>NW_005842349.1:87369-117236 GCF_000455745.1 Alligator sinensis | reverse complement strand
ATCAGTTTCAGTCAGTCCCAATTCTCCCCTCCAAGTCCCTCATCCAATTTATCTTCCCTCCTCACCAATAATTTCTTCCCTCCTCCAGTCATTTCCCTTCCTTCTGTTCCCCTTCACCACTGGCTCCTAGTACCACTATCCCTCTTTGGGCTTTTTATCCAGTCCCACCCTCCAGCCCAAATGCTCCAGAGCTCTGTGTCCCCCTGCCTGCCCTGATTCTTATTTCTGAACCAAGCTCATCCTCCATCACCAGCCAGACACACGGTTCCAGTCTTCTTGGTCAATCAGGTTTCAATCTACTACCCACACATATTCTAGTCTCAGATGGCTACAACTTCCAATCAGATTTTCTCTCTTTCTGCCTCTAGTCTCTAACTCAGAATCGTTGTCCCAATCTAATCCTTTTTCGTCCTTCTCCTAGTCCCCTCTGCATTTAAGCCAGGTGGCTACCTCTTCCACATTGCTTGAGTACCCAAGCACAGAAGAAGCACACACCTTTTTTTCAGTATCTGTGTCTCGTCCTTAAGAGACCGTGTGTGCACAGTTTGACTGCAAACAGAAACTAAAGGAATGGAATATGTTCAACTAAAGACAAAACCTTCAGAGATTTTAACTTCTAATTTAAGAAACTTCTGTTGAATAAACTATGATTTCTAAAAGGCTCATAGTATAACCAAATATGGGCAGATTTTCACAAGAAGCATAACCCTTATGCATCAGTTACTTTCTGCCAAATTTCAAGTTCCTGCTCCAAAGTGTGGGAGCATGTGAACTTCTAAAATAAAAGGCCTTTCAATATTGCAAAACATTATCTATACTGTCCTAGCCTCTCGATACCTAATTTATATCAAATACTTTTCATATAGAATTATGAATCAAGTCAAACAACATTTTCAGGTTTTATACTAAAAACAGATCAATTACTTGTCCGGTGTCAAACAGCTTGGCAAAACGTGTTGCATCCTGTCTACAGTTGAGGGTATTGTTCATAAGAAGTTCTCTGAAGTTTCTGACCAGTATTAATTATCTTCATTAATGGCCCAGTGCCTGGGTTTGCAGATGGTATCCCATGGATGGCTTTCTACTAACAAACCAGATAATGCTCCTGCTGTGTGGTCCAATGACAACTGCTGATGTCTGGATGTCTGGATCCCATACATACTCTGTTAAAATATCATGTATCCTGATGATTACATGATAGCAAATGTTTCGCAGTGCAGATGATATTTGAACCAAAATGTAGATTCACAAACAGCCTTCTGAGAGGAATTTTGAAGCATTTCCAGCATTCATCAGAGTCGTTTTATAGTGTTTAAATAAGAACAAGTTCAGGCAGATTGTGTTTGAAATTACCAAGAACAGACAAGCACTTAAAAAAAAGTAGGGGAAAAATCCCAAAACATCCTGTTTACCTATTTGCAGGAGAGATGATCTTTCCAAAACGCCAATAAGGAAAACAAGGAATTTCCCCATGAGCTTATTAGACACATTTGCAATACTAATTCCCCTCTCATGTGTAGGACAAAATAACTATCATGTAATGGGAGAGTAGCAAGCATCTGCACTAGCTGGCCTGTACTCTAGACAGAAACAATTGAGAAAGGGTTTATAAGTCAAATTAAACTGCATGGAAGACCTAGGAAACCCATCTGATACAGAAACTACTGATTTCATACATACGTACATTTTCAGGGTCAGAAGGGACCTCAGCAGATCGAGTCCGACCCCCTGCCCTACAATGACAATGACTGTCTGCTGAATTTAATTACTTTGAATTACATGTGATCAGTTTCCCTAGCTTGCCTTTCATTATAACTCATAACACAATGGGGACCTCTCTCAGGGATGTTTGTCTTTATCCGAGATGAATGCAACACGTTCCTGGTTATGATTTTTTATTAATAATTTTAAGACAGTTTAAGATTCATTTTTCCTTTGCCAGATGGACAAAACCATAGTTTCTAAAGTTTATAAATCATAGAAATGAAAGTGCCCAGCGGATATAGTGTGTGCACATGCATTCATATCTATGCAAATGTGTGTGCTACATAGGAATTTTGAGTGAATATTGCAGAGTTTATGAAGGTGAATTGCAGTAAATTGTTCCACTGTACCCCAACCCCAATCTCCCAAACAGTCCTTATCTCCTAGTCCTGACTGTCTCCTGTGGAGGGATGATGCAGGGTACAATTGTGCACTAATTTGGAGTTGCATACAAATATGTGGCTTGTGTGAGATGTAGAACACATTTTAGTTATAACTCAACTTCACAGGAAGCAAAAATTTAACTTTGCTTCTTTTACCATCCAAACTCCTTGAGTCCTAGTTAATATTAATTTCAGCAATAGTGATAGAAAGAGGTTCGGGTCAGTAGGACTGTGGGAAGGAGAAACTATGATGGTACCCTCTTGAAATTTTCCTATTTTACTGGGAAATGAAAGGAAAAAAGAGATTGTTCTCACCACCACTATTATCACTATCTCAACCAATGAAAAGGAAACTGATTCTGTCTTAAAAGCTGAAAGATGGTAGAGAAGTGGATAAAATTGGTTAGAGAAGAACCAGTGAGATGGTAGTTCTAACATAATATATATGACAGCAAACTATATGGAAAGCTAGGTTTGGGCTCACACCATAGGAGGCAAAAAATATGGATTTGGGGAAGAAAGAGCAGGATGACAGGAGTGGGAAGAAGAGAAGGCAGATAAAAGATTACACAATCAACCAACAGCCTGACATAGTCAGTTGTGGGAATGCAGAATTCATATGGCAGAAACTATAAATAAATGCCACATTATTAAAATGAGAAGGCCTGGAAGCAATAACTGCAAAAACAGTTCACTGTAAGCTGCAAAGACTGAACTAAGGGAGACACTATGGATAAATAATCAAGTCAAATTAGCCAACGCAATTAACTAGAGAAGACAGAATCAGCTAACAAGGGAAAGATAAGCATGTGAGTCTACAGAGGCAAATAGAAACTGGCAAATAATCAAAAGGAAATGATAAAAGTACCAAGGCTTACCAGAACTCAATACTGTGAAGCTGGAGTCAGTGCATTACAGCCATAGCAATGGGTTTGACAATTGAAGGACATTCTGCAATTCCTAGCAAGGAGAACTGATATTGTATATCTTTGTCCTATTAAGTAACTTCCTGGCATGAAAAGTCATGTTTATATCCTGGCAGCCACCATGTGTGGATGTTAAGAGAAAAGAAAACATTCATATTATTAAGTGGAAAGAAATCTTGGAAAATTGACTGCAGTTTGCTTTTTGAAAGCAGATGGTTTTAATGTGATGGAAAGGACCCACCTCAAATGCCTACAAAATTCCCTGGATCCCTACATTTAAGTGAACTGGTTTTGTCAAACTAGTGTTACTTTTACAGACAGCATGAAAAATCCTTCTATTTGTGACAATGCTAATCTCTTTGAGAAAATTATCCAGGTGCATATCTGCAAGGGACCAGGAGGGGAGATTATGCTTAGGGGCAACCAACATGGGTTCATTAGAGGCAGGTCCTGTCAGACCAACCTCGTGGCCTACAACCAGGTCACAAAATCCTTAGATGCTGGTGTTACGGTGGACATAGTCTTTCTGGACTTTAGGAAGGCCTTCAACACTGTCTTTCACCCCATTCTCATAAAAAATTAGGCAACTGTGGTGTCGATGCCTATATGGTCAGATGGGTTGCTAATTGGCTGGAAGGCCACACACAGAGAGTGGTGGTGGATGGGTATTTTTGACCTGGAGGGATGTGGGCAGTGGGGTCCCCCAGGGCTCAGTCCTCAGGCCCACACTGTTCAACATCTTCATCAGCAACTTGGACAAGGGGGTGAAAAACACCTTGTTCAAATTTGCAGATGACACTAACGTGGGGAGAAGTGGGCACACTAAAGGAGAGGAACAGGCGGCAGTTAGATCTGGATGGGTTACAGGGGTGGGCAGATGAGAACAGGATGGGTTTCAGTACTGACAAGTGCAAGGTATTGCACCTGAGGAGAAAGAACCAGCAGCACACCTACAGGCTGGGGAACTCCCTTCTCATCAGCACAGAGGCAGAAAAGGATCTTGGAGTCATTATTAACTCCAAGATGAACATGGGCTGACAATGTGGGGCACCTTGTCATGCATCCATAGATGCATCACGAGCAGGTCCAAGGAGATGATCCCCCCCCTCTATGCAACATTGGTCAGGCTGCAATTGGATTACTGTGTCCAGTTCTGGGCGCTGCACTTCAGGAGGGATGTGGACAGCATTGAGAGGGTCCAGAGGAGGGCCACTCGCATGATCAGGAGGCAGCAAAGCAGGTCCTACGAGCAGAGGCTATGGGACCTGAACCTGTTCAGCCTCCACAAGAGAAGGTTGAAAGGGGATCTGGTGGTCATCTATAAACTGACCAAGGGGGATCAGCAGGCAATGGAAGTGTCCCTGTTCCCCAAAGCACTACCAGGAGTAACAAGGAATAATGGCCATAAGTTGATGGAGAGTAGATTCTGGCTAGATATCAGGAGGCACTACTTCACAGTTAGGGCGGCTAGGATCTGGAACCAACTTCCAAGGGAACTGGTGCTTGCTCCTACCCTGGGGGTCTTCAAAAGGAGGCTAGACAACCACCTAGCTGGGGTCGTTTGACCCCAGCATTCTTTCCTGCCTATGGCAGGGGGTCGGACTTAATGATCTGCTCAGGTCCCTTCCAACCCTACCAACTATGAAACTATGAAACAATGGCAAATGCATCCCTTCCTCATCCAGCAAAGGCCACTAAAATTGAGTACCTGCCAAAGAGAGGAAACCAGTGAAAAGAATACATTTCTCAAACTCAGAAACATTCCCCAGGATTATATACAGGTGATTATACCTTTAAAAAGGAGTTTCTGGCAATGAATCACTTTGATAAGAGAACACTTAACTTAATCTGATGAGAAATGAGCAAACAGCATTCAGCTTTCAAATCACTTCTTGATCATGCTGGTGGGAGGGAGGTGTGGTTAATATAGCAGGCTTACCTTTTCGGAGCTTGGGTTCTGTCCCAGGATTGAGGGTCTGCTGTTTGATTGATGGAGCCTACCCACCAATCTGGAGGCAGCACAAGGGAAACGATGTCTCACCCTTTTCCAAAGGGAGGGGGCAAGGAGCAGCTGGACCTGAATCAGAACTGTGCCAGCCAGGTCTGGAGAACTTCGGGGATGGAGCCCCTGAAAAGTGTAAAAGGGGAGGTGGTCAGCACGCTGCGGAGAGATGACGAGGGACAGCAAGGAGAGAGGAGCTCCAGAGACGGCCGTCCTCAGGACCCCGCTTGAGCTCAGCAGTATGTGAATCAGTGCATGGGGATCAGGCTCTAGGAGCCGCTCGAGGCAGCTTGAGCCTGCGAACCCAGCAAGCAGCTAGGCAGTTGGTGTACAGATTGGCACACAGAGAATCCACCCTGGGAGTAGCGTGCAGCTGCTTGGGTGTCACCCAATGTGCAGGTCGGTGCACAGAGGACCTGCCTGGGAGTAGCTCACAGCTGCTCAAGTTAGCCCCGGCCCTAGGCTGAGTGACTGGAGCCTCGTAGTGCGGCTCTGCCTTTAACTAAAAGAGCCCTGGTGCCCAGAGCAGGGCCCAGGAAAGGGAGGACCCCTGGTGTGAGACCAGGGAACCAGAGCCTGTAAGGGTTCAGCTCCCATGAGAGAGAAAGCGCCCTTGGCTGCCCAATGTGGGGCACCAGGTCATTGAAAAGAGCCAAATGCGTTGCTGGAGAGAGGCTCTTGTGAGATTGGCCTCCAGGGGACCAGCCTTGGCTGCTTCAGAGAGGAAGCATGAGTTGCTGGGGAAGCGGGCCCCACAAGGGAGGCAGGCACAGGACAGGAGGGTCTGCTACCTCCACCTCCATTGCAGGAGGGGCGTGTCCACATCCCAGGGCTCTAAAGGGGAGGGGCTCCAAGGAAACCCCTCGGGGAGGTACTATGTGCACTCCCTATTTTGGGTGATTGTTCTTATGTCAAGATCTATATAGCTATGGGTATTCTTTAAGGAAGTTGGTATGGTTTATGTTCTTAATGTGTTAATATGTATATTTGTATTGTTACTTGGTAGGTCTATGAAATATTATTAACTTATTTGGGTTATATAAGTTGAGTCCCCATATGTGTTTATCATGTTGTAACCTTAACTATCTTGTTCAATGTATTAATTATTATATATGTTGTAAGTTATATGGTTTATGTGAATTTGGGATATTATATGTAGTGATATATGCTAAGGTTTATTGTAAATATTTCATGTTTTATCTTAAGTATTTATTATAGTAATAAATTTGTATATAGTTAAGCACTTGGTCTCAGCCTGGCTCTGTAGAGAGGAGAGGGAACTGTTCTAGTAGCCGGCCTCTCTATCAGCACCCTGCCTGACTCCTACCAGTGTCATTGTAGGACAAGGCACACACCCAGGCTACATTAATTATTTTATTAGTCACTAAACTCCCCAACCCCTCCTCCCAATTGCAATGAATCTGTTGGGTTTTTTTTAATCACCCTTCCCTATTCATACCACAACCTTCATCAGATGAAGGAAGCAGCAGCTCAGAACTCCTATTTATTTTAAAATGGATAGCCAGCCCTTCTTAGTTGAGCGGCCAGGGTTCAGGTGCCTCAAGCACTCATGACCCCATCATACCATGTGCCTGCATGCACCACCTTCATCAGGACAATGGTGTTCTCCCTATATGAGGTATGCAGGGAGTACTTGAAGGAAGAGCCTGACAAGGTAGGTCTGCAGGTGGCCTTACACTTCATCTCAGATATCTGGAGCAGCTAGGGTGGAGATCATGCCTACCTCTCCCTCACAGGGCACTGGTGCAATCAGGCAAGCCATTGGTGGGCTCTCCTTCAAGCCGAGGTGATGGATGAGACCCTCACAGCAACAGAGATCGTAGGAGCCATGAACTGCATGGTGCAGGGGTGGCTTGTTGGTCAGGGTGAGCTCACCCACGGGTTCATGGTCACTGACAACAGGGCCAATATGGTCAAGGCAGTCCGTGACGCCAACTTTGTTGGCATCCGCTGTGTGGCACACAAGTTCCACCTTATAGTCAGGGACACATTGGAGGGGGACAGGGCTGCTGGTGAGGGCTCCATCAGAACCATCCAGCTCATTTCAAAATGCAGGAAGGTGGTGGGCTACTTCCACCGGAGCATCAAAGAGAACAAGATGCTGCGGGACAAACAGGCAGAACTGAGCATCCTACAGCACGAAATCATGCAGGATGTGGAGACTCAGTGGAACATATCTGATGCTCAAAAGGCTGGTGAAGCAACAGAAGGCCATCTATGAGATGACCTTGCTTGGGGAGATTGGGATCAGTGCCCCCCTTAACAAAACAGAGTGAGATACCATCTCCCAGATCTTGCTGGTCCTCAAGCCATTCCTTGAGACCACCGAGAGCCTCAGCGCTGGCAATGCCCTCCTTAGCCAGGTGATCCCCATAGTGAGGGAGCTTCAGAACCAAATGGAGAAGTTCCAGGGAATCAATGTTCCTGAATGGGGCAAGCCACTATCACCAGAGGTGCAAGCACTGGTAAAGGGGCTGAAGGAGGGCATCAAAAAATGGCTGGATCCATTGCGGTCCAGTATGGTCCACATGCTGGCAGCCATATGTGATCTGAGGGTGAAGGGGAGCGTGTGCACCAACAAAACTCTGGATCACTGGACAGAGGTGCTAGTGAACAGGGTCAGGGAGGTAGAAGGGCAAAGGCAGGGGGACATGGAAGAGGGGGATCCACTGTCCTGTGCCATCACTCCATCCACCAGCCAGTTTCCTCCACCACAGGTGCTGCCAGTGTGGGCCAAGGGCAGGGCTTCCATGTTGGGGACCAGAGGCACCAGACCCCAGCATTGGGCAGGTAGTGCTGAGGCCTTGGTGGCTCTGGCCCTACTGGGCAAGCCTCAGCCAGATGTGGCAGGATCTGGCCACAGTTGGCCAGGAACACCTGTCCTGTCCACTAACCAGTGTTCCAAGTGAGAGGGTGTTCAGCATTGCTGGTGATGTTGTGACACCCCACTGCACCTCCTTGGATCCTGGTTTGGTGAAGCAGCTGGTGTTCCTCAAGGTGAACCTCCCACTGCTGGGGTTCCCCAAGCTTCATGTGCAGATGAAGTGAGTGCCACCCTCTTCACTCCATCCCACCTTTTTTTTTTTTTAACCATTTAATATCCCACTCTCAGAGCTGGAGGCGGCACTCACTGTATCACCAGCCAGCAGGGCTGAGTTCCCATGCCAAGAAGAACTTGGAGGTATGGACTGGGGCTATGGGGAAAGAGGAGGCCCTAGGTCCTGGGCATGACCTAAAACTGCACCCTGACAGGGTCTGGAGGCCTGGTGGGACTGCTGGTGGTGCAGTAGCCCCCAACAAATGCCATACGACAAACCTCCCTGGTGAAAGGTGGGTAGGATGCACCTTATAACCACCAGCCACCACATGCATGCACAGTCCAGACCTGCAAGATCTTTGAGAGGCCTAAGGCTTGCTGGTTGCAGTGAAGTTGTGAGGCTCCAGGTGAGCTTTGCTGCCTGAGATGCCATCTGTAAGCCATGGGCCACAGTGGTATGGAGCTGCAAAATCGATGTCACCCCTAGATATCAGGGGCCTAAATGCTTAGCCTAAAAAGTTAGCAAACTTTTGGGTTTAAAACTCTTCATCAGGATTAGGAAGCATCTGTAGTTGGTGTGTGTGCTCTTCCTGGATGGAAAGAATAATAAAGAAGTCAGAGGCTGTCATGCAATGCAGGCAAAAAAGCCAGTCAGTGAAAATGTATATTGAGGTGTCAGGGGGTGAGGGATAGGCTGGGAGCGGGTGGAGGGAGGGGAAGGGGGATGTAACAGGTACAAGTGGAGAGGTACCTGGGGAGTCAGATGTCAGGCAAGTTATAGTGTGTCATAAATCCAATGTCTGTATTGAGTCTATGTGTTTCTGTATCTAGGAGGTTGATGAAGTGCAGTTCATGGGCTCATCTGTGAGAAGTGGTTTATAAATTCCCTTTGAGGATCAGGCCTGAGAGATTGGAGAGAGTGGCTTTCTTGTGAGAAATGTGCCCCCACAGGTAGTCAGGTATTCTTGTCTGTAATAGATTTCCGGTATGCATTCATTCTGGTGCGCAGTTGTTGCTTAGTGTCTCCTACGTATTTTCCATCAGGGCATTTGTTGCACTGGATGAGATATATAACGTTTCTGGAGGTGCAGCCGTAAGATCCAGGAGTGGTGATCATTCTGTTGAGGGATGTAGGAATGGTGAGGGTACTGGAAATATGTTGGCAGATTTTACATTTCTTGTCATGGCATGGTTTGGATCCATTCGGTGTGTTTTGGGCTGTAGGAAGTTTGCTTTTGATTATGAGGTTAGCAAGGCTTGGTGCTTGTTTGAATTTACAAACCACTTTTCACAGATGAGCCTGTGAACTTCACTTCCTGGATCAACCTCCTGGATACAAAAACTCATGGACTCAATGTACACATTGGATTTATGACACACTATAACCTGCCTGACATCTGACTCCCCAGGTACCTCTCCACTTGTATCTGCTACATCCCCCTCCCAGCCTGTCCCTCATCCCCCTGACACCTCAATATATATTTTCACTGACTGACTTTCTTGCCTGCATTGCATGCCAGCCTCTGGCTTCTTTACTATTCCTTCCATCTAGGAGGAGCACACACCAACTGCAGATGCTTCCTCAGCCTAAAGAAGGGTTTTTAAACCCCAAAGCTCGCTAAGATATATTTCTCCAACTATTCAGTTGGTCTAATGAAAGATATCAGAGGTACCCTCGACTGGTCCGTGCTGGGGCCAGGACCCAAAGAGGGGTGAAAAGGCTAGGGGCCCACCGTGAGGAATACCCAGAGCAAAAGGCTCTGGATTCTGACTGGCCTGAAGGCGAGGCCAGGGCCTAAGGGGGAGCCAAAGGTCCCAGAGAGGACCACAGCTGGTTTCATCCTACTCTGCCTACATACACACAAGTGTCACGAGTTTTGCTTTGAACAGTTTGAGGTGCAGTTTCACAGACACCCCTGTGCCTATCTCCTAGAAATCTGGTAGGCTTCATGCCCTCAGAAGGGGATAGCATCCCTGCAATTTACATTCAAATTAGGCATGAAATGACAAAGTTATAGAGATTTTAGTGATTCCCCATTATGGCCTATGGCTGAATCACCAAAATAGTGTTGAAACTCTGAAACAGATTTGACCAAATTGAAACAGAACAGTGATCCGAAACACTGAAATGAATCACTGTCCCTCTGAAACGGCAAAATCCAAAACTGAAATGAAACATAGCCATTTTGCACAGCCCTACCAGTGAGCCAGGCTGTGTCTCATTCTGTCATGCAGTGCTGCTCTAACACTGAGGTGACAGCTGCACCTGGTATACGTGCTCTCATTAACGCCAGCTGCTGGTTCACTTATTGCTGAACCATTGCTGCCATTTTATGTAATGTTGAAGCTTAATTTCAATAAAAATGGTATTGAGATTCTCCCCACATGTAGCTAAATTAGGCTGAGTTCAAGATGGTTCAAAAAAGGCAATCGTAGATTATTCACTGATGGTCCCTGTCAGCACCTTTTCTGTGAACACTCTGGAGAGTCCTTGAAAGCAGCATCTCACAGAGATGCAGGAGGCTTGGAATAAGGCACAGGGAATCTTTAGCAATTTTTACAGATCATTTTCAGGAGAAGGAAGCCCAACTTGTCTACAGACAAGTAAAGAACAGAGTGAAGGGCATTGCACTCATAGGCTGTACACTGTATTTACTCAAATTTTATACAAGGGGCTTGTTTCAATATAGGAGGAAAAAGCCCCCCATCTTAGATTTGAGTACAAATGGGAGGGAGGGGCAGATGCTGCCCTCCCCCAGTACCTGCCCCCATGACCTCTGCTCCCTGCCATCACTCTTCCCCTTGCAGCTCTAGCTCCAGCTGGGGCCCTGCTCTGAATCAGGGCAGAGAGCACAGAGCACATGCTGCCTCCAGCCTCAGCCTGGTCACAGAGCAGTGGCAGTGGCTCTGGCCCTGTCTTCAGGGCTGGGGATAAAGTTTCTGCTGCTGTAACAACTCATGTGTGGCCCGGTTGGGCCTGGAAGCAGCACATGTTAGGCCTCATAGGTCAGGCATGGGTACAAGAGGGTGCAAGAAGCCAGGGAGACAAGTCAGGGGGCAGGCAGCAAAAGGCAGGGGTCAGGCACTTGACTCCCCTGCTGACTACCCCACCACCATCTACCCCTCTGTCATTGCTTGCCCTGATGCAGCAGTGGAGGGCCAGGGGCAAATTTTAAGACTACCTGCCAAAAATAGATTCTAGACATGGAAAATTATAAAAAATGTATAAATTGTCCATGTCTAGAATCTAATTATTGGCGGGGGGGGGGGGGATCTTGGATTTTGGTAAATAAGGTCTCTCACATGGTTAATGAAAGAGCTTTCCTTTGTTAGAGACAGGGAAATTTGGGGCATGTAATGTGCCCCAGTTTCTCCCACCCTCACCTACACCAAGAGTAAAAACATAGCCAGGGCTTCCTGCGGGACTTCCAGGAGATGTTATGTTGAAGCTTACGGAGTTCAGCATAGAGGGGAGTTTTGATGGATCAGTTCCAGTCCCAGAAAAACCAGCTATAGGAGGATGGGTTCCAGCTTCTTGGAGGGGGTTTTAGACAGACTGCAGACATGTTTGCCTGGATTTCCCCAATTGAGTCAACACCAGAGTGTTCAGACGCTGGGGATTCTGTGGCCCGATTCCTTCATAGCAGTTCAGTGAGCCACCAGTAAGTACTGCACCACATTGCTCACCGGGTCACCTTGCATTCTTCTCTCATTTAAAGGAAACCATATGTTCTATGACATGAAGGGGTCAGAAAACATAACACAAAATGTTAATATCCCAACTAAGGAAAGCATTTCATTAATACATTTAATAAATTCAATATTTATAGCAGTATACAGAAGCTAAGTGTTTCAAGTGCATTTGTTTGTTAGACATAACAAAAAAAAAGGAAGTTCCCTAAAAGGGCAACACCACAAAGCAAGAACATTAAACAGGAGTCTAAGGGGGAAGCCTTTGTTATTTTCCTTGTGTATTCCAAATTGCCTATGCTCAAAATCAAAGGGAATCAGTTTATTAAGTCAATGGAAACTAAATTATGTTTCATTTTCTAAGTCTCAAGACTTCTCTGCCAAGTCTCCTTTGTACCTAGATAAGGGTGTTTGGTACTGCTGAATAACTAATAGGAAAAACACATTTGGTCAGGCTGCATCTCTTGCTAATTACAAATGAAGCAACTGCTCCTCATATATTACTCAGATTTTAAAGACTAATCATTTCTGAGATTAAATTCATGGGTTTGATCTGAAGCTATCACAAAACAATCTTTATACCAGCCTACCAACTTTTTCATTTTATTTTTCTGTGACAACAGAAAGCAAACAAGGTTGTATTCTACATGCATTTTAGTTCTTCCCCACAAGGGGACCTTTGGGCTGGCTGACCCACACAACTTAAGGGATGAAGACTGAGAGACATTCCCTGCCTTGAGAAGATGAATGCCTCCCTGAATCACAAGTACCCTGAGACAACACGTCTCCCACTACATAATTTTGAGGCGTACAACCTGCTACCTGTTCCCCCATGTCCTGGTTCCAGTTTGCCCCACCTGCTTTAGTCCTTCCTTTTGAGACACTACAAGTCCTGAGAAAAGCAGAATTTATAAAGGCTGCAACGAGTGAAAGCATAACTATTAAAATATACATCATGCTATATTACTATACTTAAGTAAAAGTGAGGACGGATCATTAGTGGTTCCAGAGCAGCTGCGTATAACAAACTCAATAGCTTAAGAGACTGTATCTGCTCCAATAAAAAGTTGTTAGCATCATAGACTGGTACTTGTAATTCAGTAAACTCTAAAGATGTTTTAAATTAGGCAATGGCAGGACAACATCCTTATACCTTTAAGCCTAGAAGTGTGCTTACATGCATGTTGATCAAGAGCATCGTGACTGGGAATCCTGTTACTGTGATATAGCAGGTTACACATTACAGCCAAAGGATTTTTAAAAATTGGTGCTGTCTGCCAACTGAGGTTGGGGGCAGGGAGGTGGAAGAATATGAATCTGTACCCCAGTCCCATACATACCCCCAAAAGTAAGAAGCTCCTGTGAAGTCCTGAAGACAAGAATTCATCTGATTCCAGGATGAATACGCCTTTCCTTGTGAAAGCCAGAAGAAAGCCATGCTTGTCTGGAAATCAGGTTACTCAGTCACTTAAGGGTTAACATTCTGCAATATTTGTTGGGACCCACTTCAAGTTTCATGTTCAAATGATCAAAGCAACCACACATGGGCAAGCCCCAGAAAAATGAGACGCTGTACCGGCCAACAGAGTGGTAAAATCGAGCACAGCTTGCTGCATATTGCTCCTCTGTAAATCATATTGGACAATATCCTCTGTAATTGGAAGTAAGTGGAAGTTTGATTAAGAAGGTCTCTATGCTGACATTCTTAATCAAACTTCAAATTACTTCTACACACAAACACACAGACTTTGTTGCTGTCACTCTCCATGAAAATCAGGAAACCTCTGCAAGGACTCTGTGCAGTTTCAGGCTCTTGTAGTGAGGCAGGAGTTCCTGAGGAGAGCAAGTGGGATTGCCCAGAGAAATTTGGAGAAAAGAAGTATCTCCACCCAAACTTTGAGGCCTTCTCCCAAATCATTACCCACTCCATTTTGTTTTTATTCTCATTCACAAAACATCAGCTGAGTTGCAAACATGCCAAGCCATCTGCTTTTCTAGACCACTTCTAGGAGGTTTACCGTCACTGATGCTTTCTGAATTTGTTCTATTGAGAGAGAGGCAGCTTAATGGCTCAAAACTTTTTCTCCTCAATATGAAACTTGGATTCATCAGGGCAGGCATATATCCAAGTGCTTAAGAGAAGGATGAGAAAGAAAGCAAATGCACTACTGTTCTAAAAATCTTAACTTCTCAGGACAAAAAACCCTCACCCCTAAATTAGATTTTCTGAAAAGAAGCAGCTGGAATTTTTCTAGCAGAGCTAAACACAGCTTTCCCAACACTTAACAATGCTCCAGCATGTTAGAAACCTCAGCAACAATTGTATCCCCTTTGAATTATAAACTAAAATAGTCATTGAACATGATAGTTTAGAGGGTACAAACACAATACAGTCACTGATTCATTTAGTCTTTCCTCAGAAGTACAAGAGACGTTTCAAACTAAAACAGCTTTATTTAATAGTTTTAAAATTCTGCCCTTATTTTTATTTGGAAAATAAAATTAATTTTACTTATAATACAATTAAAACATAATAACCTATACATGGACACTAGCTTTTTGAAAAAGTATTAAAGCTCGGTGTTTCCTACATTTAAATAACATATTTGCTTAGTATTATTGTTATTATTGGATTGCCTGAATATATTAATTCCTGTGGCCAAAAAATCCTAACTTGTCTAATATTTTCCAGTAGTGAATATCTGATGGCAAATTTCAGTCTCAATAGAAATTAGATTTCTAGAAAGGAATTTTTAGAACTAGAGTGCTAGCACTACAATAAATAAATAAAATGCACAGCTTTATGCTGCCAATGTGTATTACCTAACATTTTAAGGAACTTGCCTCAGAATTGAGTATCCTGACACTATACAGGTGGCTGAGCCTAGTGAGGAAGTAAACTGCTGCATTTACTCTATTTAAGGACTGCAGACAGTGGCAGCAAGTTGGCTAAGTACTGAGCTTGAATCTCTCTGGAACCAAGGGTTGTAGCTGTCTACAGGTCAAAGCTACTGAACCTTCCTTGTGAAACAGAATAGAAAAGTAAAATATTGGAGAGATGTTACTTTTGTAGCATTATTGTGTGGAAATGGATTACTAAAATGAAATCTGGCAAGTTACCACATCTGCTATGGTATCTGCAACTTGCAAAGCTCTGTTGCACAGAATGCTGTTAGATTTCTGTTCCAGCCATAATTCATTTCTCCAGTAGGAGGAAATGGGAATTGTTTTCTGTTTATTAAAGGTGCGTTATTGGCTGATATATTTGAAATTCTTAATAGTCTGTTTGAAATTTATATCTACCCAAATGTCAACAGGCACTGAGGGGAGCAGGAGGCACCATTTCCAACATGCGCTGCAGCTGCCTTCATAGTCCCTACTTACACCTGAAACAATAGAGGTACAAGTAAGAAACATAAGCACAAAATAAGCCTTTGGGAAAAACTATACATGGAAGCATTTCTTACAAAAAATAAGATCTTTTTCTCAACCATGGTATTAATCAATCTTCACTAATGAAAGTAGGCACTCTCAGCAAACTTAATTATTCATCTGCTACTAAATGGATGCCAGAACAGAACACACATCAGGATAACTTCCTAATAAAATTATCCTGTCTAGTCATGTGTTTTGTGATACTGTTTTTTGGTCATTCCATTCAGATGAACATATTATAAAGTAGAAAGTTTCTTACACAATGCTCATTTTATGAACATGCACAATAGGTTGGGTAAATACCAGGAAAGATCATTTTACAGAAAACTGTGTTAAAATTGCCTCAGATATGAGAACAGCTAAGATATTATGCCAACTTTAATGCTGTTATATACCAGCTTAAACTTGGCTCTAGTAAGGTACTTAATATGTTCAATGTAAGAACATTGCAATGGAAGTGTTTATTTACTTATTTATTTGGCCAGGTATTAATTCACATATTAGAGGGTAAACTAGATATACCTAATTATTCATTGCAGAGTATCCCTTGAGTCTAGCCCTACAAAAAAGTGAACTTAAAAATTGCTTACATTAAACTCAATGGGCGTTTTGCCATGTGATTTCAACTAGAAGAAAACTTGGCCCTAATCAAACTGCTTGTAGGAAATCTTTGTCAGATGTGCTTTTTTTAGGGAAATTCTATAACATCACGAGCAATTCAGGTTGAGTATCTGTGTTTGGATAAGGATCTAAACATTAGGGTTCATATCCAAATAACATAAGCATTTGAGGTCTTTCACAAAACCACCCACGTGTTTCTACAGAAAACTTTCCTCCTACAAGGCCCACCTTCTTCCTGTCTGTGGGGCCACTGTGATTTCAAACTCAAAACAACCACACCTTTTGGCAGTGTTCTTGGCTGTAGGAAGGGCAGGTATTCCATTTCTTTTAAAAAAACAACAACAAAAAACCTCTCATTTTTAATTTCAGCCAAACCACAATGCATGCATTTACCTGTAAGGACTTTACTCTGGAACACTATTCCTAAGCAATGAAACTTTGTGTTTGACTCCACTGCACTTATGCTCTGAACAAAAGAACAAATTTCATAATGCCCACATGCATTCAGCTTTCCTCTAAAGCTGATGGGGAATTTGAAACAAGACATTTTTGCAAGAAAATACCAGTTTATCCAAAGCAAAATGTTATAGAAACATACAGAAACATGGTTTTGATAAACTCAAACTCAGACCAGGTCTAGCCTGTTCTCCAGTTTGACTGCATATGGGCTTAGCCTCAGCATCATCTGTACAGATTATCAGACATGGGAAGCCCAAGATTTCCAGGAGCATGGAGCTCTCAAGATGTGGCTCTCAGGGCCTCTAGTCTCCGCACTTCATGGGGACTCTAAAGGATTTCCCTGGCTGCCCCTGGTTCTGGGTTGTCACCAGCTCCTCGGGCACAAACCCAGTACCTTTTCCCATTTGGGTCTCGGAGCACCCAGTCCCTCTTCTGAGGCTAGGCACCTAACTGGACAAGGATGGTGGTGCCTACTTTTTGCACCTAACCACAAAGTGAGAAATCTCTTTCCAGGCTCTCTCAGATCTCTCACTTCCTAGGAATGTACCCTATTCTCCAAGTACTCTATTGAAGAAGCTGGGTAACTGTGCAACAAAGAATGCAACATTCATTTGGCCACAGGCCAGCAAGCAAAAGGGGACCTGATTCTGTAGCCTCTGTAAAAAGGACACTCTCCTTAAAGGGGAGAATCTAGACCTCAAGTATCTGTTCCCCAGATAAGTCGTGCATTCTACATTAGACAGGCACAAGTTAAAAACCAAGATTACCCTGGATGCAGGGACAAGGATCCAAGTCATCTCCCTCAAAGATCAGATCCGAAACCCACATCTCAAGGCTGCAGTCAGGCTCCTTCTCTCTGCCTCCTTGGCTCCATAACTCTTGCATTTTGAACTACATACTGCCCACCTTCTTTAACAGGAGAGTTGGGAGTGATCTTTCCTCTAGCCTGGTGACTGGGGCACTTTCCTCACAAGTGGAAGGTGTAGGTTTGAATCCCTTCATGCTGAAGAGAAAAGAGAAACCAGTCCAACTTCCCCCCTAATACTAGTCTCTTAAACAAAAGGTGGGCACCATCTTTGTCCTTTTTGTTATACTAAGGTAAGAACTGATGTTTGGAACCAGAATCATGAGTCAAAGCCTAGTCAAGACCCTAGATCAGAAGCTAGAGTCAGAAAACTGGGAGGCAAGACAGGGTCGAGAGCTGGAGTCAGTGATAAGCCAGGAGCCAAGTGTCATGGAACATGGCAGCAAATACTCTGAAAAAATCCCCAGACCAGCCAAGTGGGTTCACGAAGGAGGCATACACTCATGGCCAGCTGGCTGCATTTCACCTCACTAGTCAGCCAAGTGGGACTGCCTGTTACAGATCCTATCACTCTGAGTGAAAGTGCACTTTGTTTGGATTTTAATGCCACTAATGAGAGTTAGTTCTGCTAACTGAGTATACCTAAAGGTTGGGCCCTTCTGAGGAATTAGGAAGAAGGGTTGGGCCCTTCTGAGGAAGAATTTACATGCCTTCTCAGAGCCAGTCTGGAGAACAACACAGCTTAGGTGGGAGTTAAGCACCTACATGCTCAAACTGAATTATTTCTGATCACTTCTCCCCAGAAGCTTTACATTAGGTACCAAAGAAGTTTTGAAACCGCTGTTCTGCTCTTGGAAATTAGGTGCCTAAATGCCTCTCAGGTCCCATATAGGTGCCTCAGGGACCAATCTGGATCTGTCCCTAAGTGTCCAGGCAGAAATAAGTTATAATTACAGAAAAACAGAATATGACTCTCAATCTGGAAAAAAAAAAATTCTCGTTACTGCATTTAAAGCAACAGGTTTCAATGAGGCCAGAAAAAGTAGGGGACCTACTTAAGGTCATAAAAGGCAGGATGCAGCATTAGACATTGGCCTTGGGGCACTGGAAGAGAAGAAGAGAGGAAACGGCTCTCCGCAGACTTACCTGAGGATCAGAGGACACTGCAGACAAGACTGCGATGAAGGCAACCCCTTATCTGGTGAGATGTGAAAAGCGAGGGGAACACCCACCTCCAGGATGTGCGACAGGAGATTTGGCTGGCAGGACCCCAGGGAGGAGGGAACCACAAGACCCAATAGCTCCTTTCCCTGAGACAGGCAAGAGGCGGCTGAAGCAGCGGTGCAGGGCTACACTCTAGGAGGAACAGTAGGATCCCTTCTGGGAAGGAGGGACCAGTGACCGGCTGTCCAGATCTCTGAGGAGAGCACAACCCCAGGGAACTAACCCCTAAGAGATGGCCAGCTTGGCCAGAGCTAAAGAGAGTCCTCACAGCCTGCAGCAGAGCAGCTCAGAAGCTGCAATTAACTCAATCAGCGAGTTCATTGCCTCCAGCTAATGAGCCAATTAGCATGGATACACTTTTTGTTTCTATGTTAAAATAAAGCAACGCTGATAAAGCATCTCAGTGGGTGGTCTTGCTTACCTTCTCTCTCCCCTCAGGGTTTAACATCACTTCATTTTTTCATCTCCTTAGTCGTAGCAGGTGAGTACTGAGGAAGGAGGGGGTGGACAGCAGGCACACTCCCACACTGAGTAATCAAAAGTTTATTGTTTTTACTAAGTTTACTTTGGAACAAGTTGGAATGACAAATGGTATCATTTGTCACCATTCAGAAATTTCAACACCGTAATTGTCTGACTAACATGACATTTTACTTTCTGGAAGCCAAATACTTGACATTTTACTTCCAGCAGCCGGACTCCATTTCCCAGCAGGTCCTGCCTGCATGGCTGGGGCCAGTCGTCATGGAGACCCCAGCCACAGCTGCGCTGCAAAAGCTCAAGGTTGGGGTTACCATAGAGACCAGTCTCAGCCACACTGGCAGGGCATATGGCAGAGCAGGGCAGGGGACTGCTCTGGAGCCATTGGGATCTTGCAATGGGGGCAGCTTGCTCCAAAGCCAGGGCAGAGCCAGGATCTATAGCTTGCATGCTCCAGGCAGAGGCATGCAGGCAGGGATCGCAGCTCTGCCCCTGCTCCAGACCGAGCTGTCAATACTGCAAGGAACAGGGACAGAGCCATGATCCCCTGCCTGCACAACCCTGCATGCAAGCTACAGATCACAGCTCTGCCCTGGCTCCAGAGCAAGCTGCCCCACTCTGCCCTGCTCTACTGCACACCCTGCCAGCACAACTGGGGCTGATCTCCATGACAACCCCAGCCTTGAATTTTCATGCACAGCTGTGGCTGTCTTGGAGACTAGCCCCAGCCATGCACAGGGGTGACTGGGAAATGGAGTCCACTGCCAAGCAGATCCAGCCCATGGGCTAGACTTTGTCCATCCCTGATCTATACTTACCTTTTGCATAGAAAACCTCAAAATACAAACAGAAAACATAATTATATTTCCATGCCAGATATATCATTAGAGAATATATTTCATAAACCAAAGAAGCTACCACAATAAGAGCCTGTTAAAGTGCTAACTTTATTGGACCAAGATTATAGTATTAATCAGATCACTATTGTTTCATGATAATTACACACATATGTATAGTCCATCTGTGTGTGGGGGGGGGGGGTGACACAGGGCCAGATGTAGAACGGCAGCAGTGCAGGGTGATGGGTGGTGGCAGTGGATGCTGTGTGCACGCTTCCCCCCCTCCCCCACATCTGGTGGTCTCAGCAGCACCTGTGCATCCTGCAAAGAGGTGCCGCTGCCTCCCCCTCCCCACTGACCAGTCCCAGAGACTGGAGGGGGTAGGTCCCTCACAGTCAGTCTCACTGTCAGGGGGAGGTTCCCCTGCAGCCATTTTTGCTGCCCAGGGGAGGGGGGTCTGTGGCGGAGCACCTTTGAGGGTGCTCACCACTTGGGGGCTCCCACAGGCTCCTGTGGGAGCCTGCTTTGGAGGAGCAGCAGGGGAAACCTCCTATGTACCATTTAAACAGGAAAGGTGTGTGGCAGGGTGCTGTTGTTGCCTGCCACTTTAAGACCAAAGCTAAGCAGCCAGCAGGTGCTTGATTAAGGCAGCCATTTTAGATCTCTGGCTGCCTATATAAAGAGCTCAGTTCCCTACTGGCTGAGAAGGCAATAACATTGCCTGGCTGTGAGGTTTCATGTATCATCCTGGAAGTAAGGGAGCTGTAGGGGGTGGTAGGAGGCTCTTGGTCCTGAGCATGACCTAAAATTGCACACTGCTGGGAGTGGGTGGCCTGGTAGGACTCTCAGTGGCATGGGAGCCCCCAGGAAATGCCAGGCAGGTGAAAGGAAGGTAGGGGTGCCTTAACCTTAGCCCTCACCTTTGGGTGGGTTGTGTGACACCGGAGGCAGTTGGGGCCAGGCAAGGCTGCGGCCACCTGAGCCCTGTGGGGGTGGGTGCAAGCCCTGAGGAGAAGAGTGGGAGCCAGGCATGGCTGCAGCCACTTGAGCCCACTGGGGAGGAAAGCCTCATGGCCCCAAGTGAAGCGGGTGGTGTGCAGCCCCAGTGAAGGGGGCATAGACGAGTAGCCCCAAGAGAGGGGGCAGTGTGGAACCCTGAGTGAAGGGGGCAGAGATGAGTAGCCCCGAGTGGAGGGGGCAGTGTGGACCCCCGACTGAGGGGAGTAGGCCCAGGTAGGTCTTTGGATGCCTGAGGCTGAAGTTTGGGCCAGAAGCCGAGTAAAGGGGGCTCAGCCCAAGAGAGAGAGGGGCGAGTCCTGACCCCAGTAAGTCCTCCATTGCTGGGAGGCCAAGTGTGGGTCAAAAGTAACATCTTAAGTAGGACCACAACCTGCTGCTCCAGAGGGGGAGTGAGAGTCCCCTGTGAGACCCTGGAGCACAAGTTGTGGTGTGAGGTACCCCAGCTCCCACATCCAGGAAGGTGGACCTGAGAGAGAGTGTGGCGCTAATGAGAGAGGCCGGAGGTAGAGTACCCCCTTGACTGGACAATGCTGGGGCCAAGACCAGGAAGGTCAAAAGGGCCAGGGTCCCACTGCAAGGGATGCTCAGAGCAGGGGGCCTGGGGTCCCACCTGGCCTTGAAGGTGAGGTCAGGGCCTGCACGCCCAAGAGGGGAGATAGCTACAGGGAGCTTGGCAGCCTGAATGATGGAAGAGTAGACCGCCTGAGTGGAGGTCCTGATAGGAGGATTCTGGACCCCAGTGTGGGGCTGGGGTAACTAACAGCTGGATGCCATCTGTGAGGCATGGGCTGCAATGTAGGGGAGGTTTGGAACCACAGATAATGCCCCCTGGCATCGGGACATAAAATGGGTAGCCTCCCACTTAATTAACATCCTAATTAATAAGAACAAGGCATGGCAGATGAGTTAGGTGGGAGGTGTGCCCAAAGGAAAGTGGGGAACCTAGCATTGTGGCTAGGCATGGACCCCCACTTTGCTGCAGGGTCCCCCACGACCGATCCTGCCAACCGAGGCAGGGGTCCCCCTGCGGCCAACCCGCAATGGCCGATAGCTGCAGCCACTTCCGGGAGTGGCTGCAGCTGCTTCTTGGAAGAATTCATCCATCATTCTTGATGGGCAATTCACTAGTATTTACATAAGAGACTTATGACACTGAGAAATAATTTGGTGTGGGTCAAAGAAAATGATGTAATGTAGTAGACGTACTGCTGTCCAGTCACTTTCCTATTGGAAACTGAGAAATGAGGGTTATGTGCTGAAAACACATTAAATTAAGGCCCAAGCTAACTCCCATTAAAGTCAGTAGTAGAAACACTTCCACTGAATTTTGTACAAGTTGTGGCAAACTCTCAATTAGAAATAATTGCATTATGAGTACTAGACTCCTCTCTATGCAGAAATTAATTCATGATTTACCATCCACACTAGAAAGAAAAAACAAAGCAAAACAAAACAATCCTTTCTAATGTAAGGGTTGCTTCTGTTGTTTTATTTCTGTCTGACCTTGTAGGTCTTTCATTTTTTCCCATTTAATTTTAGAAATAATAGTGAATAAATCATTTAAACATGACTAAATAAATCTGAAATAATAGATTGTTTATGTCATACAATCTAGCTAAATTAATTCTGCTCTGTTTTAATTATTCCTAAAAATCCCATAGATTAATACAACATGGGAATGACACTTTCATATCAGGAATGCTCTTGGACCAGGTTTAAAAGTTGAAATGAAACTTTTATCAGCCATTTCTTCTACAGCCATTGCCACTGAATAGAGATCACCAGTATAAAGGGTGGTTTGTACACATCGGCCACATCTACACAAGACACTGGCTATGCAGTCATTACTGCACAGTCATTTAGTACTTGTATAAACAAGAACTACATTACTGTGCAGTAACCCAGGTTACTGCACAGTAGCACTGATGAACACCTTTGTGACACTACTGTGCAGTAGGCTAATACTACTGTGAGTAGCATTACATCACAGTTTTTGCCACATGATACTATTGCACAGTACTATCGGGCTACTGTGCAGTTAGTGTCTTGTGTAGGCGTGGCCATCAAGTACACTCCATGCCTCAGTTGCGTGCTCCTACTTCATACGCATAATTTAACTTAAACCTCCCACCACAGAGATATTCCTCAAGGGATTAATCAGCTGCTTCCATTATTCCGCCATGAATTAATCAACCTCCTCGTAAACTCCAGTACCAGTTAAACCCCACAAATTTCTCCTCAAATTTTAATGCTGCCTCCTCCTCCCATTTTCATTGCTTTCTCCAGTTCTGTGCATGACTCCTGCTTTTTCCACAGGCATTCTGTTTCCTCACTCCTTTTTGGTTCTGAGAGATGGTCAGAAAGGGCAGAAAGTGTGATGGTTCCTGCACCTGTCAAGATCTAAGTCTAGGAAGTAGTCAGTACTGGAAAATGAAGAAGAGCTGCAGAGCCCATTTGGGGCATAATAAAATTACCACTTTAAGATGTGAAATAACTGTCTTATGTAGTACAGCTACTATGTAGAACAGTTTGTGTGTCTCCACCACAAACAATTACACCCCTTACCTCAATGCAAACTGACTTCCATGACACAGACATGGTACTGTAATGGCTCTACCTGTAAGCAGCTAGTTTAGGAGTGCTGGTCATGTATCCATGTCTTATGGAGTAAGTTTACAACAGAGTACAATCTAAGGTATATTCCCCTGTAGTAACCACATTATGTGTCCCCATCCTTACTGGGGCTGCATGAAATGGTTGGGTGGAAACAGTTATGATTTCTGTTTCCATGATCTTCAAATGTGATTGATGAATAAAATGCCAAGAGACCTATGTGGCAGGGCACCTTTGGTGCCTACCACTTTGACGGGCTTGAGCAGGCTGTGGAGCAGTCACAGGTGTGGTTAGGCCCAATTAGGTGGTCACATGACTATAAGAGGGCTCCCAGACTGGAGGAGGGCTGGGCAGCCTCAGAAGCTGAGCCAGTGGTTATACCTAGAGAGCCAGAAGAGCAACATTGCTCAGCCTGCAGACTGCTGCTCCTGGAACATCTGGAGGTCAGGGTAGGAACTATGGGGATGGAGGAGGTTCCTGGTCCTGGGGCATGACCTGAAACTCCACCCTCCTGGGGTTGGATGGTGTGGTGGGGCTGCTTGTGGCAAAGCAATCTCCAGGAAATGCCACACCTGTGCCTCCCCAGTGAAAGGTGAGGATTGGGTGCTGGAAAGCCTCAGTCCCAGCTGCCTTGCAGGTGACACTGTGGAGAGAAAAGGCTAAAGGAGGACACCCTGAGAGAAAAGCACAGGACCCAGGCCCACTGAGTGATGCCTGAGGCAAGATCCGGGCCCACTAAGTGGGGTCTGTGACAGGGCCAAGGTCCACTAAAGAGGGACCTGAGGCCCAAGGGGCATAAGGCCTAGGAGCCCAGTGAAGGGGCGGAGTGAAAGCCAGAGGCTGTGTAGAGTGGGTCCTTGGGGGCCTGAAGGACTGTGAGTAGGCCAGCCAAAGTAGTGGCAGCCAGAGGCCGCAAACAGTAGGGTCCATGGGGGCCTGAAGGACTGCTTGTAGGCCGACTGGAGTGGGCATGTGGCCAAGGTCTGTCTGAGGATGCCTGAGTCCAGGTTTGGGCCAGAGGCCAAGTGCAGCCCAGCTAAGGGGCCAGAGGAGTAATAATGGATCTGGTTGCCATCTGAGAAGCATGAGACACAGTGTAAGGGGAGGTTTGAGCCATGTATTTGGCCCTTGGCATCAGGGCAATAAAATGGACAACCTCCCTCATTTTCCATCTATTCTGATACATCAAACTGTGGCAGGAGAGTCAGGGCAGACTGCCCTACACAGGGGGGTGTGCTGATGTTGTAACTGGCCTCAAGATGGGCCCCTGTCACAGTTCAGCTACCAGATGAGTTTGTAGATGGGTTTAAGTAAAAACTTACAGGAACAACTCAGCCCAGGCAAATGACCCAGTTAGGGTGGACCACATGGCTACTCTTTGGCTATGAGTAATAGGAAGACTGACCCAAGGAAAACATCTGATGCCTAGAAAGGGATCTCTTGAGAAAAGAGAAAAGGGACATGATGACATCCACAGCAAGCTGACTCATATTTATATGGAAATAAAGTCCTAAAACAGCAGCCTGAAACTTGACCTTAAGGAATTCAGTATGTAACTCATCCTCTTCATGGAGGGGGATGATACAGCCAGCAGTGGATCCAGGAAGAGTGCAGTGGTGCAGTCATACCCTGCTTTTATTTCTAGTCCACCCAAAGTTAAAATAAACTGCCAGCAGTGGCAGCAGCATTTCTAGTCAGGCAGCAATGATGGAGTCATTTGATGCCGAGGCTCATTATAATCTACCTGATTTCTTCTAAACTCTTCATTCCACATATGTTAACAACTTCTCTCCTTTTTTAATAGTCTTAATGTTCCATACTCAAGCTACTCTTTCTTCTGCAATTCTGCTGTCTGTTAGCTGCTCCTGATATTATGGTTCCTATGCCACAGCCTAAAGACTATGTTTAACTCAATCTAAAAATATTAATTCAGGTCCAGGAACATTAACTCAGATGAGCATTAACTTAGGTGTGGACATAATTTTCAGTGAAGCCTTGGGTGCACTGTCAAGATGCTCAAGAAGGATTTTCTTTTATGAAAGAGATGCACATTTAATTCTCATGATTATAGGACTAAAGAACCAATATCTTTTTATTATTTTTGCCTAGCTTGTTGTGCTTTTAATACATAATGTATGCTATAGCAAATTACTGAGCATTCAAATAAAGTTATAGTTCTTTTTGCTTGGGTCTTAAACTGAACAACAGACCTAGGCACCTAGAATATTAGTAAAACTTCTAGTATCTTTTTTTACCTGGAGAAAAATGTGTGTTGTGTTTATATATGATGGTAATATGATGGATATGACCTCATCTGCAGCCCCCTTTTCAAAATCCTAGATCCACCCATGGACAGAACTAGGTCATCTGGGGCATACAACATGCATACTGGTGAAGTGACCCTTCAAACAACAGTAAAAATGCCCTTCTCTGTTCCACTGACAGATGGCAGAAGGTAGACATCAATGTCTGGACAACCCAGGGATGGAAGGATACAGCTACTGCCCCACACACATCCAGCTCCAAGTGGTAAAATGACAGATAATCAAGTGCAAATGAAATCCCTTTTTTGCACCATTTAGGAAAAGTGAAGAAATGCAACACCAGAGGAGGTAATGGTATGAGGCCTGACTCCTAATCAGAAAGAAACTGGGAAGAGGGGAGACGTGTGGAGAGATCTGTGCAATCGTGATGTAACCGTGCTAATTTTAGTTATGTGCTGAAAACACATTAAATGCATCATGTGGAGACAGGAAGGAAAAAAAACCTATTTTGATTTGGTTTGAGAGATGGTTTCACAACCTCTACTGCTACCGTGCTCTCTTTCAAAATGCGGATCCAAACTTGACCTTTAGGGAAATGGTAAAATGAAACTAAATGTCTGCTATCAAGTTTGTGTCATACTTTGACAAAAGAGAGATACATTTTGAAGCCTTCTGAGGGCCATGAGATTTTGTTACTTTCAGGGCTATCACTTGCCATAAGTGAGACAACAAAAGTATTATTCTAGACCTTTTCTAAAAGCTGAGGTAGTTCCCATTTTGAAAGCCTGGGGTTTTTTTATTCGCACAAAAACTTAAGCAGTTACAAATAGTGAGCAGCTTTATAAGAATCCATGACCTGTCTGTAGATTATTTAAGATCAGGGAAAGAAAGAGATTCCTGTTCTATGAATTTTTAAATCATCCATTCAGGGCAGAGAACATCAATCATTCAGTTTAAGAGAATGACTAAATAGCATGAAAAGTGACTTAGGAAAACTTGCTGCAATTGATTCAACAAAAAACTCTTAGGTGTTGAACTCCTAACTTCCATCTGTGCCTTTGAAAATCTCCCCATGAAATTTGTTCACAAAACCTCTGTGTAAAAAATAGACGAAAATTCTTAACTATTGAAGATTCTTCTAGGTGGCTATGAACTGGCCCCTTGAAATAATCCATTGAGCCTTTATTACAGCTGCACATGACTTCACATGAACTGGCTGAGATACTACAGCTTGACAACTCATAAATTCTCAGAAAAACACACATTCTGAGTCGAATGCATATTGTGCTTGGTGCTAGGGCAAGGTGCATCCTGGCAAAGGCATAACTGAGGAGACAGTAAACTTTCATTCAAACCTGATTAGCCAAAACCATCTCCCTAGGATCAGAAATTATAGTTATGCACCTCTGACCCAGTAACAGAAAATGATAAAGTGAAGATCACTAGGGACCTCACATTGAAAGTGGAAATACTGAAGTCGGGGAGGGGGGGATCAGACAATTCAGAACAATTCAGAAATCTTAAGATCAAAACCCACCATCATAGGCAGTGCTTCTCTATGGGCTATACATTGGGCAGAGAAAGAAGAGATCATCTCTAATACCAAACCACAACAATGGAATTAGGAAAAAAGATAGAGAGGAAAGGCTTAAGTGGTGCTAATTTTTTTCCAGGAAATTTTTTTCCAGGACATTTTCCAGGAATTTTTTTCTGGACATTTCCATCAGCATCCAAATGTTGCAAAATACTGTTTTTTTAAAGCAACCTCTCATGTCATAATAGTCTTTTGACCTGGCTGGTTCCACGCTCAAGAGGACCGCATGTCAACTCCTGGGTAGGGTCAGTGCCTCTGATCAAGCATGCCCCACAGAGCAAAGCACTTGAGTTATCACACCTGCTCCTGTTCCCTGGCTAATGCAACTGCCCCAGATTTCTGCAACCAGATTGGCTGCTGAAAATGCTGTAGCAAAACCCCCAGTATTTTTTCTTTTTTTTAAAAAAAAAAACAACATTCCCTCCACTTCCCCTAACCATTGCTGACTCTCTCTGCCCTCCCTATCCCTTGTAAGTGATTACAAGTAGTACTAGGTAAGCTAAGCTAAGGTCTTGTATGTTATTATTGTAATAAGTCCCTTTTTATATTGTAAATAGTGTTCTGTTATGTTTGCATTGATTTTTACTGTTTTATATTGTATTATATTGTATCATTTGTGCATTGATTTTTATTGTTTCGTGTTAACATTGTATGATTTAGGCCTGCAATGTGGATTGGCATGAGTGATGTCAAGTATCCATTTTGTGTGTCAGGTTCCCATCTTGTCCCCATGCCCTGTTGTGTAAATATGTTGTAACCTATGACTCATACCTACCCATCCTATGTAACTTGGTTCCTGAATGAATGGGGATGAATGCGGGTGCTTGAGAGACAATGGCAGTAGGTCTAAAAATAGCTCCCTCTGAACGGCCAAACCATCAACTCAACGACCCAAACATCACCCTGCATTGACCCTCCCTGGCTCAAGATTTGAAAGACAAAGACTGCTGCAGAAGCCACCCAACCCACCATTACAGACACCTGAAACTGCATGTCCTGACCTGAATGCACATGTTCAGTACACCAGGGGCTGGCCCTTGCCTGGGCAGGCCCCCTGCCACTGGGGTCATAGAAGGTCTGCCCCTATAAAAGGGGGCAGTGAAGACAGACCCAGTGGGACACCCTTTCCATTTGGATCAGCACCACGCCACACCCCCTATCCACCCAGAGGCCCTACTGGCAACACCCTCTGGACAACGCCTACTGTACAAAGACCCCGACTGGCTATCAAGGACCCCCTTCCAGCCTGGAGAGGTAGCTATCACCCCCACCCTCTCTTCAACTAAGGATTTGGACTCTATTTCTCTTCCCTACCTGGACTCCAACCCTTCCACTGAGTCTCTTTCTCCTGCTACCATTGTGAGTGGAGTGCTTGTGCTTGTGTGTGTGTGTGTGGGAACCAATAACTTCATGGGGCTGTGTAGCATGTTGTCTGTTTAATAAACCTGTTTTTTTGAAACCCCAAGTTGGGTTTTCGTCTGTTTCCTGACTGTTTCCTCCTTGCCACCACTTATCTGCCCCAAGCTCCCAGCTTTCTGCCTTTCTCTCTTTCCTGGCTGTCTCCATCTTGCCACTGGGTTTTTTCCCTTGCACCAGTGACCTTGAGTAACCTTGGGGCCACTTGACCTTAAGTAACCCCAAGCCTCAGTTCCTCAGCCAACTTCTTTCTAGGCTACTGGTTCCAATCCTGGTTCCAGCAACTTTCACTCCTTACACTTTCTCTCTCACTTTAACCTTCCCCCAGGTATCCAAGTACCCTGAACACACATATACATACCGAACTCACCTATGTGTATGTGTAGGTGGGTGGTTTGTGTATGAACTGGTGAATATATATATGTATGTCATTGTGTGTGTGATATACGAATTAGTGATCCGTGTATGAGTATTGGGTGTGTGGCTATTGACAACTAACTTTTGGTATGTATGGTGTTTAGGTGCTTAAATTGGTGATAGGTGTGCATGTGCCTAGACTGGTCATTTTGGATGTATATGTGCCTGAGTTGGTAGTGTGTGTGTGTGTGTGTGCGTGCGCACCTGGTGGGGGTGTATGCACCTACAGTGTGTGTGTGTACCTAATTGATTTTTGTGTGTGTATGTGCAATTGTACACCACACCCTCCTGTCTAACAGTGCGATATTGAGACCCTGAGTGTTGGCCTGACCCCACAGGGCAACAGTGCCATTCATCCCTTTTAAGAACGCCTCCATTTACAGGCATGCCTTGACACAGCCTCATCCTGTTTCACCAAGCCTCATAGCCACTGCTGTCTGGCTCCTCATTCAACTTTGGCTTTCCCTGACCCTGACCTTGCATCTCCCCTGGAACATGGCACTGGCTTTTGACACCTTGGTTTCTGATCTCGGCTTGCTCCTTGAACTGTCTCTCTCAGATTTCAAATTTGCAGCACGGGGAGAAAATTAGACCCCTGGATAGCCAGGGACTAAAAAAAGATAGAGTTTAAAAAAGTAGGGCAGGGCATGGTCCTGGACCATGCCCTGAGGCAACCAGAGGCTGGATCCTCCACAGACATGCTATGGCTGCCAGAGCATCTCTATGGTTGGCCCCTCACCCGGATGCTGAAGCATGCGGCCTGCTAGGCAGCGTGCTGCAGCACCAGGGCTCCAGTGCCAGTAAGTAAGGGGTTGGGGGGGCTGGAGGGGGGTGGAGACTATGGGGGCACCCCCACT
>NW_005842349.1:83278-87293 GCF_000455745.1 Alligator sinensis | reverse complement strand
AACCCTGCCCTGCCCCATCCCCCCATTGCCCCCAATTCCTGCTCTGCCACAGTGGGCAACCTGCCTCTGCCCTACACACAAATCCACACGAGGCACATGCTCCCCATGCCTCCCTGGGGGGTGCACACAGCAATGGGGACCTGCTCCCCGCCCCCTTTCCCGCACCCTGAAAGAGCCGCCCATGGCTCTGTCCCACGATTTGCCCTGGCTCTGGGGTCCCATTTACACCAACCCCTGCCCCTGCCTGTGCCCCACTCCCTCTCCCACTGTGGGGGCCTTGATAAGCCCCCCCCCATACCCCTTTCCTTCCACAGAGTTACCATCAGGGTGTTGCTTTTCACATTGCTGGGCTGCATTCCTGTCCATGTGCATAGTGTGACTACTCATGTGTCTGTGCATGCCCCCCGCACTTCCTGCTGCAGCAGCCTGGAGTCTAGTTCAAAAGCAACATGTCACCCTTGCTTCCATTGTTCTTTGACCTGAGGCCTCTGTTACTTTCAAGCAGGATTTCTGCAGCGCAGTACACACTGCGGTGAAACAAACAGCACCTGATTCATAAAGGGTTGTTCACATCTTCAATCCTATGTACTTCCAAAGGCACATAATTCATTGATGCTATCCACTGGGTAGGCTTCTTATTAAATGTGGGACTATCATTTCAAATAGAATTAGCATGGCTTGGATGTTGGTCCTGTCCTCAGCCATGATTGGCTTGGAGTATGCCAAAATGAGTCAATCCAGGTCTCTATGCAGTACTGCACCATGCCATGCAGATGTAACCTTAGGTGGTTAACAGGGAATTCCAGTCTGACTTACTACAGTCAACTCCTCCTATTGGAGGATAAGACTGCTACTTGGAAGAAGTGGGCAAGTGTAAGCTAGCAATCATACTGGGCTAGAAATGTACTGAAGGGCAATTTGTCTCATTTATCAACTGGACTTGGGTTCTTTCCCTTATTAAGGGCCTGGAACATGATATAATACATCCTGGTTGGTTGTTGGGGAGTATTTTATTATGAGAGCAGTGCTCCTTTGCTCCCCTTTAATGACCGCATAAGTGGCTGATAAGAAAACTATTGAGACAGAGCTAGGGAACACAGGTATTCTGAAAGAAATTTAAGACTCCCCAAAATGGATTCTTATAATCCAAGGCAACAAAAAAAAAGTGACAACTTAGAATGAACCAGGCTAAAAATCAAACTATTACTAAGTAGTAGGAATTGGAGTCAAGTTTAGAGGCTCTGTCTGTATACAAACTGAACTGGGCTCTGGTCCCAGGCAGCTGTCTTACTTTTTCGACCTCAGGTGTTCTACACACCTGCACAGCTAAATGGGCTGTCTGCAGACTATAGTAGGCCTTAAGTTGGTTAATGGTGATATGATATAGCATTTGTTTGCATTTGCTTGACCAAAATTTGGGTAAGAGAAGACAAGGGAAAGGAAATAATCAGGCCAGAGGATGTCACAAGGTATGAGCCATTTTATAAAACTCAAAAAAGATGGAATGGGAAAAAAACTAAGTGAAAGGTTTCACTAAAGGTTTCTTAAAGTACATTCAGTGGTTTTACAAGGCTAATTTTAGACAAGATATGCTTAAAGATAGAATATGAATAGGTATATGAATATTAATTAAGGTAACACCCATTAGGAATGCTTTTTTTTAAACCTGATTTAGTAAGCTGTGCCTCTGCTACTTGTCCCCCGGGAACACCCATGCCACGCACCTTGTGGTGTACTGCAAGTCCCCCTGCGTGAGGTAGGGGAGGCTGGGGCCAGCAACTGTGCTGGTCCCAGCAGCTTTACGTGGGGGCCAGGCAGGGGCAATGCATACAGGGTGCATGCGAGTGCATGTGCACCCCCTGAGCATGGCGATGCACCCCCTACCAAAAAGTGCTGCCAACACTGGTTGGCTCTCACCACCACCACCCCCACTCCCCTCCACCAACAGTGTCATGGTGTCTGCGGGAGGTCCCACTTACCGCCACCGCACTTCCACTTCCACCGTGCCCCCCCTGCCCCTGGGGGCACATGTCATTCATGGGGCCAGGGAAGCTGCAGCCATGGCAGTCCTGCAGTCTGGAGCCTGGCTGGCAGCTAGAGCATAGCCCTGGCGGGCTAGGCTCTGGTTTTGGGTGGTGCACACCGCAGCCACATGCGCCACTCTGCTTTTTTTCCACTCAAGTTTTTTTTTTACCTCAGGATCTCCCAGAGTAAAAAAAACCCCTGTGGAAATACCTGAATGTGTGGTACCATAGATGGGTCAGCAGTACCACATACCACATGGCTGTAGTCATCTAGACGTGGCCATAAAGCATAAAAATCTGGATTAATTTCAGAATCTTTGCTCTTAGCCCATCTTCAGATGAACTAAATTAAGAGCTCTTTTATAATTTATTTGGAAAACTAGGTGACAAGTCCTTTTCCCTAACAGTCTGACAAGCTGGTTGAGTATTTTCAAGGTTTTAAAGAAATTAATTTAAAATTCTCTCAAATGCCAACAAGGTTGTTATTACTGTAGATGGATGTATGTTTTATAAAATATTTAATCATTTGCTTGATATGACTTATCTGTATCATTTAATCATTTATATGTTTTCTGTAATTTTATTATTAAATTTGCTATTAAAATTTATCTATATTTATGTTAGTATTTAATTTTGGTGGGACTGCCTCTGAATCTTTCTTAGTTCTCAACATATATCTGGGGGGTCAACATGTCTACCTCAAGTGTACACACAAAGAAGAGGGCTTTCACAACAGCATGACTAAGATTATGGAATTCACTGCCTTTAAAAAAGAATAACCTTAAATTTCACCAGTGAACAGTCCAAATATAAAACCCAGCTGTTTAACTTTGCTTCCCATAAATTTAACCTATTAATCATTTGGTTTCATTTAAGCGGTAAATGCATATATATAATTTAATCCCCACAGTATGAGACAAGAAGTCCAAAGTAAATTTGATTTATTAAAGTCAGTCATTTCATAGAATCATAGAAAATTAGGGTTGGAAGGGACCTCAGAAGGTCATCTAGTCCAACCTCCTGCTCAAAGTAGGACCATTCCAGCCAGGGCTTTGTTGAGCTGGTCCTTTAAACTGATAGCATTATGAGCTGGGTGGATGGAAATTCCACCACCTCTGTAGGTAACCCATTCCAGTGCTTCATCACCCACCTAGTAAGAGAGTTTTTTTCCAATATCCAACCTAAACGTCCCTTGCTGCAACTTGAGACCATTGCTCCTTGTTTTGTCATCTGTCACCACTAAGGACAGTCTAGCTCCATACTCTTTGGGACCACCCTTCAGGTAGTTAAAGGCTGCTATCAAATCCCCCCTCAGTCTTCTCTTCTGCAAACTAAATAAGCCCAGTTCCCTCAGTCTCTCCTCAGATGTCATGTGCCCCAGCCCCTCTCATCATTTTCCTCGGCTGGACTCTCTCCAACTTGTCCACATCCTTTCCATAGTGGGGTCCCTAAAACGGGACACAGTACTACAAATGTGGCAACAAAGGCACTGTTGACTCACTTCCAGCTTACTGTCCACTGTGACTCCCAGGTCCTCTTCTGCAGACCTGCTGCTTAGTCCGTTAGTCCCAAGCCTGTAGTGGTGCATGGGATTGTTCCGTCCTAAGTGCAGGACTTTGTACTTGTACTTGTTGAACCTCATAAGATTTCTTTTGGCCCAATCCTGCAACTTATCTAGGTCACTCTGAATCCTAGCCCTACCCTCCAGCAAATCTACTACACTCCCCAGCTTGGTGTCATCCGCAAACTTGCTTAGGTTGCAATCCATTCCACGCTCTCTAATGCTACAGGATTAGATGCAGTACACAGGAATCTGATTAGAAGAGAATACCATTTCCCATACACAGTAAACACAGTAAATGATATTTATTGTCCACAAAATTTAGCCCTATGGTTTTATATTGCATCAGCATGATTAAATTAAAAGAAATTTAATGAGAAAACTGGGGAATTTTTTAAAATCTATAACTTTGGTATTTACAACTTCAGCA
>NW_005842349.1:80788-83259 GCF_000455745.1 Alligator sinensis | reverse complement strand
CATTAAGAGATATAGTCAATCAGAAAGCTAGTCAGTTGAAAACCAGAAAAAAAGAAAAAGGTTAAATATAGCTTCAGGTACTACACCTGCTAAAGTCCCCTAACAACTTTTGCAGGCTTACAATTCATATTTTCCTTTCAAAAATACCCTCGCCTGTCAGTGAAAATGAAATAGCACAATCAACAAAGAAAAATGACTAATGAAGCAGAGGAAACCACAGACAAATATTCTCAAAAGTACTGTCAGATGTGCAAAATAAAATGAATGTTACAGAGTGGCTTTCTTAGAATGACATCATTAACTAATACTGGGAACGGTATTGGACATACATTTTTATAGAAAGTGTGATGTTTTACTTGATAGCATCTTGTTAAATTGTTTTTTCTGCTGATGTCTGAGACAAAGCTAAGCTGATAGGGAGGCTGCTTGGGACTGAGCAATTTTGAAATTCAGCCCACTGATTTTAGTGCCTAAATATAGTCTCTGGTTTTCAAAATTATAAAATCAATCTAACTTTGGAGGGACTCTGAGTTTTGTTTTGTTTTTTGGCAGGGGAGGAGAGGAGAAGGATTCCATTTTATACTATGCACACTTTCTAGTGAGACATGCTGGGTGCTGAGCATTTTCGTATATCAGGCTTCAAAATATACCACCACTGTCTTGTCCTTTAAGAGTACTTAATAGTAATTATTTAGAAAACAACTATTAAACAGCAGAATCTAAGAGCTTGATTCTGATCAGTAAAATTACTTCTGATTGACATCAGTGTCTATAGCTAAGTACAGACAAAAAAAAACTCGAGGCTAAATCAATTCAGTCTTTGCAGATTAGTCTAAACTGCTTACTCCAACTCTTAGTTCACCCTGATTCCAGTTCTGACTCCTGGTTTGCTCTGTCTCTGGCTCTGAACCTAGGAATACCTCAATTCTGGCTCTGGCTCCTGGTGTACACTGACTTAGGCACCTGCTTCTGATTCCTGAACCTTGACTTGACCTATGATTTGGAGTCTACCCTTATACTTCGCTTTGGATCTAGTATCTGAACTGCCCATGACCTGGTCCTTACAGTCAGCCAGGAATAAAGAAACTGAAAGAGGGTTACAAGCAAACACCAGAGTCTGTGCCCAAGAGCTGTTTCCTACAGCTTCAAGGAACTGGTTAACCTGATCACTGAATTACTGGCTGACCCCAGGGTATTGAACTGAGTTCATTACAGGCGAGGCCTGCTTTTCTGCAGCCTCAAAGGACTGATTGTCCTGATTTCAATTGAAACCAGCTGGGCTCAGAGCCATGATACAAGCTCATTATATCTCCTCCTCAGAAGAGGTAAGTGTGGGACTCTCACTACCAGCTAGTATCCCCTGACAGGCTAGGGGATCCAAAAGGGGTGTGCTTTTTGCATCTACTCCCGGGTTTGTAGGACCTATTGGTGCCCACTTACAACCTACACTGGAGCAGGTCTACTAGCTCCTCTGAGAAATGGTCCCCTGCTGGCTAATAATATAATAAAATTGCAGTCTCTGCGTTTAGCCACACCCTGTCTCTCAGTGTTCTTCTTATACATGTTTCTCAATGTTTCTGTGGCTGCATTAACACAAGACATTTTTAAAATGTATGTTACTTCAACATGTAATACTATTTCTAACAATATATAAAAACTAAAAATGGAAAGTATCCACTCTGATCAGCATAGTGGATATTAGCCAGATTATTGTAATCCAAAAACCACTCCTATTGACCACAATTCCCACCTAGCCTTCTGTTATACAGATGTAAATATTGTCTTATTCACAAAACATTCTGTAATCCTCCATTAGCAATAATTAATAGTTGCCAAAGATGCACCAAATGTTGGCAGGAAGAGAGCAGAATGGGTAGCGTATTCTTCAGGATACAATATTAATCAGTTTAATATGGCACATGTTTAAATTACAAATGAAATACCATATTGGTTTTAGCCAAATGTTTGCTCAGATTGGCAGTACCACTAACAGCCAGTTAGTCATGTAAGCTGAAGAGTTTGCCAGATTGTTTTGGTTTTAGTTTCCCCTTTCATTTGCCAGGAGAGTTGCAGATTTATTTCCCTTAAGAAGCATGTTAAAACTGGAACACCAAATGCAGACCAATTGGATTTTTTTTTAAGCAAAGGATTTTGGTCTGATTATGACTATATTAGATCTGAATCAAAGCCAGTTAGTTTTCATCAACTTGATATATGGAGATTTCATAAAACTATCTCTTTGTATAAAATCTATGTTATTGAAGGCAATCAATCTAAATTAATACCTTAGGGCATTTGTACACTACATGAGGGTTTACTTCTCCCTAAATTGAAGCAGTGTTTTTTTAAATACACTGCTTCAATTTAGGGCAAAGTAAACCCCTGTGTCGTGTACACCCATGTTGGAACTTGATTCTTACCTGCCTCTCCAGTGGCAGGGGGGGGAGGGCGCGGTGCCGGCGGGGAGGGCC
>NW_005842349.1:77594-80346 GCF_000455745.1 Alligator sinensis | reverse complement strand
TCTCCCCTGCCTCTCCAGTGGCAGGGAGGGAAGGGCGAGCTGCTGGCGGGCAGAGCAGTCCCTGGGCTGCGGGGGAGGCGGGAGCTGTTGCTTCCCTCTGTGGCAGCAGCAGCCCCCCACCACTGGCACCAGCCCACAGGCACCTGGCTCGGGCAATTCCGGGGGGCACTGCAACTGCAGAGAGAATCACTGGGCCTCCTCCTAGCTCACGCAGGCAGGCAGGCTCTGGGTGGAGGGGAAGAAAAAAAGATCAGGCTCACCACTTTTCTTTTTTTGCTTCTGTGAAGCCTGCCTTCCTGGTCTGCTACTGTGCTGCCTGCATGGTCTGGCTACATAGCCTCTGAGCTGCACGGAGCCCAGTGCTTTCCTCCACAGCTGTAGGGTAGGAAACTAAAACACCTCAGAGGTGTTTTACTTTGCAAGGCCCCAAAGTCACTTGCTGCATCCCAAAGTCATTTAAGGTGTATTACACCACTGAATGTGCTATAGTGGCTGGAATTAATGAACAATACACCACCGAACGTGCAAACAGCAATGCTATTAAACTGGTGCAAAAGCCATTTAACCTGTTTAAACCCCCTTTAAAGTGTCATCTACAAATACCCTTATACTTTAGCCTCCATCCAGATTTGACTAATACTAGGTCAGTGCCCCCCTCTAGTTTACATGCTTTGAAGGAAATGGCTAATTGTTTTAATACTCAGGTGAAGTATATTTTAAGGTAAAGGGTCTTCCCCAGCAGCCAATCCCAGTCTATGGTTAGAATTCTCATAAACATTCATCAGATGATGCTCCACAGGTATATTTCTCTATGTATATTGCAGTTGTATACCTAGTGTTCTGCATTTTTGGTTTTTAATGAATTTCACCAATAAATTACCTGATTTTTTCAGTTAAGTTATTTGGTTTTTACTGATTTACACCCTTTTTCAGTTCACTCAGTAATAGGTTACTGAGTATTTATTTTTATGAAATGCCATCCTGCAGATCAAGGGTATGCACCCCCTGTGTCTCCTGGGATTTGTGCAGCGGTGGGAGCCACCACCCCCCGGACAAGCTGCAGCTCCACCCTGTACCCCGCCCTGGCTGGGAAGTGCCTGGCAGAGCAGGCACAGGGATCCCTGGGATCCTGTCCTCTCCAGCCCAGCAGCACAGTTGAGGCTGGCCCTGCCCCTGCCCCCTGCTCCAGGCATCCCGGGCGGTGTGGGGCTGGGGTCGGGGCCAGTGCGGGGAGACAGTCAGGGCCAGGGCCAGTGCCAGGCTGGGGTGAGGTGGGATCTCCACCCCCACTGCCCTCTTCCCCTGCAGATGTTCCTGCAGGAGGGGCCTGTGTGCATGCACTCAGCCCCACTCCGAAATTTTTCTCTCCCTCAGTCTATGATGGTGAATACAACTATTTCTTGCTGTAATATAAATGTAGAAACCATTTAAACATGTGTATGAATTCTCAGCATACTAAAAAGTACATGTATATAAAGTTGTTATTATTTTTCCCTGATGCAAACCGATTTTTTTTCTTTTCTTTTCTTTTCTTCTTTTTATCCTGATTTCAATCCAGTTTTTGTGCTTGGAAGGTAAACCCTGAAAAATTCCTGGAATTTTTTTTTTTTTTTAAATAAAAACTGAAAATACAGATCACTATATATACCACATTCTTCTTCTGGACAGAGGCTAAGTACAGAAATTCAAAAAGCCCAAGGCAGATTTGCACTAACTTTTGTAGCTTTCTCTAAGCATTCTAGATAATTTTGGGAGTGAACAGAATTCATGTTCACCCTTAGGGGGTGAGTGAGGCATGGAGGTGGCCTGAACTGGTGAAGGCCAACAATCTGGAGGTACTCTCACACGCCTCCCACCAGGCTGCCAGAAAATCCTGAGCCCAGCTGAACAGTTGACCACCCCTGATTGGCCAGCACAGCCCCTCTCCGCAGCCCCACTCCCCCACCAGCTGTCAGGTGTCAGCAGCAGCTGAGGGGAGGAACAGATCCCCTTGCTGCATGGGTCCCCCAGCTATGCTGGCTTGGATCTGGTTGTCTAGGGCTGAGGCCACACAGCTGTCTGCTGTGCTGGGAACTGGGGATGGGGGGGAGGGGAAGTGGAGCCCCCTCAGTGTGTGCCCCCCACCCCAGCTTGCTGGCCAGGATACTGAGCCAGGTCCACATAGCAGGAGGCTCTGCTTCCCTGCACCCTGCTTCAGTTCCCAGTGCAGTGGACAGGTATATGGCTGTGAACCACAGCTCCTAGGTACAGCTATCAAGAGTGTTGGGCAGGTATGGAGGGAGTAAGGGAATGCACCATGTGGGGCCAGCCCTGAGCCAGCACAGCTGGGTGGCCCATGCAGCAAGGGACTCTGTTCCCCCATCCCCCTGCCCCCAGGTCCCAGCCCAATGGACAGCTGCACCCAGGAGCCATGGCTTGGACCCACCTGGGGGTGGGGGAAGTAAAGCAGGTTCCCACCCCCAGCTGCACAGATGTAGCCTAGCACCCCTGAGACCTGAGCCAGCAAGCTGCAGAGGACTTGTGCAGGGGGGCTCCACTCCTCCCTTCCCTGTCCCTGGTCATGGTGGACAGCATACAGCTCTGAGCTATGGCTCCTGCCTACAGCTGTCAGGAGGATTGGGCAGGGGATGGGGGAGTGGAGTCCCCCACTGTGTGGGCTTCCCCTAGTATGCTGGCTTAGGGCCTGGACCATGCAGCGGGGGGGGCTCCCACCTGGCCAGGCAGGCATGAGACAGAGGATTTTCTGTGTCCT
>NW_005842349.1:44826-77563 GCF_000455745.1 Alligator sinensis | reverse complement strand
GTTGTCTTTTGAGGGGTGGGGGGGGGGGGGGGGCAGGACTGGCCTGGCACTTGCCCAGAGCGGATGAGCACAGGTCAAGGCTAGCACAGTACACTGCAAGGAGCACTAGGATGACTAAGGACAGCGAATTAAAGTAATTCACCATGGAATCCAGTACAGAAGTTCAATATACTGCTGTAACCTGAACCAATTAAGTTTAATACTACATCCATCCAGGTCTATCTTAGTCTGGGTTCCACTATTTTGAATCCCCCATGTGCTGAACTTCTGTTCTGTTACAGGTTTAGACCAGTTTCCAATCACCTCCGTACTTCATATCACATATCAGTATCATGTACTTTACCAGCATATTTAGACCAGGGGTGGCCAGCCTCCAACAGGAATACTAGAAGTAGCATGTGCAGCCTGTGTGTGTGGTATATAACAGATCATCAAGGATCCTGGTTTTCTCTGATTTAAAAAAATCCCCAGTTTTCAGTTTAAAAAAAAGTAACCCCAAATCCACATTTTTCCATGATTAAAACAACACGCCACTAATATATATATATATAATTAGTGGTGTGTCATTTTAAGTATGGAAAAATGTGGATTTGGGGTTACTTTTTTAACCAAAAATAAGGGATTTTTTTTTTAAATTAGAGAAGACCAGGATCCGGGAGGAGATCAGGGAGGAGACAGGGCAGGGGAGACAGAATAATAAAAGCAGAGAGGCAGATCAAGCAGAGAAAAGGGGCCAGAGTGGCATGCAGGGAGGGTACAGAGCTAACTTGTAGAATGTCTGAAGAGGTTGGCTCCCACTGCATTAGACATTGTCATCACTAAATAGTAGATGCTAGTACGATGTTGCTTTTGGATCCCAGCCTGCAGCTGTATTTTTCTGATCATTCTTCTGTGGGGCACCCAAGGTTAAAATAATTCACCAAGCTGCATTAGCTAACTTTCCTCTTTGGTATTCTGCTCAGGATGTCAGAGGGGGAATATGCCACAAGGGGAATATTTCCTGACAGCTCTCATTTTCCATTCTCCATGCTGTACGTCAGCCCTCTTATATTGCTCCCCCTTCATTGCTAGGGCACATGCTGGTACTGGTCTGTGAAAGCTGAGATGAGCCAACTCTCATAAAACGTGTTTATTCCTGTAGTGTAACAGATCTGCTATGATGCCAACCCTGATTTCTAGAATGTATTATTGACAAATGGAGTAGGTTCAATTCTGCTTTTGTTAGTATTTGTCAGTGTTGTATTCCTGTTAAAGTGGATCTGAGATTACTGTGCTTCTAAATTCCATTAGCTCTTTTAAACTTTTAACCCTAAGCTTTCTCTGTTACTCTTCCTTTCTTTTTAAGAACATTTTATCCCAAGTAGAAACTAAAACCATCTGAGAGAGAAGAGCTACTGAAGGGCCTTGGAATGACACTGGGCTGTACTACTTATGCTATATGTTTTATTATAATTATGGCATACTTGACAGTTGACTCACAAAAAGAAACTACGCATCACATATTTTCATGCATGGGTTTCAGGAAGAGGAAAAGGAATCTAGGTATATTTTTAAACTAGTTCTATAAGAGAGTTTCTTCCCACAAGTTCTAATATGATTTACTGGTAATCAAAAGTATTGTCACATGTCTTTATTCTGACTATAGTTCATGGAGAAGCAAGAAGGTTTTACTTGGTGAGACTGAAGTCATTAACCAATTTCTGAATATGGGCCTGAGAAGAAAGTTGCCTTATGAGAAGTTTTGCTAGAGTTAAAATTCACTGAAGTTAAGGCACTTTTCCTTCCTTTGCTTCCACAATTACAAATTGTTCATAAGGAACGAGCATGGACGCAAGTATTGATGTCATTTTTGACCAAATTTTGAAACAAAAAACTGAAATGTATCATTTTAAAATGTGTCAAAATGAAACATTTTGATTTATATAAAAATATTTGGATTTATTATAGCTGAACAGAGCAAAGTCATCACAAGTTTGGTAATTGTTTTGTAAGAAATAAAAGTTTCACAAAACACTTCCACCTGGCTTCAAGTTAAGAATCCTTGGGTCCACTAGACTAGATCATCAAGTGGCAAGTCTTCTGCCCCTTGCACTAGTATGAACAACTGATAGTGTAGCAAAACCTCCAGTTTTTCTTTTTTTTATGTATTTTAAAACGCATTCCCTCCCCTTCCCAAACCATTTCTGACTTTTTCTCTCCCTCTCCCCTAGATAAGTATAAGTAAGCTAAGATATAGGATAAGCTTTAGCATTTTATTTTAGGTAGTAAGTTTTATTTTTCTCTCCCCTCTTTGAAAATAAGTGCCCTGCTATTTTTATATAGATATCCACAGTTTTATAAGTGATAATTATTATGTTTTGTATTGATTTTTTTTTTACTGCTTTTATATTGTGTAATTACTGTTTAAGGCCTCTATATGTAAGTTAGCATAAGTCATGTCAAGCCTCCATCTTATCCCCATGCCCGGTTGTGTAACCCATGACTCAAACCTACCCCTCCTATGTAACTTGGTTCCTGAATGAATGGGGATGAATGAGGGTGCTTGAGAGACAATGGCAGTAGGCCTGAAAATAGCTCCCTCTGTATGACTGAACCATCAACACCAATACCCAGACCAAGGACCCAGCCCTTGGAACCACCCTCAGCATTCAAAAAAACAAAAGATGAGGCAACCCACCATTGTGCCAAGGCTGCACATGCTCGGTAAGAACACCTGGAGCCCTCTGGAACAAGATTGACATTGCCTGGACAGGCCTTTCCCATAGGAGATCAGAGGTAGTTTGCCCCATAAAAGGGGTAGTGAAGACTAACTCCTTGTGACACCCTCTCCATCTGGAACAGCACTATGCCACACCACCTATCCACCCAGACGCCCTACCTACTGGACAAGGACCCCTTTTCAGCCTGAATAGGTAGCTATCACCCCCATCTCCTCTTCAACCAAGGACTTGGACTCTGCTTCTCTTCCCCACCGAGACTCCAACGCTTCCACTGAGTCTCTGTCTCCTGTTGCCATTGTGTGTGTGTGTGTGTGTGTGTGTGTGTGTGTGTGAGAACCAATAACTTTATGGGTTACACATACACACTGTACCATCCAAGTTAGGAACTTACCTGTGTGTATGTGTAGGTGGGTTGTGTGGCGGACCAGAAGGGGGCACTCCTGCATTGAGCCACTGTGTTCAGTTCCCCAACAAGGGTTCTCCCGTTTATCTTAGTCTGGTGGAAGGCCATCACCTCCTCTGGGTTTGTAATCCTGTAGCAACAGGCACGCCCCTCAGAGTGACTCGGGTCTCCCTCCTCACTGCTTACAGCTGTTGCATGTCTGACGGGCTTGGGTTTGTTGCTTAGCTTTGGGCAGTTGGGGTTGATGTGGCCTGGCTCCTCGCAATTATAGCACCCCCTCTTTTCCAAATTGGGTGGTTTGTCCGAATCTGGGGCCGCCTTGTGCTCAGCCAAAGGTAGCCCTCTTTCCCCTTTTGGACCTGGCCCTCCCTTCCCCCTTCTTTGGAACCCTTTCTGTTCCTTCCCAAAGTAGGGAGGCTTCTTGTCTGGCCCCTCATGATTTAGCAACACCTGATCTGCAATTTCAGTGGCCTCTTGGATGGTTTTGGGGGCCCTGTCTTTGACTAGGGTTTTAATCTCCCTCAGACAGCAGTGATAAAATTGGTCCAGCGCCATGAGGTGTAGCACCTTCTCTGTACTGTCAGCCTTGGCTCTGTCTGCCCATTTAAGGAGTGCATCCCACACCAGGGCCGCAAAATTGGCCATTGTCTTCCCGGGTTGTGGGAGGGTATTCTGGAATTTTTTCCGGAAATAATCCGGTCCCAACCTGAACCTTGAAGACAGCATTTTTAAAGGTATCATGGTTATCTGCTGAATCCGAGGGCAGGCTGTTCAGGACCACAGACATGTCGCCCTCAACCAGAGCAGCCATGTGTTTCATGAACTCTTTCTTTGGCAACTTCCATCGGCGCACTTAGTTTTCGAAGATGCTTAGGAACACTTCTGGATCATCCCTATCTTTGTAGCGAGAGAAGATTGGAGTGTTCAGTCTGGGGGATGCATCTAGCACTGGCTGGGCACCCACTGTGTTAGCATTTGCCTACATTTGGAGTACTGTGAGCTCATGTTCCCACTTGAGCCTTGCCTCTTCGGCCTCCGCCTTGCGCTGGCGCTGGGCTTCTCTAGCCTCATGATCACGCTGTTCCTTCTCATGTTGTCGCTGGGCCTCCAGCTCCTCACGCTGGTGCTGTTGTTGGGCCTCCAGCTCCATCCTTTTCAACTCTAGATCATGCTTGAGCTTGTGCTCTTGCTCCTCAGCTTCTAGCTTCAGCTGGAATTTCCGGAACTCTCACTCAGAGGGTGGCCCATCAGAACCATCAGCGGTTGCTGATTGGAAGCGTGGAGGAGATGTTGAGGCCTGATCATTATCACACAGGATCTTAATCAGGTCTTCGTTCTTTTGCTCCTTCCTCACTGGAAGGCCTCTCTCTTTCACCAGCTCTTTCAAGCTGGCCACCATCATGTCGTCATACTTGTCAGCCATCCTAGCTATCTACACTGTCCAGTTGACCTGATGCCAAATTAGAAATTGTTTGCTCAAGGGTTTTCAGTGACTCTATTCCCTTCTCCAGATTATGCCTTCAATACAGTAGGTTGTCGGATCCCACCACTACCACCACATGTGGCGGGCCAGTAGGGGGTGCTCCTGTGTTGAGCCACCCACCTCACTGTGCCTGACCACCTTCCAGGCTCCGAGTGCCTCCCTGGGGGTGCCTCACATCTGGCCGACCCCCTTCCTGGAGCACACCCACTAGCCTGGGGGTTCCACTGCCACCACCCAGGGCTCTGGACTGATTCTGGCTCTGCGCACCCTGGGAAACACAGGCCTAGTAGCCCTCAAGGGTACTTGATTCACTTCAAGAAGTTGGGATCCTCCCTCAGTCAGAAGCACAAGTAGTTGTCTCCCTTAGTCAGCTGAACCAAGGGGACCCCAAGGCATAATCTAGACCCATTCCCAATAAGTCTCCCACACTAGGTACAAAGGAGAACCTTATTGGTTATAGAGGGTTGGGTTAGAATAGGGTACAGGGTAGAGCGATATCAGAGAAATCCCATAGAGCACACTCCCCTGGCTGGGTAGCCTTTGATTACACATCTGAGTTACTGCAAGCTATATATCTAGTTAGACCTCAGGTAGCTTACTCACAAGTATCATCCAGAGGCAGGTGGAGATTCCCCCTGGAGGCAGGCAGTTCCTTGATCATGAGTTCTGAAAGAGAGAGCAAGTTTCAGATGATCCAGCTCTTCTCTGTCTCTGAGTCTCCCTCATGGCTGCTGCCCCCTCCTCCTGGGCAGTCCTTTTCTTATATAGCCCTTGTGACCTCATTTACCTGGTCCAATGGAGGCCAGCACCTGTTGACTGTCAGCCAACCAATTTGAAATACATTTGCCAGGCAGACTGGTAGTCTCTAGCCCACCAGGGAGGAAGCCCCTCACCCAGGTATGTGATACCAGTCACGTAGGCAGAGGGAGCAGGTTTCCCCCCTCCCTCAGGAATGTATCTAGCTCAGGTTACCTAAAGAGATAGGGTAAAGGTGTGTCTCCTCTGCTGGGCCCATCCTAACCAAATGGTCACAGAGCAGAGTTTTTGGGGAGAAACAAAGGTGGCCTTCTGCCACAGGTTGATTGTGTGTGAACTGGTCAGTGTGTGTGTGTGTATGTGTATATATGTCATTATATGCATGATATACGAATTAGTGATCTGTGCATGTGTACTGAGTGTGCGGGTATGGACAATTGATTTTTGTTTAACTTTTGAGGTGTATAATGTATGTGCTTGAATTGGTGATAGGTATGCATGTGCCTAGGCTGGATTGGATGTGTATGTGCCTGAGTTGGTAGTGTGTGTGTGTATATGCACCTATTTGATTTGTGTGTTTGTATATGTGCAACTGTGTCACACCCACCTGTCTAACAGTGCAATATTGAAATCCTGAGAGTTGGTCTGATCCCACAGGGCAACAATAGCAGTGGAAGGCTAATTCTTGCTATAGATTTACAACTTGATGGAAATAGAGACACACACTTGGTCATATGGTTTCATGTCTACTTGGTAGTCTCAAAAGGAGTGTAGAGACTGAAGAATTATGGGTTCCATTCCAGGTGCTGTAAGAGAAAAAGTTCATGTGAGAACAGACCGTTCTCTCCCTGACTCCTCATTGTCCATATTCACCACGCCAGCTCTTGTCTGTCTCCTCCCTGCTACTATTCTCACAAGTTTTCCCTATCCTCTACCTACACCTAACTCCTACCCTTGTCTCTTCCCAGTTCTCATTTGGCTTCTGCCCTTGACCCCAGTTCACTCAGTGCCTACTCCTGTCCACCTGCTTCACTCCTCTCCTCTGCAGGAGTCCTTCCTTCTTTTTGCTCTTGCTTTCACCTTATTATTGCTCTTCCCTGCTTTCCCTTACTTCCTCCCTTCCCTATTTTCCTGCCCTTGTCCCACCTTCTACCTCATTTGGGCACAGCATGGTCAATCAACCTGTCATGACAGAGCAGGGGGCTGGACTACATGTTCTTCTGAGGTCCCTTCCAACCCTAATTTTCTATGATTCTATGACACAAATAAGCTGCCTGTGTAATACATGTGGTTAAAATGATTCTCATTGTGGATAAAATCTTGAGAGCATTTAGCTTTAAGTTTCCCCTGAATGTGTATAAACTGAATTGTTTCAGAAGATAACTGGTCCAAATTTTTACTGGAATAACAAAAGACATACCATTACTCCAGAACAGTTCCACTACCAAATTTCATGTCTGTGATCCAGATCACAAATTATTTGAGCTTCTCACTGCTATGGCTATGAGGATCACTTTAACAGAAACAAAACCCTAACCTTTCCTAAACTCATGGTTGAACCTGACTGACCCATATTAACCAAAATTTTCAGCTAGAAATTTGTCTCAAGGCAGACTTTCTCCATGGAAAATTTCAGCATCAATGATTAAACTGACAACAGACTCTTATTGTAGGAAGTATTGGGAAACCTTAATTGTCAACTGCCCAGGAGCAGACAGAAGTGCAGCTCTCCCCTGTAACTCAGAAGGCTTTGCAGGAAGCATTCTGAGTTACAATGATTCCCTGAACCAAACAGAAGTTCAATGTTGGTTCCAGGGGGGAGGGGGATCACGCTGGCTTGATCCCCCTGCAGCTGGTTGCCCCTAGGAACAGCCTTTACTCCTTCCCAGCCTGTGCTGTTGTCAGAATGAGAGGAGGGAAAGGGAGCAGAGGGAGCTCATTCTAGGGGTTCCCGAGCCAGCAGTGGAGGGTGGGAGGGGTGAATTGGAGCAGGGCCAATACGCACACCACCAGTTTTACAGCCACATAAACAAAACAAAAAAAGCCCATGAAATGCCATGGGAAAAGCTAAAAGAAAATAAATTACCAGTGACACACACCAAGATTCTGGGCAACAAAAGCAGTGCTTTATTATTCTCATTGTCTGCCAAAAAATAAAAAGCATGTAAAAACAGCACTAGCAGCAGTAACTTGATATGATTTTTGTGGCCGTATTCATCTAGGCAGCTTCCATGTACACCATTGCTAAACTCCCTGACCCTACAAAGACACAGCCCATAGCAAAAAGTCTAAATGTACATAATACTTAGCCACCAGATGTTGCTTAACAGTTAAAAGCCATTTGGAAACTTATTGTCTCATCTGCTACATTCTTTTCTTGTGTAAATTGAATCATTGATTTTTTTAAAACACCACTTCATGTAAGGGCAAAGTAAACCCCCATGTTGTGTACACCCATGTCAAAGCCTGATCCTTACCTGCCTCTCCAGTGGTGGGGAGGAGAGAGCGAGCTGCTGGCAAGCAGAGCGGTCCCTGAGCTGCAGGGGTAGGGTAGGGCTGATGCTTCCTTCTGCGGCAGTGTTGCCCCCTGCCATGCAGTCCCAGGGAGCACCGCAGCCACAGAGGGAAGCACCAGGCCCCCAGCTAGCTCAGGCAGGCTCCAGGGGAGTGGGGGAGGAAAAGATCAGGCTTGCCACTTTTTTTTTTTCCTTCTGTGGATCCTACCTTCCCAGGCTGCTGCTGGGCTGCCTGCATGATCTGCCTGCACAGCCCCTGAGCCTCAAGGAGTTTGGTGCTTCCCTCCATGGCTGTAGAGTAGGAAACAAACTCTTTGGAGGTGTTTTACTTTGCAACATCCCAAAGTCATTTGCGGCACATTACACTGCCAAATGTGCTACAGCAGCTAGAATGAATGTGCAATATGCTGCTAAATGTGCAAACAGTGATGCTATTAAAGCGGTACAAAAGGAATTTAACACACTTCAAACCTGCTTTAAAGTGTCGTCTACAAACATCCTAATTTACTATTTCTAGCTTTTTCCCATAACACTTTTTTGTTCCTCAGCTCCCTTACAATGGCTCCTCCTTTCTCTACTGGCCCAATTTTCTGCTGTTGTTTAGCCTCCTCCGATTTCCATCTCATTCTCTCCTACCTGTATCTCAACACTCCTAATTCTCTTACCCAACTGCCTATTCATCTCTCTCATCAGGCTCCTCCTCGTTTACAAACTGATCTACCTCTCCACCAACTGTTTCTCTATCCAGTCTGATTATCCTCTCCCAACCCCAAGTAATTCAGCCTAACCTTCATCAGAACTGATTCCACTAACCTAACTCCTTCTCATAGCAATATATATTTATACTCCCTATATCCCTAGCAAACTGATTATCTTCCTCACCTTCCACAAAAAAAAAGGATTTTTTTCTAACTATTTGAGTTGGTCTAATAAAAGTTTACCTAAAGAACCTTGTTCACCTTCCATACATACTGCAACATTTTTTTCTTTTCCTCAACAAGACTGATTGAAACTGGATTTCTTCCATAGGGCATTCCATTAATTAAAGGGAAAGAAGTCATCAGGTATTGAATAAAAGCTAAAATTTTTACAAAATGAAATTCCTGGGTAAAAAAAAATGAATGTACGGGCAGTAAAAATGTTTCAACTTAGATTTACCACCCTTGGCTGATTTTTTTACACTTTTATTTTATAATACTTATTTAAATTCTATTTTTTAATCTACTGCATATTGGCATTTTGAATTATACATTTATGATTTAATCACTATTTGAAAAGTAAGATATAATAAAAATATATGATAAAGCAATATTATTATATAATTCATTGATATTTTAAGTGATAATTGGTATTGTAATAGATGCTGCAATTAGTACTAGGTTTGCTCTCTCAGCATTTGGCATTCTAATTCAATGCCAATTTGGATTCTAAATGGCAACTTATTTTTTAATTTGTTCTGTAAATGTTAATTGGCATGATATAAAATAAAACAACATAGTATTATATGTAAAGTAATAGTTGAGTAATTGTAAAGCGACATATTGGGTATGTCTACTCATGCATTTAAGTGCACCTAAATTTAATGCACATTAAGCAGGTTTAGGCAGGCATCTATACCTGCAGGTGTTAAAGCTCATTACCACTCTGTGTGTGGATTGATTTAGGACTGAAATTAATCCCAAACCAGCCCACACATACAGTGTTAATGTGCTTTAATACATCTACACATATGTTAATGCACTTTAACTATTCACACCTAAATTTGATACTTGCGTTTCCAGGTATCAAATTTAGGCATGAATAGCCTAAATTCACCATTTTTAATGTGCTTTAACAGCACACACATGTAGGTGTGCACCTTAATGCATGTTAACTTGGGCTAATGCACATTGAACCATCTACATGTGCACATTTACTGTTCAGTAACCAAAGTTACTAAACAGTAAATATGGTGACTTATGCCAACATAAATTTGATACCTAGTAGTCCTAGGTCAGTGTTAATGTGCTTTAATGCCTGCAGATGTAGTTTGTTCCTGCTTACTGCACAGTCAATATAAGCCGGCATAAATGTCTGTATAGACACACCCATTGTGTATTTAATATAGCATATTTGTTATGCTATATTTTATATTAAATATTTAATATATAATTTCTATTTCTAAAGGAAAAGTCATTTTGGAATGAAAAATTAAGACATTCCATTCCAATACGGCCAATATGTTTTGTTTATAATTCATTGTTGAAAACACAATGTCATCAAAATTGATACAGCTTACAGAACATTATCAGTTTGGTAAATGTATTTTTTTAAATATTTTCAACAGGACTTATGCATGAAATGGGAAAGAAAATAAGAGAGAGAGGTGTTCTAGTAATGGTTAAAAAGGGTTCTCAGGCAGTAGAAATCTGTAGTCAAGAACACAAATATGCTAATATCCATGAGGATCCAGTTTTGACCTTTCTCTAGGGCAGGGATAGAAGTTGCACACTGGTTTAAGAAGTTCAATGCATATTAACTGGTTTCAAAATGGCTGAAACTGGTTTAAGATAAAACTGGTTGAATGTAGTATCAGATTTAACTGATTTGGGTCAAACTGGTTTATGGAACTTCTGTGCCAGACCCCTTCCTGGTTCAAGTTAAATCACAGTCCCACAGCATCCCAGCATGCTTTTGAGACCTGGGCTGTGCTGTCTGTTCTAGCAGAGAAGGCTTGTGGGCAAGGGTCTGCTGAGGTCTGGGGCCAGGGAGGAGGGTTAAACTTCCCTTCCCCCAAGTACAGAGCTGACCTGCCCTGCTAAAAACTTACTGCTGGCTGCGACTGTGGACTACAAATCCCAGTGACACCAGGAAGTAATGAGCAGCCCTGCAAAGTCCTGCTACTGTGATTATGGACTGCATATCCCAGAGAACTTGGGGGCAACAGGAAGAGGACACGAACACACAGCCCATGCTGGCTATGTGCCAGAGCACCATGCTCTAGTGCTCCCCAGCTTCTGGCCTGAGCTACTGCAAGTATGCAGCTGCATTTCCTGAATCAAAAGTGAATGTCTGTCCAGCTGTTCCTCAGTTTAATTTCTGCATTTTAGACTGACCTGCAAAGACTGAATCAATTCAGCGTTGGGCTTTTTTACACTGTCTGTACTTAGCCCTGAAGTTCCTTTTATGATTTCCCTTGGTAGCATGGAAAGAGAGGGAGGAACCTATACAGTTTTGAATAGTTGCAATAAAGTGCTCAAATTATTGATAAGTTGCAATCACCAAAGTTTCACTTTTTGAGGTGTTCTGAAAGCTGCCACTTCAAACAGAAAAATTAGACAAATTACCAAAGGTGACCAAACCTTTATCCAGCTTTATTTTCTTTACTTACTCTAGTATACCCTTAAAAAACCACAATCTTTCAAGTTCTGAACTTCATGACCACCCAATTCAGATGAGACTCCTCCATCTCCCTTCCAAATAAATAAGTTATTAAAATAATAATAATACAAAATTAGGACATTGTTAATCTAACATATTCCAAGAGCATTCAACGTATTTTTAATATTCACAACTAACATTTATTATTTACATTCTACATCATTTCATAAGAAGTTAAGAAGTTAAGGAACATCCTGGATTGTTGAGTCCACACTTATGCTATTGCAGGTGATGCATAGGGAGGGCACGGGGAAGGGGAGGGGGAGGGAGACATGTGCCCCACCTGAGATTGGCCTTCACTGGCCGAGGAGTGAGGATGCTGAGTAAAGTGTCAGCCAGTGGCCCCCCTGAGATTGGCACTGGCCGGCACTAAGAAGCACCAGTGGCACTTCTAGTTTTGCCACCAACACTTCCGGTTTTGCCACCGGCACTGCGATCGACCACTGGGGGCCCCTCCACACCTTGTTGGTGATGGGCTGCTGCAGGACTCCCCCCCACCAGTCGGCAATTGGCCGCTGGCGCCCTCCCAGACTCTGGAGGCACCAGTCACCCATGCATCCAACTTAAATAATTCCCTCAGTTCTCCAGATATCCATGAAAATTTCCCAGTCACCATGTGTTAGAGCACTATGCTAAGATTAGCATATCTTGTCCATGCACCCACTCGAATAACTGAAATCATTTTAAGTATCAGCTGGAATCTGTCAGCAAGCTAGAGATAAGGCACCCACTAATCCTGGCAGCTAAAACTCAAAACTAAAGGATCTTGGTTAGTGCTGGGAACTGCATTATCTCCAGCTTCCTGATAAATAATAGCCATTAGTCAGCAATGTGTCTGTGAGAAAAAAAATTGTACACTTACTTCATATTGTGAAGGTCTTTGATTCTTTTTTTAACAAGAGTTCTGTAATGTAACTGATTATCAAATGAAAAAGAATCAGAGGCAATACTAGTGTTACAAAGAGAAAAAATCCAGTGAAGAAAGGTGGGAAGGAACTGAGACAGAGAAGAAAAACGTGTCAGAATTCTTGGGTGGAAAGAAATGTGAAAATTTAAAACACTGTATTTCTGTCTTTTAACAACTTAGTTGCAGACTTAGTATTTTTCTGGCTTTTCCTTATTGTCCATGTTTGTTTCATTGACCTAAGCTATGGCATTGCAGAAGAGCTAGCAAAAAAAAAAAAAGGAACAATGTGTGCCAACTACATGTTGCATCCTAAGGTTGGCAGTGACATTTCAAAAAGAAATTCAACCAAAAAAAGAAAAGTTTTAGTATTTCCCCACTTGCAAACACTGAAAAGAACTAAGGGGAATTCCTGCATGAACAAAGAAGAATTTTCTTGCTGTACTTTTCTTGCTGAAAAGCAAATTACTAATAGAAACAGGAAATTAGTACCAGTATGTTAGGTGGTAAAAAAAGAAGCCCATATTGTAAAGAATAGGGCCTGATTTAAATTAATTCCCTTTATTTTGCCTTGTCAGCCTCCTTTCTTAGAAGTGTGGCACTCACTTAAGAGGCCATAGCATCTCATCCTGCTTAAGTGAATTTTGTTTGTCTACAATACCGGATAAGTATCTTTAATGAAGGAAGACTGAATGGGCACTGAAGTAGTAAAGACTGCTGTTTAGCTTTTAACCGGCAATGCCAGGATAAGGATTATTAATTTAAATCCATTCTTCAGAAAAAAGGAAGTACTTATGGAGAATTTAGAATTTCATTCTAAATTGGCACCAAAAACTGATTAAAAGACTCAGTCTATAAACCAAGGATATAACACATCTTTTGGATTTTCACAGGTTTTTCATATGCCAGGGGAATAAAAGAATTTTATCAGTGGGGGGGTAGAATGTGTCTTGTGGTTAGAAGCAGGGTTGTTGTAGCCTTAATGGTCCAGGAAATATGGCAAAAGCAATAGTTTTTTTGATGATACATTTTATTGGACCAATTGCTATAGATGGGAAAGATAGGAATCAGTTGCTGTCCAATTATAGAAATTGCCAAAAGAAACCTTGGCTATCATCAGAGGGAATCTTATGTACATACAGCATATTAGACTGGGCCATGAGTGGGATTCAGAAGAATAGTCACTCTCATTCTAATGAAATAAGTAGCACAAAAACTAGGTAGAAATTCCTGTCCTTATTTTTCGCCTCACATGCTACTTTTTGGACCTGAAACCATTAACCATTTTAAGTTGTTGAGCAGTGATCTGATTTCACATATTTAGTTTTTGAAATATCTCTTGCATTTTTAAATAGCACCATCCAGCTAGCATGGAGAGGAATTTATTCCAGTAGTCTCATTTTCCATTTCAAATGCACCAGGTTCAGATACCTCAAGCTAAAATGATTTTTACAAGGCTAATCCAACTCAATAGCTAAATTGTCTGCTAGGGTTTTTAACTCTGATTGGGTAGTTATTCAGTTATAGTTATCTAGTAACAATCAAATGCACAAATACAAAATGGAGAATGCCTGAGTAGTCTTCAGAATGACAGAAAGTGTCTGGGGTGATAGTGATCCAGAAGCTGAATATGACCCAGCTGTGTAAAATGGATACAAAATAAACCCAACAAAATCCTAAGCACATAGTGGGATATATTAACAAGAGCCATGGGAAATTTTTCCCCTCTATTACATACTAGTGAGGCCTCACCTAGACTACAGAGTCCAGTTTTGGGGACCATGTCTCAGGAACAATGTGGATGCACTGGAAAGAATCCAGAGGGAAGAAAGAGCAACACAAAAGACCAGAAATCCTGAAAACATCAAGGTGAGATTGGAAGAATTAGAATCATATAATCAGGAGAAAACTGAGTAAGGATTTGATCACAACCTTCAAAATACAAAAAATGATTGCTAATGCTATTAAGATGGGAATCAATGGTTCACTCTCTCCACAGGGGACAGATAAGTAGTAATGCTTTAAAAAGCATTGGAAGGGACCTTGAGGACCATCTAGTGTAACTCCCTGCCCAGACATGCTCTGTCATTCTTATACCATCCCAGCAGGGTGTCTCTTTGGCCTCTTCCTGAAAATCTCCAAATTAAAGAGGTTCAACAGCTTTTCTCAGTATCTCTCTTCATTGTCCTACTGTTCTTCCAATTAAGATTTTTTTCCTCAGATTTGACCTAAATCTGCTTTCACTGTGGTTTAAAACTGTTGCCACAGGCTCTGCCCACTGTGGCAAAGCAGAACTATGTTTCATCATCATATTTATGGGAGGTTTTCACATATTTGAAAACTGCTGCTATGTCCCTTCGTAATCCCTTTTTTTCCCAAACCTAATTGTACCAAGTTCTTTGTCCAGCTTCTTTTTCCCTTTATCATTTTTGTCACCTGATCCTGGATACCTTCTAGGTTTTTAATGCCCTTCCTAGAGTGTAGTGTACAAGGCCATGTGTAGACAAAATGAGAGGCATGTGTGCACAAGACTTTAAAGTGAGCTAAATGCTTTTGCACCACTTTAATGGTGTCAGTGCTTGCACACCCCAGCAGTGTATTGCACATTAATTCCAGCCACTGTAGGAAACTCGGTGGTGTAATGCAGTTTAAATGACTTGGGGCACAGCAAACTAAAACTCCTTCAAGGAGTTTTGGTTTGCTGCCCCTACAGACGCAGAGCAAAGCACCAGGCTCCGTGCAGCTCCGTGGCTCTGTAGGAAGCCCTGCAGGCAGCCTGGCAGCAGCCCGGGAAAGCAGCTCTGCCCAAGAAAAGTGGCAAGTCTGAGCTGGGTGGGGGCCTGATGCTTCCCTCCGCGGCTGCGGTGCACCCCAGGACCACCTGAGCCAGGTGCCTGCAAGTGGGTGCTGCCGTGGGGGGGGCCGCAGCTGCTGCAGAGGGAAGCACCAGCCCCACCTGTAGCCCATGGACTGCTCCACCCACCAGCAGCTTGCCTTTCCCTCCCCAAGGGAGAGACAGGTAAGTCAGTGGGGTGTGTGCACGACATAGAGGTTTAATCAGCCCTAAATTAAAGTGGTGTGTTTTTTAAAACCCACCAGTTTAATTTAGGGCCCCGGTTTCATCTACATACATCCCAAAACTGCACATGCTACTGGACTGGGGGTTGGACTAGATGACCTCCTTTCCAACCCTAATATTCTATTATTCTAGACTACCCTACAGTCCTGGTTCTTGTTTGGAACTTGGTGCTTCTCAGCCCTGGGGTGCCATGTAATCCTGTTAAAGGTGCTACAGGGGGCCTCACAGTATTAGCACAGTTAGGTCTACAAACATGTACATGATTCATAAGTAGGGACCTACCCAAATTGAGGAGGCAGGTGGCTGATTTTGTGGGCAGATTGTGGGGCTAGTCACTATTTTTTGCAGGCTTATCATATCTTTGATTGATGAAGGGACCCCACTCCTCACCTCTGATTGTCCAAGGGGGTTGTCCATCATAGATTCATAGAAGTAGGGTCGGAAGGGACCTGAGCAGATCATCAAGTCCGACCCCTTGCCATGGCAGGAAAGAGTACTTGGGTCAAACGACCCCGGTGAGGTGTTCATCCAGCCTTCTCTTAAACACCCACAGGGTAAAAGCCATCACCACTTCCCTTGGAAGTTGGTTCCAGATAGTAGCCACCCTGACTGTGAAGTAGTGCCTTTGGATGTCTGGTCTAAATCTACTCTCTAACAATTTGTGGCCGTTATTCCTTTCTACCACAGGGTGTGCTTGGGGGAACAGGGTCCCTCCCAAACCCTGCTGGTCCTCCCTGGTGAGTTTATAGATGGCCACTAGGTCCCCCCTCAGCCTTCTCTTGTGAAGGCTGAACAGGTTCAGGTCCCGTAGCCTCTCTTCGTAGGGTCTGCCCTGCTGTCCCCTGATCATGAGGGTGGCCCTCCTCTGGACCCTCTCAATGTTGTCCACATCCCTCCTGAAGTGCGGTACCCAGAGCTGAACACAGTACTCCAGCTGCAGCCTGACCAGTGCTGCATAGAGGGGGAGGATCACCTCCTTGGCCCTGCTTGAGATGCATCTGTGGATGCATGACAAGGTACAGTTAGCCCTACTAACCGTGGCCTCACATTGTCGGCCCATGTTCATCTTGGAGTCAATAATGACTCCAAGATCTCTTTCTGCCACCGTGCTCTAGAGAAGGGAGTTTCCCAGCTTATAAATGTACTGCTGGTTCATACAGCCCAAGTGCAGCACCCTGCACTTGTCAGTATTGAAGCCCATCCTATTTTCGTTAGCCCACCCCTGTAACCTGTCCAGGTCCTTCTGTAATCTGTCCTTCCCTACTAGCGGGCCCACCTCACCCCATACCTTGGTATCATCAGCAAATTTAAATAGGCTGCTTTTTACCCTGTCATCCAAGTCACTAATAAAGAAATTGAACATTGCAGGCCCAAGGACCGAGCCCTGGGGGACTCCACTGCCCACTTCCCTCCAGGCCAAAAAAGACCCGTCCACCACTACCCTCTGAGTACAACCCTTCAGCCAATTTGCAATCCATCTGACTGTGTAGGCATCAATGCCACAGTCACCTAGTTTGTTGATGAGAATGGGGTGGGAGACAGTATCGAAGGCCTTGCTGAAGTCCAGAAAGACTACATCCACCGCGACGCCTGCATCCAATGCTTTTGTGACCTGATCGTAAAAGGCAATCAGGTTGGTCTGACAGGACCTGCCCCTAATGAAACTGTGCTGGTTGCCCTTGAGCATCATCCCTGCTGCTAGCCCATCACAGATGTGCTCCTTGATGATCTTCTCAAAGAGTTTCCCCAGGATTGAAGTAAGACTAATGGGCCTATAGTTTCCCTGGTCCTCCCTCTTCCCTTTTTTGAAGATGGGGACCACATTGGCTTTCTTCCAGTCATCTGATACCTTGCCAGAGCACCACGAGTGCTCATAAAGCTGTGCCAGGGACCCCACAATAATTCCTGCCAATTCCCTCAACACCCTGGGGTGGAAAGAATCTGGACCTGCTGATTTGAACATGTCCAGTCCCTCCAGAAGCACTCTAACCCGGTCCTCCCTGACTTTAGGCCTGGTGGCATTTCTCCCAAGTCTGTCTGGAATCCTGGTCGGGGAGTCCCGGTCCCTGCACAAGAAAATGGGGGTGAAGAATTTGTTAAAGAGGTCTGCTTTCTCCTCTGATACTACCACCAGATTGCCAAGCATATCCTGCAGGGGCTCCACATTACCTGGTGCCTTCTTCATTCTCCCTATATATTTAAAAAAGGACTTTTTATTATCTTTGATCCTTGACACTAGCCCTAGTCCAGTATCTGCCTTAACTTTTCTAACAGCCCCCCTACAGACCTGAGCAGTGGAGGTATACTCCTCTTTGGTGATAGCCCTCCCTTCCACTGGGTGTACGCCTCCTTTTTTGGCAATCAGGCATTCATGAATGCCCTTGGTGAGCCAAGGGGGCTTTTGGGCACTCTTATCCCGCTTGCTTTTTGTTGGGATTGTCACCCCTTGGGCTCTGAGTATCGTCTCCTTAAGGAACGACCACTCATCTTGGGCACTGAGTTCCCCTACTCTCGAGGACCCCAGTGCCTCTCCCACTAATCTCAACTCATTGAAGTTGGCCCTCTTAAAGTCTAGGGCCCTTGGCACCCTGCGCTGGATGGTGAATCATGCAGCCTCACCCCTCACTGCCGATTGGTGGAGAGGGCTGGGGCTACACAACAGGCATCCCCTTCAACCAATCAGCAGTGAAGGGCAGGGGTGGCCACCATCTTAGCTGCTCTCCTTCATTCTGGCAGCCTCCCTCCCCCTCCCTCCCCACCCTGGTGGGCTGCATGGCCAGGCTGCAGCAGCTATGAGGACTGCTAGCTCCCACTGGGGAGCCAGTATTTTATTTTAGATAAGTGTGTGTGTTGGGGGGGGGTACCCCCAGAAATTTTGCAGACATTGCCTGATTTAATGGACAATGCCTGATTTTGAGATTTCCACAAAATCTGTGAAATCACAAATTGAGTAGGTCTGTATTCATAAAATTAACCTAGGAATTTCAAATAAAAATCCATGGTGTCAAAGACATTCTGACCTGTTGTGGTCTTTCTGAGTTCTTTGCTTGAGAAAAATTGGTCTCATATTTATCTGTAGTCAAGAAACAAGTGGAAATTAAGAGCTGGCATTTTCCAGGGAATACCTTGAGTCGAACAAGGTGTGCCTTGAGCCTTAAGAAAGCTGAGAACCACTGTCCTAGTGCCTTTATAGAAGTTACACTTACCATGTATTAAGTATGCAGAAAACATTTTACAGCTGTAACTGAACAGGCATTTCATGGCACATAGAGCACTATAAAATATGGTAGATGCCACTCTAAGTTAACCTTGAATGAATGTGGTATCAGACTAGAGTGCTTTAGGTTAGTGCACATTATTAAATGTCTATACCACATTCATCCTGAGTCAAGGTAGGTTACAATCCCCTGACATCCCAGGGGCCCCCTCGCTGGGTGGCTTGCTAGCCTTGCTGATACTTGTATGCTCTGGGTGAGCACTGGCCCAGCCACACCCCTGGACTACCACAGAGAGAAGACAGAAAAGGCTGTGTCTCCTCCCTGCACGGCCAGGTGAGGGGCTGAGGGGAAAAGACCCTCTACCACGTGGACCCCCTCCCACAGCTTGGTGGCTTTGGTCTTGGTTAGGGCCAGGCCAACTCCATGGCAGAGAGTCTCCCTCCCCCACTTTTGTCATTCCCCCACCCCCCAGGTCCTGGTGCAATGAAAAACAGCATGTGGCTCCAAGCCGTCAGCCACAGGTGTGGGGGAGAGAAAGGAGTATATGTATCCCTGTGTTTTTCTATTATACAATATATCCCTAGACATAGCAGGGGCACTCCACAGATGGAAAGATCTTGGCAGGCAGCAGGCAGGACAGCAGGGCAAGGCAGACAGAGCAAAAGAGTGGTAGCTGTGTATGCATGGGCCCCGGTAGGGCCATGCCATAGCACTGCTGCTGCCACTGCGTCTCTGTGGGGAGCGAGGCTTGGGTGGGTGAGTGAGAGAGACATGTCTGTGTCTGTGTGGCCCCAAACAATCCTGTCCTGCACCCCTCCCCTACCCCCCCCAATCCACAGCAGATCCAGGTGGGACAAGCACCCCCTGCCTGCATTGTGTCTTCATGGAGATGCCAGTGCCCAACCTGCTACCACCAGCATTAGGCAGGATGGGCTCCCAATCTGGAACCTGGCCCTCAGGCAGCTTTTAAACTGGAATAGGATGTCTCACCTATCTGTTTCAAAGTGTAGGAGGGCTATGAAACTGCCTGTACTGTAAGCAGCCAGGTTTTATGTAGTACAGGACAATGACTCAGGAAAGGAGTCTGACTCATAGTTAAGGGGCTGGGACAGGAAACAAGTTCAAATTAGGTTTTTTTTCAGGAGAGAGAGAGAAAGCGAATGAGAGCAAGAACCTACGCACACATGTGTGTGCCTGTGTGTGCGCGCGTCTGTGTATTAGCTTCCTGTGCAAATAAACTATCAGAACTCAAGAAAAAGAAACTCCAGAATGGGAATCTTTTGTACACGATATTTTTAAGGAAGGCTTTCTGTTATGAATAAAACAGACAGGCTTTGTTAAGAAAGAAATGAAAAATGTAGACGGGCAAGAGTACACCACCTACAAAAAAAAAATGATGCTGGTTGCCCACCAGCTGCTGAGGAACTTGTGCACATTGCACAGCAAATGGAAAATATTAAGTAGAAGGAAATGTCATTGGCAATATGTTGATAATACTACAATATGTTACGAACAGGAACAAATCCGGCAGAGGAGTGACAAGAAGTGCCAGACCATCTGTTTAAAACCAAATGAGTGACACTGCTACTACTTGTGTCCGTTATCTCCCCAGCCCCCATGGTAACAATTCTGCCATAGTGCTACCTCCTACCAGCATTGCATCTCCTCCAGTGAAAGAAGACATACAGATAGTTATAACACACAGTCCCATATTCTAGTCTGTAACAGTGAGCTGGATATGGGTATCCTTTTGTTTGTTTGTGAAATTAATGTACAGCTGCTATTGATTTCAGTGAGAAGAGAGGATCACTAAAATTAATAGCAGCTGGATAGGGACTCTGACATCATCTGTTACCATGCACACATTCTGGCCCTGATTCAGTTCTACAACTCCTTTTCACAGCATCTCCCCTGTGCCTTCCCCGCCCTACCCTCCCCAACACACTCACACAGACACAGACACACATTTGCCATATCATCCCTTGCCAGAGCCCTTGGGTAGATTTTGATGAGCAAAGAAAATCCAATATTTCAGAAGGAGTATGACTGACAGCATGCAAGAGCCTTAGGAGCTTTCAGCAATCAGTGAGTGCAAGCAAGAGCTGTACTGATTAGTGCTAGAAGCTGAATCAGGACCCCACAACATGAAGGTTGGGTGGGAAAAGCTCCCACCTCTGGTCCTTTGGACTGAACTCTTCCTGACATGGGAATGTATTGTGTCCACAGAGACAAGAAAATAGGAACAATGGAGATGAAAACATGAAGCACTTGCATTGGGAATAAAGATGTAGAAAGAAGGAACCCTGCCCTGTGCTTTGCTGAGAAACAGCTGGAGAAGCAAATCTTCCTAAGCCTAGTGTTAAAATACAAATGGGTTATGAAACCAGATTTGTAGATGGCTGTTGTAAGCACATGAGAATGCAGTTCTTTTAGGCTACAGGATGAAAACGCTGCGATCTCATTATTCCAACATCAGGAAGTAATTATCCAAATATTTAAATGAAAAACTCTGCAAAAACTTGCAAAACAGCCAGTTTTATCTGGGGGAAGGCTGTCAACAAGCTAAGGAGCAATTTTTGAGGCTCAAGGAAATAAGAATGTGCTGAAAGAGAGAGAAGAGATGAGATAAAGAATGGGGAGCACATCTGGCCAACATTTGCTCCATCTATATGTTCAGTTGGACAGGCCACCTCTGAGTTTATAAGCATTTTTGTCTTTGAAAAAAAATCACAAATTTATCCAATGAAACAAGTAAATACACACGTTTTTAACCACTTCTTGCCTTTGGAACATACGCAATTCCCATCCTTCCCATTATCCTTAAACTATGGTGTGTCAGAAGTCTTCAGCTGGTTCATAGAATCCTGAAAATAGAATTCTTCCATTTATGTTGCTAATTGACAAGTATTTTGTTTTTTTGCAGGAAGTATTTCCAGTGAAGCAACTCTGGATATGAAGGAAAATGCACTAATAGACCCACATAAATAGAATTTCAACTAGAATATACTTCACTAATAGCAAACAGAGCATCTTTTGGTCAAATGGCATACCATATGTCTGATAGAAAAACTGTTTTTCTATTTGCCACGCCAGTTTTAGGAATAAACTGTATCTCCACAGTTGTTGCATTTTGTTAACTCTAAGATCAAACTTGATAACAAATATATCAATACAGCACCCCCAGGAGCACAAACTCACTACATATTGCTACAAAAATGTTTGTGGTAACGAGGTGTATTGCCTCAACATTAGAGCCTCTCACGTAGAGGTTTTCTCTCTGCACATACCAACCCAGCAGATAATTTTGTTTGCTTCTTCCTAACACAATATGTATTTACTTGCATATACGCACTTTCCCAAAAAAAATTAGTTGCTGGAAGATCAAGATACGTTTGTTAAACAAGGACATGTAGGGAACTGGGGCTGAAATGTCCAGCCTTGCTTCTTGAGCCATGTGGACAACTCATCCTGCAGTTAAGGGGTCAACAGGATTTTGCTCCCCTCACCACCTCCCCCATCGCTGCCTGTATTTCCCCCTGTGAAAATACCATATTTACTGTTATTTTCAAGGAAAGATCTTTTTTCTTCATTCTAAAAACAAAGGGGGTGTCTTCGTCAGGGATGGAAGGACAGGATATAAGGCATGCAAGAAAATATGATATTGCTGATATTTGGCTTGAAGACAGAAGGCACATTTCAATTTTTCAGCCTCAAGGCCTTGTGTCCTACTTTTCTTGGCCACCTGCAGCCACTACTGTACTCTGGCGCAATTTTCCAGATTTAGAACTATTAGCTCCTTGCTGGTAGGGAGTTTTCAGCTAAGATATATAATAAGCATTTATCTTATATAAAATTCCCCTGTAGTTTCAATGATATGTGGCATTCTTGACTTGCTGAACTGCATTGCTTTGTAGCCCTGTATTTTCTTCACCAGTCTTTGGTTCTGTGGTGGACAAAGCAATTTCTATGCAAGGATCTCTGAATGTTCAGGCCCTCCCTCCCTATACCAAGAGGAGAGGTATTTTGTTTTGGTTTTTGTTTTTAGCACAGATCATTTCACCTTGCTCTTCCAGGTATAGAAATAGCATTGGTCCTGGTAATGCCACAAGGGTGGACTGGCCAGAAGTAATTATGATGCAGAACATCCCTCAATAAAGCATGAGCCCATCCAAAAAAAGCTAAAACAAATACAATGATACTTGCAAGAAAACAAAGGGGGGCCCACCTGGACTGACATCTGAAGACTATTTCAGTATTGTCAGTCATAGTGCTGACAAGGAATAAAAAGGAGCCTCATTTCCATCATTCAGCACTGCTTCAAAGCAACATGAGGTGCAGAGATGGAGTGGCCTGATGAAGCCTCAGTGGAAAGCCATAAGAAATGCAAGTTTTTCTAGCTCTAGTCCAGCTATTGCCCAGCTTAAATGAGAACCATAGAACTGTTGGAGTTCAATAAAACATCTCTGGAAGCCACACTGTAGAACACACTGTTTAACAGCTATTTTTCAAACAACCTGCTTTCAGAAATGAAATTGGTGTTGCATATCCAATTCGATGCACCTTAGAGGGGACAGATATTCTGAAGGTACTTCATGCCCCCCTACCAATAAAACAGGGTGCTTTCAGATGTCACAAGGTGACACTGCACCAGACCTAGCTCAAAGCAAATGCTAAGTGTTCAAATTGCCAAAGGGCTCTTGTGGGTTCTCTCAGTTTGCAAGATCAAACTATGAGTTTGGATAGTTAACTGTGTTTTCCTCTCATCATAAATAAGGCACAGTTGCAGAAGTAAGGAAATGCCCAAAACCCAGTTTGTTGCCATTTATCAGTCTGGGATTTTAAATAAATAGTTATTAATGATCATCTTTGCCTCTCCCACTTTACATCTTTAAGTAACTGACCAGAAAGAAAGAAACTGCTGTTTACACACATGGTATTACATATATAACACTGTTTGCAAACCAGATGGGAAACCTCTAATCTATGTTCTGCTTTTTGATGTGGGACACAAGTAATGAGGAAGGAAATTGCAAGAAAGCAAAAGAAGGAAAGTTGACTGACGTCGGAAGTTACCAAAAAGCATTATTACATACTGTTCCATTTGTCTGGCTTTTGCCATGAAGGATGAGGAACTGCAGGAAATAGCAGCAACTGTAAAACAGAATACCAAAACGTCAGCACTACCAAGCCACAGGATTCACTCTCTCACACTCAGCAGCAGGCAATATGCTGAACTTTCAGTGAAAATAGGATTTACACAGGCCATGGGAAACACCAGTTTCTACATCTTTCAGTTTTTAGAATATTCTTTTCTCTGTATTGTCTTCTTCCATTAAACTGCAAAAGGTCTGCAGTCACATCCTGATTAACATCTCCCCTCTCTCATAGACTCTTGTACCGGTAAGGATGATGAAATGCAAACAATAGTGCCAAATGCCACAAAGCACATGTGAAGTTGCAAAAGATACCTACTCTGAGGAACTCACTCTCTGAATGAAGTATGATGCAATATGGGAAGAAAACAGAGTGCAAAGTGGGGTAGTTGGGAAGCGAGGGGTCATAAAATATGATTGCGTTGGTCCCCTTCCATAGGCATGTGCACTCATGGCAAAGAGGTGGGATGTAGAGATTTTAACAGAATTATGCAATCCCAAAGAAGTATCAATAATACCTTTATTCTGCTCCTGTTTTAGCTTTGCAAGATCCTGTAATAACAAGCCTCTACATTGCCACAGACTGTACAACCAATTAGCTTACCTGGGTCCCTCATCAAGGTAATTTAGAGGGAAATTCCTGTTTGTAGAAAAGGAGGAAGTATTTTTCTGGTGTCTGTTTGAATTGCAGAAAAGTTCAGAATAATAGACATGGATGAATGGACAGAAGTTCAGTGAGGTGGGTGACAAATAAATTTATCACCTGATTCTGCCATGGTAAGCTGGACATCATCTCCACACATGTGGAGGAACATTGTAAAGACTGAAAGCAATTATTCTGGGCTAAACATTATTTATAGCCTAATGACCAAGTACCTGAAACCACTCCTGCAGGAGTAGAGTACTCCACTATGTTTTAGCATGAAAACTGGTAATGGATACTGAATGACTCGCAGCATTTCCTGCAGCATCCAAAAGCTGGCTTGGCTCAATCTTGTTTAGCTTGGAGATCAGACAAGATTATACCAGAAAAAAAGACAAACCATAAATCTAATCAAAACATTAGCAGCTGGACATATGGGTGAAAAGCTTTCTTGAATTAACAGAGCAGCTTTGGATTACATGATAACATGACGAAACACATAAATAAATAAATCAGAGTTTGTGATTTAGATCCCACATTTGCCAGGGAAAAGAATCCTCTGTTTTTCCCTGCTGTTCATGTAAAGACATTTAAGCCTGTAATATTTAAGAAGATAATTGGCCTTTATTTCTGCTTGGAAATGTTTCATAATATTTTATTTTCAGGTCTCTTATAAGCTTCATTTACCCTCCTTCCCCTCCCCAATTATTCTTTTGTGTAGTTAATGAAGTTCTAGCGTCCCTAAAAAGCTGCAAAGGTCACAAGGGGAAAATAAAAATAAGTACTAGAATTGCATTATTTCATAGATTTGTTAAACAATGATCTTTCATTACTGAACCCCCTTCCTACCCCAGGAAACAACCAAGAAATGTTGTAGATCCCCAAAATATTCTTCCCTCTGTTATACAACCTCAGATCATCTCTAATTTTACTAACCTTGTCATTCTTTGATATTCCGCCTCCTCAAAGCCTGTGCAATTTTTCTTCCTAGCATAATTGCAAATGCATTTTGGGATGGGGTCACATGTGTATAATGTCAACCTCTCCCACTTAATCACACTTTCACCTGCTCCTGGATTGTTCAATTGTATTACAAAGCCAGCCATTGTTAAATCATCAGGAGTAACACTAAAAGACCAATGTAGCACTGTTAAGTGAACAGAACTCCCTTTGAAGCATTAGGGATTTTTCCTGAAAGGTATACAGAAGCCTGAACCTAAATTTTCACATTTACTTTCTTATGGGAGCCTTTTATTTCTTGATTAGCCTGCTGATGTTTGATCTATAATTATTCTGCTAGCAGCCTTTTAGCTTCTTATTCTTTCATCAGTGTCCTCCTCCATGGGCTTGAATCCTTCCATGAAAGGAATTATACTTTCAATTTTGAGTAAATTTCATTCAAATTCCTAACCAGGCTTTTGCAAGTCAGTAATAATAAGTTAAAATTGGAAGTTGGAGGTTGGCAATTGCAGGATTTGCTAGTTAGACTGTTGCTGAGGGAGTGTGTTTTGTTCTCATGCCATTATGTAGGTGAGATTTTTAAACTGAATTCTTCCTTTCCTTTATCAAAAGCAGAAAAAAATGTCAATTTATTACACTCTGGAGAAAACAAACTAATAGTCCAGTTCTGGTACTCAGTAGATATATTTACTTTTATGCACCTTTATCTTTTAATAAGAGACACTGTTAACCAGTGAACTGATACAAGTGCCAAACTATGCACACATGCATTTTCACACTAAAGATTGAGGGCTAAATGTAATAAAACAAAGGATCACTTTAATTACAACAGAGTTTATTTCACTTTAAAAATAGACCATTAAAAAGGTACACAAAATAAATATTCAAATTATTGCACAGAAAAGCAAAACCAAATTAGAGAATTAGTTCTGTCAGACAGCAATTTATTTGAACAAGGTCAGTGTGGATGAATATAAACTGGCAGATAAAATTTCATAGAAAAACTCTTGTGTGTATAGTTTCTATTCATATCATGTATCATTCTATCACAGTTAGAAAATATTTCTCAGTGTATGTATTGAACATCATACAACAATATATAACATGCTTTATAAAAGCTGGGATATTCAAAGGAAATAAAGCAAAGTCTCTTTATACTTCCTTATGTTTGACTCAAATAGAAATAATATAGTTAAAAAATGCAATTTCAGACAGACACACAGAAACATAAAATATTTGTTATAAATAACAGTTATGGCCCATATAGCTGATTTCAAACATTCATATTTTGATCAGTCTGAAAAATTAAACTCTTCTTTCAGTTTAGAAGTTGCACAAAGTGTGCTAGTTCATAGACAAGCTCCCTTACTTTGGATGTACATGAGCAAATGTTCCAAAGAGTTTATCCCAGTGGGTGAAGTATGGAGCATAGTTAGATCTGAATTTCAGGTGATGGAGATCATGATGTGGAGATCCTCCGTACAAGCCAAATGGCACCAGTCTGTGAGTTGACCATGGAAAGTCGTAACCTGAATGATCCTCCACTGACAGTGCAATGTTAACGAGGAAGAAAATCATTTCTGTCAAAGGGTGGCACTTCAGCATCACTGGATTGATGGCAGCGAAAAATCCAAGTGAAAGCAGTTCCCATACACTGGAGTACTGTGCAGTAAGAGCAAATGTAGAAACGTGTTTGTGATGAACCTTGTGAAACGTCTTGTAGAGCCAAGATACCTTGTGATGAAGCAAATGCCACAGGAAATACTGGAAGTCAAAGAGAAGCAGGCAAACTGTTACATCCAGCAGAAGTTTTGGCAGCTCAGGGGCCAACACGGGTAGATGCACTGGTCTCCAATACCAGTGTGCAACCGTCACTGGGAAAATCAAGACCATGTGGTGATAAACACTTCGAAGTACACAAGGCACCATCATTTCAAGAGTTGGATAACTCTGAGGCTGGATTTTGTATCTTCTTAGGGTTGGTATTTTAGTGCTTAAAAAGTCCAGTGCAACATAAGGAAGGCAGAAAGTCATGTAAGCTGTAAAGGAAAACAGTGCTGGAAAATAAGGTGACCTGACCAAAGGTTCCTTCTCCTTGACAATGTCCCAGAAGAACTGCAGAGCCAACTTGTCAAACTCTCCATCCCTTCCACTGCTGAGCAGGACTCTCTTCTGCGTGCTACGGTTCATGCTGATTTCAGTCTGTAACTGTTGGAACTGCACTGCATTCACAGGGCTTTATGCCTCTCAAAACCCCGCCCCTTTCACTACTTAACAGACAAAAAAAGAAAATATCCTTTCTGTCCGGAAACAACAGGATACACTAGTCTCAGAGCAGAGTTCTCTCATTAGTGCAAGTAGATTTAACCACTAAAATATCTACCTTAAGAAGATACAAAATCCAGCCTCAGTTATCCAACTCGGAGAAGCATTCTTTACTTCTTAGTGCTTGCTATATATCTGTTAGAAAGCAGAGAAAAGAGACTCTAGTGCTTTCTGTGCTCTGTCTCTTATGTACCTTAACAACTGTTGCCCTTTTTACTTATTTTAAAATCCTATCACTCACACTGCTTTTGCTACCCCATCCAGAAAATAGGTACATATCAATCATGCTACTCATATGGAGTATTTGCCTGTGATTCTTACCAGAGATTTACCAAAATCTGTCCATCCTCCCCCCATCTCCCTCACCTTCCTTCCCCCCACAATCTGACCTCCTCTCCTAGGCCCTGTAGGCAATTCAAAGATTGGAAATCTAAACCAAGGTCCAAGTTTGCAAACAGTTCCTAATCTCTACAAAGGACCCAACCAAAACCCTAAATCAGGACAGCTTGGAGCTCTCAATCCGAAGTGAGTGGCTTTATCTCATATCTGCCTGGTTCATAGCAAAATCAGCTCATGATCCTGCACTCACCAAAATGTCAAAGCTCCCATCAATCTTAGATTTTTTTTCTTTCTTGTTTTTTCTTTTAACAAACAGAACTGCTTTGTAAAAAGAATGAAATGTCTAAATCCCTAGATGCATCATCAGAATCAAACAGATACAACTTTACAATGATAAGCATTGTACAAACCTATTTTATAATGTAAAAGTTTCTAGTAGTTTTATCAAAGGCATTAAAGCACTTGTGTAAACACAGAATCTTGTAGATATATCTATTAGTATTTTGCCCTGAAAAGGATCTAGGCCTGATCTGGTTGCTGTATGCATCCAAATTAATGGTTGACTGGATTGGCTCCCTTCTTTTCAACTTTTGCTAAAGCAATTTTATGGCTAAAGAATGGGAAGATGGGGAGGAAGTACTTTGCCCTTTCAAACTACTCTTTATATAATCACAAAGTAACTAGTTTTTTTGCTTTTTGGTCTTTGCTGAAGATGGAAAGCACAGCTTGTCAAGAATATCCTAAGAACTCCTCCTATGGAGAGAATTCACTCTGACATTACAACTGGACTCAGGGGCCGCGTCTACACGAGATGCTGACTGTGCAGTAGCCCAAGGCTACTGTGCAGTAGTGTCATGTGGCAGCAGCCATGACAAGACCCTACTGGCGCAGTAGTCTCAGGCTACTGCATAGTCCACATCACAAAAAAAGCTGTTAGTGCTACTGTGCTAGAACTTGGGTTACTGCACAGTCATTTAGTGCTTGTTTATACTCATGTAGACATGGTCAAGTTTCTTTATTTTAATTCCCTTTGAACCTACTAGGGAAAAGCAAAGGAGGCATGATGGTTTCTATTCTCTGCTTAAGTTTCTATTTGTCAAAATAAAAAAGTGAACTATAGTTTATCTTCTCCCAGGGCTTCCTCCCTGAATTATTTCCATCCTTCGAAAGGGCTATTCTGAGCACAAGAACTACTCTGTTCTATCATCCTTCCCCAGACTCAGCACTACCTCACTTCATAACGAGGGACAATGAAATCAGTGGCAACACTCAGGTAGCCTGACAACTCATGAGAGACAGTGGCTGGATCTGCCCTTCCAAGAATTGCCCCATCCAATTCACATGAGAGAGATAATGGCACAAACACAACTATGCTATGCTAATGGACACCAGCCAAAGATTTGAATCTAAATATTTAAATTTTAGTCCTTTAAACTTAATATTTTAGCTTGACACCTCTTTCACAGAAGGGCCAAAGGAGGCAAATTTGTGAGTCTATTGATATTTGGGGACAGAAAATTCTATGAAGTCAGGGTTTGTTGGTTTAATGAATTACAGTTAGCAAATAAGTCTGCCAGATGCATAATCGCCCCTCTATTTTATTACATTACAGTGATTTTTCCTGTAATGTACATAAAATCCTCCCGTGCCTCTATATCAAACAAATAGTGTTCAAATGCTCAAAATAAACTGTATCAAGTATCTCTGTCTGAATCCTTGGGATACATTGATGCCAGTTCTGTTCAATGCCCATCAACCAAGTTGTAAGTACCAAACATCTGGCCAATCAAATATCAAGTTTACTGTGGAAAAGCATGTTTAAGCTTCCTGAAAAAAAAAATTACAGTGGTACGGGTGTTGCAGTCCTTCTCCTCACCTGTCCTGCACAAGAGTCCACAACAAGTTGAGGATTTAACAGGCAGCAGTTAATAGAGGTGAAAGCAGTAGTGGTGCATGAGGTAGAGCAGGAAGAGAACAGGCATTGCTCCACCTTCCTTCCCTTACTACAGGAGATTGGGAGGATGAAACACTGGATCAAGTAGCATATCTGGGAATGAGTGGGCAAATGGAGCAAGTAGAATGAAGATACTCTCCCCCTGTCTTCCCTTGAACCTTTGCAGTGGCTTGGGAAGCCCTGTGCTGCCTCTGCCTGGCCACAGGAGCTGAGCAGCACAGTGCCACATCAGTATGTCTGGGGGGGGGCACGGTCTGGGGCAGAGGTTAAGCAGAATGGTGCTTCTCTTTCTCCCTGTGCCATATACTGTGGTCAACATACCCTTGTTGCCCTCCTTGAATCCATGGACCCCCACCCCCTGCCCTGGGCACTCAATGAGTTCCCTCTGGTACTGGAATTAATGCTGTTCACGGCCCCTTGCTTTTACTAGATGTGATTGCATTCAGGCACAACAATGGCTCATGATCCTAAGTGTGCTTCCTCACATATTGGAGGTAACAAGACTCCTAGGCCTCAGAAAATTATTCAACTCCATTTTGCATAGGTTTCCAAAGAGTCAGCACGTGGTACCCTAAGCAAGGGACCTCTAGTTGGATTTTCGTATCAATGCAATATATATTGACAAACATTCCTTTTATTTAAATAATGGAGTTTTGTTTGTATGTCCTTTTGTATTGAACTCAACATTATAAATCCAGTGTTTTCCACTTAGCTTGTAGTGCTGCCAAAATTCCCATGTCTCAGCAGTTTCAAATGGGTTGTCTGCAAAAATCAGGAATCTTGTTACAGAATTGAGATTGAACAGATGATGGAACGAGGCTGTGCAGATGGATCCTGATTAGAATCTGCAAGGGCACAACTCCAGGGTTTGCCCTTTAGACCTGGGTTACAGGTCTGAACTGGGAACAGTGGAGGTCATGATGTGTAGCCTGCTACACAAATCAAAGAGATCAGGATTACTGAAGAAACTCATCTGCTGACAAGCCCTGTCCAAATACCATCAAGAGCAAAATATTAACATTGAGAAACCTGCAGTGTCTTATTCTCCTAGGAGCAAAAGGCTGTGCTTGCCCACATTTTGTTGCCCAGCATGATTGTTCACATTTTGTTTTGTACTTCTGTTTTATTCCTAAGGCAGAAGGGGGTAGGTCAGAGAGCAGGTCCCAACACATCCTAGGCTTCCTACCTGAAAAGGTCATTTGCAGGGCAGGACAGGCAAACTCCTTAGGATGGCAGGTGGAGAGGAAAGCCATGCAGGACTCACCTGAGCAACAGATTCCAGCGAAGAAAGAGAAGGTGTTACTCCTACCTCTGACTTAAAGACAAATTGGTGAGCTTGCTGGGAAAGTAGAAGGGACCTGGGGTCCTTTAAGCAGACTCACCTTCCTCTAAGATGCTTCGTGAAACAGTGTGACCTCTGCACTCTACAGCTCTTGCTACTGGCACCATTTTAGACAAAGCCTTCTCAGTTCCCTAGATGAAGGTGCCTTCTGCAGTCCTATTTGTTAATAAATAGCACCCCCATGTGACAGAAAGCAGTCACAACTTTCAACTTTACAATGAAGAAGTGGCTCTAAGAGAGAATTCCATTTGGGAAACTTATTATATCAGTAAAACTAGCAGCAGACAGTTTTCTCATCCTTGGATGCCTCCTAAAATTTCAAAAGATGTTCTGTTTTGCAGGGGGACAAAACAAGGATCTTTCAAAAAAAAAAAGTTTTGTGGTTCTGCTTTGTTTTTTTTAATCAGTGGGGGCTACATAATAGCCAAAGGCATGCTGGTGCTAGGGTAGACTAGTCCCTAGTCCAAATCAGGTAAAGCAGGGAATTGATTGAATCATGTCCCACATGCCAGACTAGTGGCTTAAACCCTGCACTTCAGGCTGTGGTGGAGGACCAGAAACTACTCCAGAGGCAAGATGCTATTCCTGTCAAAACTGGAACTCATGTTTCCATAAAAAAATTACTTTTTATGAACTACCCTTTTCCTGTGAAGAAGGTTCTTTGAAATTTCCCAGTAGCAGTTCAATATAGCATAGAAATAAAACCTTAAAAGTTTGCTTATCCAAATTTCTCTACCACCTCTCACAGTGGTACTCAACCTATTTAGACACAAGGCATCCCTTGTAAAATGCCAGCTCTTAGCCTTCATTTGTTTTTTGACCATGGAAAAATAAAAGAGCAATTTTGCTGTCGAAGAGAACTCACAGACCACAACAGGTCAGAATGTTTTTGATACTTTGGATTCTTATTTGCAATCTCTGGATTTAGCCTGGGAATCCCGCATAGGTGTTTGCATACCTAACAGTGCTAAAATTGTGCAGCCACCCCATGGCACCCAAAGGGCATTGCATCACCCTGGTTGAGAATCATTGGCCTATAAGGTAAATTGCTTTCTGAAAGTTAAATTTAGCATTAACTTCTACTTAGAAAAAATTATTGGCTAACTTTTGATCACCACATAAGATTTACTTAAGTAACATTGCTGTTTTGCAAGGGCTAATGTAATTCTAACATTACAGAATTACTTATAGTTTGTGATGTGCTTGACATGGGACAGCGCCACGTCTTACCTGAACTCTTACATGGTTCTATACCTGTGGAGGAAGAAAAATCTGAATGCATGTCTCAGATTGCTCCATCAAAACCCCTAGCATGAGATTCTAATCAGGAACTTCCTTTCAGAAGCATAAAGCATTTTGTGTGCACGCAAGCTATAGGTTCTAGGAGAGCAATCCTGGACTAGTACACATTTCAGATTTTAATATCCACCTTTAATGGATATTGATGGAGTTAGCTACATAGTGACCTCCACTCTATTGGTTTCTAATAGCTCTTGATCATAGAATAATACAATAAAACCTA
>NW_005842349.1:43492-44795 GCF_000455745.1 Alligator sinensis | reverse complement strand
AGCAGGAATAGTTGCAGATTACCTTTAACTCCTAAACTAGTGCCTTGTTATGTTGGTGCATGTTGCAGTCCCTAGAGCATCATACAAGTGTTATAGAGTCGCTAAATGTGTACAATCTGCATTGGTAAAGTTCAGAATTCAACTCAGTACATGCCACTGGAATGATTTCCCCTTCCTCCTTCCATTTGTAGTTCATCTTCTTGGCTTGCTTCATCCCATTCATGTACTCAAGCATATCTATCACTGATGGACTTGTAAGTCTACAAGAACAGTGGGAAAGAGCACCTGAGGGGCTCTGTCACTTCAAGACAGCGTTCTGGGCGACAGCAATCATCGCCTGCTGGAATTCACCATCCAGCGCAAGGTGGCAAAAGCCAGCAGCAAGGCAGCAGCCCTGGGCTTCAGGAAGGCGGATTTCAATGAGGTAAGAAGAATAGTTGGGGAAGTACTGAGGTCACGGAGGGGAGGGGAGTCGGGTGTCCAAGAGGAGTGGTCATTCCTTAAGGAGACGATCCTCCATGCCCAAAGGGAGGTAATCCCAACAAGGATCCAAGGGGGCAAGAGGGCACAAAAGCCCCCATGGCTCACCAAAAGCATATGGGAACCCTAGCTAAAGGGGAGGCATACACCCAATGGAAGGGAGGGGCCATCACCAGGGAAGACTATACCTCTGTTGCTCAGGGCTGCAGGGGGGCGGTTAGGAAGGCAAAGGCAGAGATGGAACTGGGACTAGCTACCCGGATTAAGAACAACAAGAAGTCCTTTTTTAGATGTATAGGGGGCAAACAGAAGGTACCCGGTAATGTGGGGCCTCTGCAAGACATGCTAGGAAATCTGGTTGTCACACCAGATGACAAGGCTAACCTATTTAACGATTTCTTTGCCTCCATTGTCCTCAACAGGGACCAGATCAGCCCATCTGCCGGGACCCCCTCAGGCCCCGGGGGAGGTGCACCCAGGCCTAGGGTCAGTGAGGATCGAGTCAGGGAACTTCTGGAGAGACTGGACATATTTAAATCAGCTGGTTCTGACGATCTCCACCCCAGAGTGCTACGGGAATTAGCAGAGGTCATTGCGGGACCCCGGCATGGCTTTACGAGCACTTGTGGTGCTCTAGTGTGGTGCCAGAGGACTGGAAAAGGGCCAATGTGGTTCCCATTTTCAAAAAAGGGAGGAAGGAGGACCCAGAGAACTATAGGTCAGTTAGTCTTACCTTGATCCTGGGTAAGCTTTTTGAGAGAATTATCCTGGTGCATGTCCACGAGGGGCCAGCAGGGAAGATTATGCTTAGGGGCAACCAACA
>NW_005842349.1:40342-42805 GCF_000455745.1 Alligator sinensis | reverse complement strand
CAGTTGGAGTACTGCGTCCAGTTCTGGGCGCCGCACTTCAGGAGGGATGTGGACAACATGGAGAGGGTCCAGAGGAGGGCCACCCACATGATCAGGGGGCAGCAGGGCAGGCCCTACGAGGAGCGGCTAAGGGACCTGAACCTGTTCAGCCTCCACAAGAGAAGGCTGAGGAGGGATCTAGTAGCCTGTTACAAACTAGCCAGGGGGAACTAGCAGGCATTGGGAGAGTCCCTGTTCCCTCGAGCACTACCAAGAGTGACTAGAAATAACAGTCACAAGCTGGCAGAGGGTAGATTTAGACTAGACATCAGGAGACTCTACTTCACAGTCAGGGCAGCTAGGAGCTGGAACCAACTTCCAAGAGAAGTGGTGCTGGCTCATACCCTGGGGGTCTTTAAGAGGATGCTGGATGAACACCTGGCCGGGGTCATTTGACCCCAGTACTCTTTCCTGCCGTGGCAGGGGGTTGGACTTGACGATCTGTCAAGGTCCCTTCCGACCCTACAAACTATGAAACTATGAAGAGAGCCAGAGCCTAGCCACAGCCTTGCAGGACAAACAGGACACAGCTGGGGCTGTGTTAGGCTGTGAATCTTTGAACCCCAGTTAATAGGATTAATTAGGAGGCACCTGCAGGCAACCCAGAGAAAGTCAGCTGACTGAAAGAAAGGCAGGGCCTGAGGAATAAGGCTAGGCAGTCTGGTTCAGGGAGCTGAGCAGGAGGAGAGAGCACTGCAAAGGTGCATGTGCAGTAGTAGCAGCAGCCTGCCAGTATGCAAGGACCTCAGCCAGCCAGAGAGCTGAAGGCTAGGGAAGGATTTAGGCCCAGGATTGAAGCAGCAGTCTGGTAGAGCCAGAAGGGCCGATATGTGTATTTTGATTATAGTTTGAATCTAGGAAGGCTCTGAAAGCCTGACCCAGGGGGGTAGGATTTGTGTTTGAGATTTTGATTTCAGTATACTGGGTTGGTTACTGAGGGATTGCCCCGTAGCGTCTCAACTAGCCTGAGGTGGGGCCAGGGCCCAAGGGGTCAGAGGTCACTGACTGGCCACAGCAGAGATATGGAGAATCTAGAAGCCTGATACGGATAGACCCAAAGGCTTGCGGGGGCGACTGTAGGGGTGCTTAAGGAGGTCCCAGCGGGGTGCTGCAGTCTGACACACAAACCTAAGTGGACAAGTCAAGAAGCTGAGAACACTAAAGCTCAGTCCAGTCCATGGACTAGGGCTACAGGACTCAGAGCAAAAGGGCAGAGGCTGAGAAGGCCAAAGCCCAAAGTCCGACACTTCCAATGATAGGTTCACTCTTAGGCTCACAAGATTTATTAGGAGGGAGGCTGCCTAACACCAAAGGCATGGTGGGTGAGACCAGGAGCTGAGAGGGCACCCAAAGAGCTAGTCTGAGCCCGGGCAAGATTTGTGTAGCCACCAGGGGGCATCTTGACCACCCCTGGAACTCCAACCTGTTACAGACAGCCACAGCAGCCCTTGGGATAGGGGTATCATTAGGGCTGTGCGAAGCTTTGGTAGCCAATTTGATTCTGTGGCAGGGCACCTTTGGTGAGGTGCCTGTCACTTCAAGAGCAGCAAACAGGCAGCAGCTAGGTGCCTGATGAGGGCAGTCATTTGGCCCATAGCTATAGTCTGGGCTGCAGTTTGCTGCAGGAAGGAAGGAGAAACATAGGCTGAGAGGCTGCTCCAATCAGAGTCAGGAGGTGAGGGCAGGGGTGAGGCCGGATGGGATAAGTGTGGCCCTGAGAGAGAGGGCAGTATGAAAGAGGCTGGGTGAGAGCCAGTGGAATGAGTAGGACACCGGTGAGAGAGGTGGTATGTGAGTGGCCCTCTGGGGCTGTAGAAAAGAGCTACAACTGCATGCAGTTTGCTCTGGCCACAGGCCAGAGAAGTAACACCAGAGTAACATCTGCAAGGCATGGGACCCGTGGAGGGTAGGCCAGAGCGAGTATTAAGGCCCTTGTCAGCAAGGCCAGTAATGGATAACAACTCTAATATTTTTCCATCAAGGCATGGCAGCCGGCGAAGACCTGATGAGGAGACACCCTGTTACAGATTTAAAGGAGATTTGGCCAGATTTGGGGTCTGAATCGAATCGGGAGACCCATTAAAAGGTCTGAATCAAATCAGAAGCTTCTGAATTGAATTGGAAGCCTCCAAATAGATTCGGAGATTTGGGCAGTCCCTGCTTACTGTCCGTAGGGAGCTGGACCTGGGCTCCGTGCCAGTAACTAGGGGACGGGGCGGGGGCTGGAGGAGGGGAGGGGAAGGGACCATGGGGTGACCCCCACCTGGCCTCATCCCCTGCTGACTCCCCCAGCCCTCCCGAGTGTCCCCCCTACTGGCTCTCCCAGCCTCACCCATGGCTGCCCTGCCTGGCCCCAGCATCCCAGCACTTAAAAAAAAAAAAAAAAAAACCCCCCCCCCCACTGGCGGGCGGCGGGGGGGCGGG
>NW_005842349.1:15077-40281 GCF_000455745.1 Alligator sinensis | reverse complement strand
TGGCAGCTGCCCCATGGCAAGGGTGCAGCACGGCTCACCAGGGCACCATGGAGCTTCGCATACTGTCTGGGAGTTGAGGCAGCTCAGGCAGAGCACTGCCAGGCTCCGGGTGACTGCTGGAGCCACCCCACCTCCAGGACAATGCGCAGCACCCTGCTGAGCCATGCTGCACATGTACAATGCAACAGCTGCCACGCAGGTGCCAGGCAGGGGGGACAATCCCCGTGCTGCACAGGGGGGGCTCTGCTACAAGTCCGCAGAGGCTCCAATTGCTGCCACTGCAGCTGGTGAGTGCAGGGCTTTTTAAAGTGCTGGGACGCTGGGGCTGGGCGGGGCATCCATAGGAGGAATTGGGAAAGTGGCTGGGGGGGGGGGGCCCCCCCGCCCCCCCCCCACCCCCCGCTGCCGCCGCCACCTGTTTGATTTGGAGGAGATTCAGCCCTATTCGGCAGCCCAATCTCTGAATCTGAATCGGCTGAATCGAATCAGGATGGTGATTCGAATCACTGAGAATCGAATCACTGTCCCTCGAATCGGCCATATCTGAAGCCGAATCCAATACTTGCTGCTTCACATAGGCCTAGTATTCATAACTCCCATCCCACTTCTTGCAAAGCAAAGTGAAGTGGTATTAGGTCTACTTGGTACATGGTTCTAGTTTTGCTTCCAATCAGTTCTGGATTCCCCTGCTAAGCAGAGCTAGCAGAAAATGGGAATTTGTATTCCTTGCTACCTGAACATACAACCTCTACTGTACTCTCATCACACACACATGGCCTAAACATAGTAGTATCAATAAAATACATTACAAAAGGAATACTATTAGTTTTCTTGTGCAATTTACAGGTAATGTTAAACACACCAAGACAGAAAATGAAAATCAGATTCAAATCAGGACAGATACACAATGTGGTCACTTCAAAGAAAAGTGGAGTGTACAGATACCACAGAGCATACACTCCAGAGAAAATGTCATTCTCTAAGATAAGGCTATTTCTGAAGAAGTAGAAGCTGTAAATACAATCACACTGCTGTACATGGTGTTGTCAGTTTTACTGGGGGAGGGGGGCTATACCCTTTGTTCACTGCAAGTTGGCTCCTTTGCCACCTCTCCAGTGACCCGGCCTGCAACAGAACCTGCTTTAGACATCCTTACTACAGACTAAATATGTTGTGGAGTAAAATAAAGAGTCAATTACTCCATAGTAATAATGTTGTTGGTCAACATTCTAAGTGTTCGGAGATTAGTTTCTTGCACAACATTATTATATGCTTTATAATCAGACAAAATCCTAAGCAATCCGGGACTTCCCTGCTGTGATAGAAGCCGGACGCGAGGGGATCGCCTTCAGACCTCAGGTTGGGGAGGACCGGGTTAGAGAGCTTCTGGAGGGGCTGGACACGTTCAAGTCAGCGGGTCCGGATGCTCTCCACCCCAGGGTGCTGAGGGAGCTGGCTGGGGTTATTGCAGGGCCCCTGGCACGGCTCTACGAGCGATCGTGGTGCTTGGGCCAGGTGCCAGACGATTGGAAGGTAGCTAATGTGGTCCCCATCTTCAAGAAAGGGAAAAGGGAGGACCCGGGCAATTATAGGCCCGTCAGTCTTACCTCAATCCTGGGGAAGCTCTTTGAGAAGATCATCAAGGAGCACATTTGTGATGGGCCGGCATCCGAGATGATGCTCAGGGGCAATCAGCATGGATTTATTAGGGGGAGATCATGTCAGACCAACCTGATTGCCTTTTATGATCAGGTCACAAAGGCCATGGATGCAGGTGTCGCGGTGGATGTAGTCTTTCTGGACTTCAGCAAGGCCTTTGACACCGTCTCTCACCCCATCCTAATTAGTAAACTAGGCGACTGTGGCATAGATGCCTACACGGTCAGATGGATTGCAGATTGGCTGAAGGGTCGCACTCAGAGGGTGGTGGTGGATGGATCATATTCGACTTGGGGGGAGGTGGGTAGTGGAGTCCCTCAGGGCTCGGTCCTGGGCCCTGCGCTGTTCAATGTCTTCATCAGCGATCTTGATGTTGGGGTGGAGAGCAACCTGTTTAAATTCGCTGATGACACCAAAATTTGGGGGGAGGTGAGCACGCTAGCAGGGAGAGAGAGATTGCAGAAGGATCTGGATAGGTTACAGGGGTGGGCAAACAGGAACAGGATGTGTTTCAATACGGACAAGTGCAGGGTGCTGCACTTGGGTAGTAGGAACCAGCAGCACACTTATACGATGGGGAACTCCCTACTTGAGAGCACGGAGGCGGAAAGGGATCTTGGTGTCATTATTGACTCCAAGATGAACATGGGCCGACAATGCGAGGTCATGGTTGGCAGGGCTAACCGGACCTTGTCGTGCATCCACAGGTGCATCTCGAGTAGAGCCAGGGAGGTGATCCTCCCCCTCTATGCGACGCTGGTCAGGCCGCAGCTGGAGTATTGTGTCCAGTTCTGTGCGCCCCATTTCAGGAGGGATGTGGACAACATGGAGAGGGTCCAGAGGAGGGCCACCCGCATGATCCGGGGACAACAGGGCAGACCCTACAGTGAGAGACTGCGGGACTTGAACCTATTCAGCCTCCACAAGAGAAGGCTGAGGGGGGACCTGGTGACCGTCTATAAACTCACTAGGGGGAACCAGAAGGGTTTGGGGGAGACGCTGTTTCCCCTAGCCCCTGCTGGCATAACAAGGAATAATGGGCACAAGTTGATGGAGAGGAGGTACAGATTGGACATCCGAAAAAACTACTTCACAGTCAGGGCGGCTAGGAGCTGGAACCAACTTCCAAGGGAGGTGGTGCTGGCCCCTACCCTGGGGATCTTTAAGAAGAGGCTGGATACTTACCTGGCTGGACTCATTTGAGTCCCGTTTTTGTTTTTAGGGTGAGTGGTTTTGTTTGTGTTTTTGGGTTGTTCTCCCGCCCTGGCGGGGGGTCGGGCTAGAAGATCTATTAGGTCCCTTCCGACCCTGAAACTATGAAACTATCAATCCAGTTGTCCAGGGATTTGATAAAATAAGCCTTTGACTTCAATGTTTTGACAATAAGTCATTACAAGTTATTGGAAGGTTTATAAATCACTTGTTTTGCAAGCTCAGTATAGTTCCTTCTATCAAGACTAGCATCTCTTCTGAAAGTCTCACAAAAGAAGCCAAATATCCAAGGAATGTCTGTTAACTCTACACAGTGACCTTTTAGAAGCAACGGACACCATGGAAGTTTACTGTGCTGCTTTGCTCTTATGTTTCATGTATTCAGGACTGGTGCTAGAAACCAAAAGATCATGTAAAGAATGTCTATCTGCACAAGCCACCCCAGTCCAGTAGAAGCAAAAAAACCAAACGCCTTCCCCCCCCTCCAAAACCCCACCATTATACCAACACAGATAATCCAGTTTCATTGAAAATATTTAAAGCTTTAATGAGTACAATGTGCATCGCTTTGCTATGTCATGTACTGTCACAACAGCTGTTCTTACCACTTTAGACTCTTTTAGAGATTTCTTTGCATTACAATAATTTGAAACAAACACCAATGCTAGCAATATAAAGCATGCTTATGGACCCTCTTAAGAGCCATAACTGAAATATCAATCAAGAACTGTTTTCTCTAATTAATGTAACCTTAGCCTGAAGGACTCCCTGAGCCTGACCAAGAAGTTTAAAAAAAAAAACAACCCACGAGTTATGGCTTATATTTTTTCTAACTTCTTTAAAAATATTCTCCATTACTTGTACATAAATTCAACATTTTAAACACCGAGGAGAAAAGGGCACTAATGAAAAATAGCTACCTTTCAGATGGAGGTTGTGGACTGGAATTCTGGAGATCTGGGTTCAACTCCTGCTCAACCAAAAAAATATTATGTGACTTTAGGCAGGTCACTTTATGCCTCAGCTTCCTGTATGCAAAGCAGGGACAATACTGCCATGCCTCACAGGGTTGTGAGAAAATTCTACAGTGAAGAACAACATATAAATAGCTAAGATAATCATTGCATCAGCAGCTAATCAAGCAATTATGAAAGCATAGTATACCTGAGCCACTAAATAATTGCCCTTGGCCCCTTCTTGGCCAATGTCACATATTGGAGTCTTTTTTTCTCTAGTGGTCATTCATCCGTGCAAACAAGATTTATTACCGACATCTTCCATCCTTTCCCTTGCAAATCAGAATCTAGTACCAGCATTACAGAAAGTGGTATTTTCTTTTAACCATTTTGCAAGGACAAATGGTAAGCAACAGTGCTCATCAAGACTTGAACCTTTAAACATGAAAGACTGTGGTCCAGTTTCAGTGATTCATTATTTTGGATACACAGGGAGTGACAAACTTATCAAGGCCAAAGAAGCAATTCCATTTGGCACTGCAAAATTGCACCACACTTCTGGGCTAAAACTTTGAACTAAAGTAACCTATCATTTTATTTTTAAATATGGCTAAATAAAGATTAAGGTGCAAGGAAAACAGGGAGATGACTTTTAGAAAGGCTTGCTGTACTGCCAGTGCCAAAATATCTCTTCAATAGCACCAGTGACAAAATCTGGGAGGTCATTTTTAAATATCTGTGGAGGTATTGTTTAAGGTGAAGTACTTATTCTTTGAACTTTCAAGCTGTTGAAATGATGAGTGTGTTAATGTGTCTTTCAAACCTATCCTTAAATCTGCATGAATGTAATGCCTCCATGGTTGAAGGTCCCGCTGCTGTCTTCTCAACTTCATGAAAACAGCAGGATAGGAAAAAGAATTTTGTGGTGAGAGAGAAATAATACTCTGTGGGCACATATACACACGTGCATTTACTGCGCAATAACCAAAATTACTGCACAGTACAGGTTTGCATCTACATGTGCACGCCCATACTGTACAGTAAATATGGCAATTTACTCCGACTTGAGCGTAAATTCGATACCTGCATCATGCAGATATCAAATTTATGCCCAATTAGTTACTGCACAGTAACACACATGTAGATGCCTTGCTGTGCAGTAACACTGTACACACTTTAATGCCTGTATGCGTAGATGCCAGCCTACTACTGCTTACTGTGAAGTAACTCACTGCACAGTAAATTTAAGACAGCATAAATGCACGTGTAGACATGCCCTGTGTATGCCAAAAACAGATATTAATCCATTTCGGTAGTAATTATAGGCATTTTAAAAATGCATCATAAATAAAGATCTATTTGCTCTTGCCATAAAAATAAACATTTCAAAAGAGGAATTTAGAAAGATTAATCCCCAAGATACCAGACAGTTCATAGAAATTTTTTCATCAGGTTAATGATTTCATTATACATGTGCTTGGGTGCATCAAGACCCCAGATGAAGTCCAAATGTTCCCATTCAGGAATATTTTTGTAGTAAACCAAGTTTGGGATCTGAGAGCGCAACACGTTCACATCCTTTGGGTCTGCAAGCCAGTCATGTCCACCAGTCCACACAGCAGTTGGCACAATCATTGCTTTTACTTTGTAGAAGGGAGGTGTGGTCTAGGGAGGGAGAAAACAAATCTTACATAAATTCATTCACCCCTTGTTAAAAAGAGACAGCTCAAACCTTAGAAAGAACAAGTCTGCAAGGTTCTTATCTACCAATAGTGCATCACACTGACAAGTGCAAAAAGGAAGACAGAAGCCATAATCCAAGCCTCTCCTCTCTCTTTGCTTTTGAGTAACACAAGCCTGGGGAGCACGGGTCACTTCAGAGGAAAGTCTAACTCCAGACTGTCATATTAAGGTTGGCTCAATGGAAAGGATAAAGCTTTCCAAGGTTAAAAGCTAGCAAGAGAGAAAGGTGGAAGAAAAAATAGTTTGCCAAACTGAATTAATTTTAATCTCAAACCTGACTGTATAGGTGAATATGTGAATAAATACATATTTCTGACCCAATGGTTTCCAACTCTTTTAGGGTGCTGCTACACATTACCTTTATGCTATATTAAGTGCCATGGCATGCTGAGTGGTATTAATGTTAGAACAAACTTTGAGCAGTCACACATTAAGGTTTAACGTCATCTGACCTGCACAACTGTGACTTGCCACTAGAGGGCAGGAGAGCCAGGATGCCTGTTCTAGGTGGAAGAGGATGGTTGTGGGGGTGGAAGCATGAAATTGGGAGGCAGAAAGGCATGGTGGGCAGGGTCTGTGGTGAAATGAAGGAAATCAGCCTCTGAAGTGAAATGCAAGTAATAAAACCCCAAAGAATAAAATGAAAGAAGTGAAAAATAATAAAAAAGAAAAGTCTTGGTGTTAATGAACTGGGACTGGGTTAGGAGTGGGGGGTTATTGGGGAGCCAAATCTGCAGGGGTTGTTCTGCCCCAGCTGGCACTGTTTACACTGCTAGCTACTTACACTGCTAGCACAGGGTCACATCCCCTAGGGCCAGGATGGGGCGTTGGCTTGATGTACTCGACCACAATACAGTTTGTGGGGTAGAAAATCTTCCACATAGAGTAGGAAGCAGGGGGAAGGGACAGTGCATTCTGGGATGCTGGAGGACTCAAAATTGATCATTTTATTTCTGTGGAACAGTCACACAGTATTATGTTATAACTTTAAAATGCCTAGAGGGTGCTTAGCATTAGTTTTCGTGCTTTAGTTTGTGGAAACTCCCGCCTTAAGAGCTCTTAGTATAGCCTAAAGATAACATGCAGCAACACCCTCATACTCAAAGCACCTCTCAGAAAATGCCAGCTCTTAGTTTTGAGTTGTTTTTTTACTATAGTAATATAATAAAGCAATTCTTTTGTTGCAAAGACCTCAAAAAGACCACAACAGAGCAGAATGGTTTTAACACTTCTATTTGAAATCTCAGGGATTATCTTGTGAGATACCCTCAAAATATCTCAACTATGGCACTCTTCTTGAGAATCACAGTTCTAGCCTGTATTACATTAAGTTAATTTCAGTTACTAAGGTAATTAAGGAAAAGTTTTTAGTGCTATGCATAGGATGCCAGAAGATCATGGAATGCAAATGAAACCTCAGGATTTAAGGAGGCTGAAGATTGGACAGAACAACAAAATTAAATTTCCTCTGATGAAAGTGCTGTGAGTTCATTAGTGATCTAAGCAGAATGAACTTTGGTTAAAACCAATTCAAAAGGCTTCCCCTCCAACAAGAGTGTACCATCATGCTTTTTAGTAGAGAGCCTACTCAGAGGGAAATGTCCACTAAACAATTATATCCCACAATGCCCGCCTTTTTTGACAGGTCTCCCTCCTGAGCACTAACCCAGGCTTCAGCCTGCTTAACTTAAGCAAGCTGCTTACCATAGCCTGACAGGATCCTCTGGGCATGTATATTCTGCCAGTACCTTCAAAGCTTTCATTTGTCTCCCAAGACTAAGTTTTAAATTAAGCTATCTTTACCTGGTTATAGTGAAACCAATTTGCAGCTCTGCTTCCCCAGTCATAAGCTTGGAGTTGACCAGATTTCACAGCCTAAAAGCAAATACATGATAACATAATGTCAGCAAATACATGAGTGAAAGACCTTGCACCAAAGAATTGTAAAGAAATAAAAATGCATATTAACTGAAGAAGTGTCCAGTCATCTATAAAATGAGTGCCACAAAGCAAGGCACCAAGGTACTGACCAGAAACAATATGTAGTTATCCAGACTTTCAGGGGTGCACACATATATGTGCTGGGTCTGATCCACAATAGAGGGTGCACCATCAGACACGACTGTACATACAGGCACTTCTGAAAATCTTGTTCATTGTAAGCACAGCTTGAGCAGAGTTTTGTTCTCATAAGCTGTTATTTCGGAGCATTTGTATTGCAACATATACCCACTTAATTCAGTCATGTAATCAGCTGAGCCATTTTTGCAACAAGCATTTCAGTAACTGCCAATTTTGAGAACAAGTATGAATCAGAGCAGAAGGGATATGCTGCAAGCCAGGCCAACTTCTCACGGTTTTTAACTATATAAAAGTAAACAGGTACTGTTTAAGCTTACTTACAGCCAGTTTCAGAATTTTACCCAGGATCTTTTTAAGAAATTCCCTCATTTCTGTTAAACACTACAATGTTCTATAAACAAGCTAGGGTTAGAGGCACTTCAGATTTTGAATGTTCTACCTGGCTCCAGTGAATAATGTTTTGTACAGATGTCCCTGCAGGGCAGTGTGTTGAATACACATCAACTCGGCTCTGCAAGAAAAAAACAGTCTATCAGAATTGTCATCTCAAAGTGCAATAGTTCCAACCCTTACTGCTTTCTTTACAACTGAATAGAACAGTTCAAAAGAGGAATGATACGTTGTAATTGGACAGTTGGGTGCATACAATAAGCACAAACTAGACAGGATGCTTAAGTCTTGAAGAATATTAACCACTAATTAAAGAATGTGGTCAACTTCAGAGTTTGCGGGGGGAGGGGGAGGGTTGTTTGTTTGTTCATTTTGGGTTTTTTTGACATTTCTTAAAACAATAAGACTAAGGAGGTTTCATTTTTTTTTATTTCAAAGAAAATGCCAGGAATGTGAAGGTAAGCAGAGAGAAGCCTTCCCCTGACACCCTGTGAACTCAGACAATAGTTCTGTTCACGTGCACAATAAGAATTTCTAAAAGGAGACGGGAACTAGAAAACCTAGCTTCATTGCCCCAGCTGAAAGGAACACTAAAACATAAAGTAGCAGTGACAAAAAGTAAACTAAATGTCGAAAGAAATATAGGTTTTTGATATTGTATGCCAGTCTTAAGACACCAATTTTTTTTTGAAAACGGGTTGACTTTAAATTTGGCAGTAATGGGCATGAAGTATTTTTACATCATATGCAAATTTTAAATAATTTTAAAAGTGTTAAATATGAGTAGCACTTTAACACTTTTTTATTAATTTTAAGTGCCTCTTTCTTCTAATGGTTTAAATAGACTATTCAATCAAACAAAAGCAGGCTGTTAATCTAATTTTGATTTATTAGACTTCCATTTTCCTGCAAGTCAAAGCTTGGGTTGAAGAGTTAGGTACCTAATCAGTCCAAAAATAGTTGGTCAATCATTTTCAGATAATGGTCAAGTACTTCAAGCATTAATTTATTATAACAGCAAAGAGAGACTTCAATCTTCAACAGCTTATACATTTACGCTAAAAGAAATACGTATTAACTGATATTGTGAAACAGTGACATTAAATTCTAAACAATTGTAATGATTATAACTAACAAGAATAGCTAAGTATAAATGTGACTGGTGTTCTTCTGAACTTAACAGTTCTTCTTTTCCTCGGCCTTTATCCCAGAACTCCAAGATCAGCCCTTACTCCTGCCCTTGCTAACAGTCGATACAATAATGCAGTAAAAAAAGGTAGGACACCACATAAAGAAGGGTGATTTTGGCTTCAAGTTTGACTTCGGTCAGAAAATAGATGTTTGTTATATGTCCGGTCAACTGACTGGCTTGCCAATCCTACTTAACATCCAGAAAAGTGTGACCACATGAATCAACATGACTAAAATCTCAGACCCAGATCTACAGCTATGAAAAATTGTGGGACTAGGACAGGTCATTCTACAACAAATTCAGCACTTTGTTTCGTATAAAAAATTGCAGTCACGTTTTTAGATAAAATTCTGTAATATAGCTTTCCACCAAGGATGAAATCATTGCCCCACTGAGTTCAGCAACAAGACTCCTGCTAAGCTTTAACGGAGCTGGGATTTCCATCACAGGGGCTTGTCCTACAATTTTAATAAAGTTTAAAGAATGGAGAAAACACTTAATTGAAGTTAAAAATGCATAGAGAATATCAGAATGTGCTTATTCATCACTCTCTCAATTGGCTACTACTTGTAGAATGGCTAGCCCAATTCACTCTGCCTGCCCCAGTGCTGACCAGCACCTAGAATCTTTATACAGATTCTTACAGATCTGTTCTGATTCATCCTCCAAATGCTGTTCATCTCTACAAATGGATTTAAAAATGAAACTATGAAACTCTTATTATTCTAAGAGGAGGTTTCTTGTTTTCGTGATCAGTCCTATGAACTCAGCCTGAGATTGGAAAAGCAAAATGAAGCCTTCCTTTTTGAGCAACAAAGGTTCTGTGAGTCAAATTATGTCCTAAGTGACACTTGTGCCCTCATCAAGTTTTAAAATGATATCCCCAGTGACAGCTTTCTTCAAAAGATTTGCGTAGATACAACTAATTAGGATTTAGAAGGGATCACGAAAAAAAAGCTGCACACAGACCCATGACTGTACTTAATCAACATGTCAGCAATAAAGCCCACTGTTTCCTGTGCTTTAACTTTTTCTTTGGAGTTCAGATGGGCTACAGAATCAAGGTATAAATTGGCCAAGCAAGAAGCACTTATGAATATTGATTTTTACTCCTCACTTCTAAAAGGGAGTAAGAATTCCTGTTTCATTTCCCATGCCATTAATTCTCATCTTCATTTGTTTCCAACCACACACTAACCAATTTGTTTCCATCCACACTTCAACAACATGCAAAATTTTGTTTCTTCCGCTTTTAACAACCAGACTTGGTACAGTTGGATTCTCATCTATAGCAAGAAAGACACTCATTCAAACTGAAAGTATTATACTTTTCTAAAAAATTGTATATGACATACACACACCATTGTACGTTAGGAGGAGGAGGCACAAAAAAGCCCCTAAAAAACCTGTTAGGTATATTCAGAACATACCATATTTAAATTTCTTTCATTAAAGCCACAGAGAAGAAAGAAGATATTGCCACAAAGGTCATCAAGTAATTTGTGGGTACAAATATGGGTAGCAAGCCACTTCTGTATCCAATTTTGGGGCAGGAATTGTTTCTTTCCAAATATAATCTGTAAAACAACAAGCACAGGGAACATACACAACAGTATAAATTGATTTACCTTTACATGTTATGCTATAGTTTAATTGAGATAATTACTTCTTAAGACCTGTGATATGAAGGAATGTCCACCATATTAATCTAAGTTATAAGTCTGCTGTGAAATTTATGATCAGTATCTTTGTGATCAGGATACATAATGGTAACTCAAAAAACAAACAAACAAAAAAGAACAATACACGTGAACTGGACCAATCATTAAATCAATTCCAACCTTTTAAGTTCTAAACTGTTTTGAAATCATTATAACAGAGGAAGAGTGTAATATTTCCTTCCTATAGGAACTGCATGGGGCTAAAACATTTTAAGCCGCACCTCCTAAATTCAGATGGTCTTTATGGGAGTTTTTACATGAGTTCTGGAGGTGGAGGGGGCACTTCAATTAGAGTGGCCCCAGAGCCACTAATTAAAGCACCCACAGTGTCTTGTGTATCAGCGTCCCCATGCTTCAAAATGGCAGCGAGGGCGTTTTCACTAAAGTTCGTTGAATAAGCTTTAGTTAAAGCACCCCCACCACCATTCTGAAGCATAGGGACACTGATACGAAGATGCAGAGGCTGCTGGAGGCATGCTAATTAGCACAGTCCAGCAGATTCAGTTGCATCTGCTCTGATGTGCTGTAATTAGAGCACATCAGAGCAGCCTCTTTGCATGTATACAAGCGAATTAATATGCTAGCTGTGTTTTCAAAACTTCCTCAATTCAGAGCATGTGAATAAAAACAAAGCTGGGTTATAGGGCAGCTTCCTCATTAGATATTTTTAAAACATCCACGGGTTTGAACATCTCACAAAGTGCCCTAGCAAAGCACATGACCTCACCTGCTGATTTGTGGGTAGCTGTGTACTCCCATGCTAATTTTTTTTATATACATTGTTATGACCAGGCCAAGTTGTATGGACATGGGGATTTCTAGAAAATAAATCATCTCAGCTGGAAGCATTGAGCAGTTTATAGAACTGATTAAGCATCCATACTCATTATGAGAAGAAGAACACAGGAAGCAAACAGGTATTATTCTGCCCATGTTCTTTGTCTCAGGAAAGAAAAGGAGCTAGAAACAAGTGAAATTCACAAAAAACATCTGTTGGAGGTATATCCTGCAGTTTCAAAAGGGCCTGAGAATCAACAAATGACATCCAGCACTCAAGTTCCAATCTGCAGTAACTTGTATAACCCTCTGTGTGGAAACTGTGTGGTGTGTGTGAACTGCACAGACCCTGCAGATAGCATGAAATGCATGGTGAATGTTCCTGTTAAGTGGAGTTTCTGCCAAAACTTGTTTAACCAAAACAAATGTATTAAACTATGTAGGTTCTCCAAGAGATATTTTGATTTAATGGATTAGAGCACAAGAATATAAAGGATACACGAAAGTCTACATAAAGCCTGAAAAACGTGGAGGTAATTGTAAAGCAGATCTGCAGAAGCTGGCGGCAAAACTAAAAATCACTCTGCATAATGACAAAGGAAACCACATGACTATTAAAATCTACCAATAAATTAACCATGGTTTGTTGGAAACAAAAGTAGTAAAACCATGAGCAAATGAGTAAATGTATTTCTGATCGTTTCAACTAAAGCTTGCAAGATATACTTTGTTTTTTACTTTTGACCGAATTCTGCTCTCATACATATTTAGATTTCTCAGAAATTCTTTTGTTGCTGCTTCCCATTTTGAAGGCTATTTATGTCTGTGTGTCAGACACATCCTATGTAAAAAAATAGTTTTTTCTAACTGTATGAGACGTGACATCAAAGCATCCCTTAAGTGACAAATGCAGGTATCAAATTTAGGCGTGAACAGTTAAAGTGCATTAACTTATGTATAGATGCATTAAAGCACATTAACACTGCGTATGTGGACTGACTTGGGACTAACTATAGTTCCAAATTAGTCCGCCCACAGCGTTAATGCATTTTAAATGCCTGTACATGCAGCCGCTTGCCTAAACCCGCTTAATGCACATTACATTTAGACATGCTTAAATGCATGTGTAGATGCCCATTCTCTTATAACCAACTTTAAAACTGAAAAGAAATATACTTTTCCTGAGTTTTGAAAAAGTATTTTGACTGAAATGCTTACCTTAAGCATCAGGTCTGGAATCTTTCCCAGTTTTACCAGAGGGCTATTGGAGAATCTGACTGTGGCTACAGGTGCCAAAGCAAAAAATAATTTGATTTTCTTTGCCAAGCTTGGAATAGTTGAAAAGGCAATGAAGGCTGTGAAAAATATGAGAACAGCTAGTGAGAGGTTTGGTGGCACAAGCTTAAGTTAAAATTTCAGGTAGGTATATTTTACAAAAATCTAACATTTTTTATGCTTTATGATTCTATGACCTGAATTTTAAAATGTTGTATAAAGGTAAAAATCTTGCCTGCAGAACTGATATACACATATACAAAACATACATACATAGTTACACACACACTTTTTTACATATTGATTTCACAAGTCTAGTATAATTACATTAATAAACAGTTCTTTGTGATATTCATCCACGTATCTTCAACCACTTAAAGTGAGTACACATGTACAACAAAATATAGAGAACAAGAAGATTTTTTTATTCTACATATTTCTGATGATTCCAGGATTCTTCATTAATATTTTCAAAACAAATGCTCCAAAGCAATAGGTACTGGATGAGGTACTGGATGAACAGTATATTCTGTGAACTTAGTGTACTATATATTTCTGATTATAAAAGTCTTTTTTTCTCCAAAAAGAATTATAAAAATTTAGAGTCAACCCATCTGTAAGTCTTACTTTTGTACCTGCAGTATTTTTACATGCAATAAAAATGCTGAGTTCAATTTTTTCAATGCTTTTTTCTTTCAGTATTTTTGGTACATTCCAGCTTTGTTTTTTCCTTGGTTATTTAATTCTCCTGTAAGGTTTTTATAAGGGCAACGGTTATTCAAGACCTAACCTGTAGTTATCAATTGTGTTCGGGGAGGAAAAAATCTGTTTTTCCCCAAAATAAGCCTGAAAAATGTTGGGGTACTTATTTGTACAGTCTACTTCTGGGAACAATACTGTATTACTGTTAGGAGATTCTTCTTAACAGTACATCAAAAGAAGCGGCTGGCAACTTGAACAGAACCATGAAATGACTGAATTCAGGACCCTGTGGAAAGAAAGGAAGAAGTAAAGACCCTGGACTTCAGAGAAGTCTTCGACTTAGTCAGGGAACCAATGGGCAGGATCTCCTGGGAGGCCAGTCTGAGGCGGGGAAAGGAGTCCAGGAGAACTTATTGTACTTTAAAGAAACCTTACTGAGGGCACAGGAAAGAATCATCCTGGTGTGCAGGAAGACTAGCAAGTATGGCAGAAGACCAGCTTGGCTTAGCAGGGAACTCTTCAGTGAGCTTAAACACAAAAAGGAAGCTTACAAGAAGTGGAAACTTGGACAAATAACTAGGGAGGAGTATGAAAGTATTGTTCAGGTATGCAGGGATGAAATCAGGAAGGCCAAAGCGCAATTGGAGCTGCAGCTAGGAAGGGACATGAAGGATAGTAAGAAGGGACATGGATAAGCTTGAGAGAGTTCAAAGGAGAGCCACACACATGATCAAAGGCCAAGAGAGCAAGCCTTATGAAGAGAAGCTGAGGGCCTTGGGACTCTTCAGCCTGGAGAAGAGAAGGCTCAGGGGGTCTTGGTGGCAGCCTAAGTATATAAGGGGTGTGCACCAGGATCTGAAAGAACAGTTGTTCACCAGGATTCATTCCCCCAGAGATAACAAGGTCTAACAGCCACAAACTTCTGGAAGGCTGATTTAGACTGGACATAAGGAAAAACTTCTTTACAGTCCGAGTGTCCAGGATCTGGAACAGACTCCCCACAGAGGTGGTACAAATGTTTGTATGCTAACCTTGCTAGGATCATTGGACCCCAGCAGACTTCCTGCCTATGGCAGAGGGGCTGGACTTGATGAACTCACAAGGTCCCTTCCAGCCCCTAATGTCTATAAAATCTAAGGGTATCTTCAGTTATGTCAGCAGCAAAAGAAAGATCAGGGACAACGTGGGTCCCTTACTTAAATGGGGGAGGCAACCTAGTGACAGATGATGCGGAAAAGGCTGAAGTACTCAGTGCTTTTTACACTTCAGTCTTCACAGGCAAGGTCAGCTCCCAGACTATTGCACCAGGAAGCACAGTTTGGGGAGAAGCTGAGCAGCCAACAGTGGCAAAAGAACAGTTTAGGGACTTTTTAGAAAAACTGGACATGTATAAGTCCATGGGGCTGGACATTATGCACCCCGAGAGTGTTGAGGGAGTTAACTGATGTGACTGCAGAGCCACTGACCATTATCTCTGAAAACCTGTGGCAATTGGGAGAGGTCCCAGACAACTGAAAAAGGGCAAATAGAGCGTCCATCTTTAAGCAAGGTAAGAAGGAGGATCTGGGGAACTACAGACCAGTGAACCTTACCTCAATCCCTGGAAAATCATGGAGCAGGTCCTCAAGTAATTCGTTTCTAAGCACTTGGAGGAGAAGGTGATTAGGAACAGTCAACATGGATTCACCAAGGGCAAGTCATGCCTGACCAACCTGATTGCCTTCTATGATAAGATGACTGGCTCTGTGGATGCAGGGAGACCAGGGTGCATAATATACCTTGATTTTAGCAAGGCTTTTGATACAGTCTCCCACAACATTCTCACATGCAAGCTAAGGTAGTACTGGTTGGATGAATGGACAGTAAGATGGATAAAAAACTGGCTGGATCATCGGGCTCAGAGGGTAGTAAACAGTGGCTAATACAAATGTCTAGGTGCCAGCAAGCCTCAAGTCCCCCAGGGGTCAGTCCTGGAGCCAGTTTTGTTTAATATCTTCATCTACAACCTTGAAGATGGGATGGAGTGCACCCTCAGAAAGTCTGCAGATAGCACCAAGCTGGGGAGGTAGTACATAAACTGGAGGGTATGGCTAAGATTGAGAGAGACCTAGACTAATTGGAGGATTGAACCAAAAGAAATCTCATGAGGTTCAAAATAAGGACCAGTGCAAAATCCTGCATTTAAGATGGAATAATCCCATGTAACAGTACAGGCTGGGGGCTGACTGGCTAAGCAGCAGCTCTGCAAAAAATGACCAGTGGCTTACAATGAACAATAAGCTGAACATGAGCCAACAGGCTATCCCTACTGTGAAAAAGGCTAACAGACTTTTTCACTATTGGGCTGCATTAGTAAGAGCATTACCAACAGATCCAAGGAAGTGATTCTATTCAGCACTGGTGACCACATCTGGAGTACTGTGTCCAGTTTTGGGCATCCACTACAGAAAGGTTGTAGACACATCAGAAAGAGTCCAGCAGAGAGCAATGAAAATGGTTAACGGCCTGGGGCACATTATGAGGAGAGGATGAGGAAACTGGGTTTATTTAGTTTAGAGAAAAGAAGACTGAGAGGGGATTTAATAGCAGCCTTCAACCAGCTGAAGGGTGGTTCCAAAGAGGATGGAGCTAGACTGTTCTCGGTGGTGGCAAAGCAAGAAGCAACAGTCTCAAGTTGCAGTAAGTGAAATTTAGGTTAGATATTACGAAAATCTCTCTCATTAGGATTGTAAAGCACTGAAACAGATTATCCAGAGAGGTTGTGGAATCTCCATTCTTGGAAGTTTTTAAGACCTGGTTAGATAAACTGTTGGCTGGGTTAATATAGTTGGGAATGATCCTGCTTTGAGCATTGGACTAGATGACCTCCTGAGGTCCCTTTCCACCTTAATTTGCTATAACTCTATGATTTTAAATAAATACTCTAGCCTTTCAAACTCATAAAAATTATGAAAACAGCAATCAAGCATAAGTAGTTATATTAATAAGACAATGTTTAATCATCATTTATCCATGTGTGGAAATCTATATAATTTAGAACAAATATATTTGAATTAAAACATCTTTTCACATACCAATAGTTGTGCCCTGTGAATGGCCAACATAATATATTTTCTTCTGCTCAGTTTTCTTCTCAATAAAATTTATAGATGCTGGAAGATCATATTTTGCCATTTCATCATAACTGCAAAGACAAGACAACAGATTGGCTATATAAAGTTAAGAGTGTAATGCACATTAGTCACCTAAGAATAAGCCAAAACTTGCATTTCATGAATCAGAAAGACAAACTCTGAACCTTAAATAGTTAGAAACATTTACTTAGAATTTGAGTTGGCCCTGCTGAAATTAATTAGTTTTCTTATCAATTCAATTAAGGCAGGATCAGGCCATTATCCAAACTTAAATTTCCCCATGTTACTAAATACTTGGCAACGCAAAGAGCCAGAAAAAGAACTTCCTACAGACAGATCTTGTTTCATCTATTTCCGGCCTGAGGCAGTGGTACCATTGGGGAAAGTTGGAGGCCTTAATAACAGCCTATACATTTAATTATTACAAGAAAACACTGATCATTAAGTTTTTCTATACAGACCAGGCTACCTGAAAACCCAGAATTCATCTTCATTCACTGTATAGTGTTTGTGCTTTCTGGACCAGGTGTTTCCTCTGCTGTTTCCCAACCAAACATCAAAGCCAGCGTCTGCTAGCATAAAGCCCAGACTGTTGTAGTCCAAGTTGGTGATCCAATTACTGCCATCTGCAAGCAAACCATGTTGCAAAAATACAACTGGCTTTGGACCTGAAAAATAAAACACAGTTATTACAATTTAAAACCAAAGGGTCAGGTCCATCTGGCACTGTACTCCTGACACAAAGTCAAGGGAGCATTCAACATTTCTTTCAGATGCAGCTCAAGCCTCAATCAGCAATTTTCAATGGTACTTGCTGTGTCTTAAAATCATGTACTAAAATCTTCCACAACTTGTAGAGGTTTAAAGCACTGTATGATCACTGCTTAATCATGGTTTAAAGCACTGTATGTTTGTTGCTTGCTTAAAGCAAAAGACACCTAATAATGCACAAATGACATGGCAGGTTTGAAACAAGCAAAAATCCAAGAGGAGGTATGGCGAAGCCATAGAAGGCCACTGGTTCCAATTGCTTTTTGTTTATAATTGCTTGGAAATAAGCAGCTCAGCTCTGGAGACACGTTCCTCCTTATTATCTCTGCTCCCTTCCCCACAAGACTCTCAAAGGCATTCCCACAGGTGCACTGCAGGGATTAGTTTGCAGGTTGGGATGTCAGAACACATCGTTATCTTTAGTCAGCTCCCCTCCATGATCAAATCCCCAGCACAAGCCATGGGCAGAAAGCTGCCAGAAGAACTTTTATGAGGCCAGAACCTTGGTCCCCTCAATCCAAGCATCAGTTCAGGTTAGGAGGGTCCAGTTCAGGACATTCATAAGTCTGGGAAAGGGCAGATTAATGCACGGGCCCAGGGGCCCCTGCCAATCAGGACACCAAGGGCAGCATGGCCTAGGCAGGAATCCTGGCCACCAGCATCCGGGGCAGACAGCACATGGCTCCTCCTCTCCCACGGGGCCAGGGCCAGAGGATAGGAGGTGAGCGCAGGGCAGCTCGCAGCGAGTGTGGTGGCAGCTTCCTGGGGCTGTCTGTTGCCAGGAGGCCCTATGGGCTGCTCCGCTCCCAATCCTTCTCTCTGCCATCTGCAGGCGGCTGCGAGCACCAGTGCCATTGGGACAGGATGGGATGGGACAGCCCTACCCTGCTGGGATTGGCAGAGGGGCGAGCAGGCAGCTGGGAGCAGCGCAGAGCCCATGCCCCCCAGCCCGGCCCCAGTCCCGGCCTGTCCCACAGCACTCGGGGGCCACAGCCCCAGCTGCGCAACACTCACCAGGTGGAGGAGCTGGGCCGGGGCAGGGCTCTCACACCCTCTGGCGGGCGCTCACACCCTCTGGCTCGCCCTGGGTGTGCCAAGGAGACTGGGAGAGCCCAACTGCAGCCCTGTAGCGGCTGCAGAGGGAACCTGCCCTCACCTGGTGAGGGGCTTCAATTTTCTGTTTGCCTAGGGCCCCAATAAATTTTAAATCTGCTTTTAAGTCTAGGAAGCCCTTTTCTTCCATCCCCCCAGCCAAACCAAAATAATACAGTAAAACAGAGTTTCCTGTTCTCTAAATGAGAACAAATTCGGTCTTTAATCTTTCACAAAATCCGTTGGCAGGAACATGAACTTCAGAACTCCCAAAGATGCCCAAATTTTGGGACACCTTAGGCAACAGACACCAACTTCTTTTCTGGAATATCAAAAAAGGGATCTTCCCCCCTCTACCAACACAAAACTGATACAAGATAATTTTATGATAAAGCCATAGATTAGCCACAATTAGTTTATTTCAATCACATGTTAATGCATTGCAATATTAAGCATAATAATACCCAAGCAATATTTTCTCCATTGGTGATTTAGAGCTCTTAGGAGAAGCAGTCAAATCACAAGCAGCTTATCTTCTTTGTCTTTAAACTGAAACGCCAGGATCCCAGGGCACATGCACAGCCACATGTTGTGGATACCAACAATCTGGATTATTAACATTCAGGAATTTTTGGCAGCTTTTAGCCCGTTGTTTTAACCATATCATGTTGCTTTACAAACATTTATTTAGTGCCCGGCTGTGGTTTCATATTGTTTTGCAAAAATAATTATTCGACTAAATACAAAACAGCAAACTCCTCTGTTTTTGTTGCACACCTTCAGGCTATACAGCTCATTCACTGTGTCCCAAGGGAATAGGGGAAAATGTTTTATTCCTTTAGTAAGGAGACAGAATTACATTTCTAGTCACAGTTTTCTTTCTTTTCCTCTTTGCACTTAAGTAATTACCCGGTACAGGAAGGGTGAGGTTAGCTCTGAAAACCTCAGCTTTGAACCATACTCCGCATCCTCCTTTGCCTTTATCACGTGGAAGGGGAGCTAGAGAAAGGAGGCAAATGTTTTTGCATGATTCATAGATATTAGGGTCGGAAGGGGCCTCAGCAGATCATTGAGTCCAACCCCCTGCCCCAGGCAGGAAAGGGTACTGGGGTAAGAGGACCCCAGCCAGGTGCTTGTCCAGTCTCCTCTTGAAGACCCCCAAGGTTGGGGAGAGCACCACCTTCCCCAGGAAACCCATTCCAGATTCTGGCAATGCTTACCGTAGAGAAGTTCTTCCTGATGTCTAACCTAAATCTGCTCTCTGTCAGTCTGAGGCCATTACTCCAAGGGATCACTCCAAGGGGTGCCCTGGTAAACATAGCATCTCCTGTCCCTTGCTGTCCCCCCCGGATGAATTTGTAGGCAGCCACAGGATCACCTCTCAGCCTTCTCTTGCGGAGGCTAAAGAGATTCAGGTCCCTCAGTCCCTCCTCGTACGGCCTTACCGACAGGCCCCTAACCATACGAGTGGCCCTCCTCTAGACCCTCTCAAGGTTATACACATTCCTCTTGAAGTACGCTGCCCAAAACTGGATGCAGTACTCCAGCTGCAGCCTCACCAGTGCTGCATAGAAGGGAAGTATTACCTCCCTGCATGGGTGACTGGTGCCACCTTAGTCAGCGACCAGGATGGGGGGCGTCCTCACACAGTCAATCTCAACGAAGGGGAGGGGGGGGCAGAGGGGGGAAGGGGGGAGGGGTCCCCCTGCAGGCGATCACGCCAACCAGGAAGTGGCTATGGTGCTCCCAGAAGTGACCGTAGTGCTTCATCCGGCGCTCCCACTCCCTGGCCGGTGCTCACATGGGGGGAAACCAGTGCTCCTGCCTGCCCCCATGTCCATCACCCAAGTCGGGAGCATGGCTTGTCTGGGGGCACACCAGCACTCTCAGGGGGTGCACATGTACCCTCATGCACCCCCTACACATCGCCACTGCCTCCCTGGACCTGTTTGTGATGCACCTGCTAATGCATGATAAAGTGCGGTTAGCTTTACTGATCACTTCATCACACTGATGACCAATGTTCATCTTGGAGTCAACTATGACCCCGAGATCCCTTTCTGCTACAGTACTACTGAGAGGGTCATCTCCCAGCTTGTAAGTGTGTTGGTGATTCCTTCTCCCTAGGAGCACCACTTTTCATTTGTCCTTGTTGAATTGCATCCTATTCTGTTCTGCCCATTTCTCCAACCTGTCCAAATCTGCCTGGATACATTCCCTGCCCACTAGTGTGTTTACTTTGCCCCATAATTTAGTGTTATCCGTGGATGAGATATATCTTCCAACAAAAATAAGATGGCAGGAACACTAAAATATCAAAAAACTTTCTAAAGCCTCTCTCTCATATCAGAGTGAAAAGACAACCATTAAAACTGTGGGAGCTGTTTATTCAAACCTCTATCATTTAGTTTTTGGCTATGGCAATCTAGTGCAGCAAGACTGTCATTTTACAAGTTTCTTGGCACGTCAAATAGGTTTGAAAACTCCACACATATGTTACTGACATGGAAACAATACAAAACAGACATTATACCCCAAACCATGAAAGATATATACATCAGTTTTAGATAAAAACACGGAGAGAAATCCTGAGTCCATCAAAGCCAATAGAATCAGTGACAGCTCCCAATGAGCAGGATTTCAATATTATGGCTACCTTTATTTTCAATATAAAGGACTGTTATTTCAGAATAATCTTCTCTTCATATAGATTTTGTTCTCATTCCCCAGTAATGTTTTGCGTATAAAACAAAGTGTAAGTGTCTAAGTTAAAGCTCAGGAAGTAGAATTGAAATCGATCTCATTTTTGGGAAATGGGCAAACCAAGATATTTTAAAAGGGAAATGGTGCAAATAAATGAATAAAGAAAACTCTTAATTAGTGAACAGAACCATTTACTAGCAGGTTTCATACACCTGTCCCTCTTGGAAAAGAGAACCAGATTTTAGAACCACAAGTCATTATAGCAGGTAGAAACAAAGGGTGGGGAAGGCCACTTTAAGTGTCTCCTTTCACCTATGGTCTTTTGGATTTTTAGTTCTTGTTAACATGTGGAAAGCCAATGCTCACCAAAGTTTCCTACAACTTCTGCAGAGGAAGAACTATATATTTTTGTGGATCATTATTTTTTTTTTAAAGTGCCCACTTCCTAACTGCAATTAATCCTATTCGTATTAAGCAAATTGCAATGGCAAATGTTATGAAACATATGTACATATCCAGTAAGCACACACTGGTATCTGTCAGGGAAAAGATACCATGTCTATCAGGTTTTAAAAAATCAACATGAACTTTGAAGTCCTCATTCTTTCAATAGGAAACAATATTCCCCTAGAGTTGTTTGGTAATCCTTGTTTTTAAAATCAAGTAGTTTTACATTTTACAAGCCATGAACTTGGGGTGGACACAGAGGGTCAAGGGAAAAATCAATCACTCCCACAAGAAACTATGTGCTTATATCAGCAATGTAAACATTTGCTTACACTGAAAGATTCAGTACAGGGACCCTGCACAAACAGAGTTCTATCTCATTCTGTGGACTTCTCAGAATTTTTAAAGTACAAGTAATAAGATTAACTTGCTTCACGCATTGAACTTTGTAGACTTATCCTTTTTGAGACTGAAAATATTCTTAAGATATCGAATCAGCTATCAAGGTCAGAAAGGAATTTACTCAAACATTGTTAGGGGGGGCTTCTGTGATGAAATAATCTCCAACATATGATATAAAATAATTTTCAATGTTTTAAGATATAATCATTCTTTTCCCACAAAATGATGCAAGTGAACGCATCGCATCTTCAGATTTTTAAGTATAACAGATCCCAATTCAGTCTTCTGATATACATGCAGTTTCCAAGGAAACAGCCAGAAGATGCACATGTGCAACAGTAGATGGACTTGTCCAACTGATACTTAGTATCCCCTAATGCTGGCTGAACCCAATACTCTGCTTCAGATAAACAGCCCTATTAGTTTCCACAATGTAGCAATGTAATAGGTCAAAGCATTGCATTTTTCTTCCTCCATACATTTCAGACTTCTTTTCAAAATATTCCATAAATTAGTCCTTGCCAAGGCCTTTGCCCACACTTCTTCCTAAATGCCCTCCAGCTCCTTGCATTTTTCCACAAGCCTATCGCCCTGAACACTCCCTTACTCCCACATAATTTTATACCTTCTTTCATTCTACCCCATACATCTTGAAACAGCTTCCCCCTTAGTATGTGCCAATCTCCCTCCATTTCCTTCAAGCCCCTTCTTTAAAAAAAAAGAAAAAAAAAGAAAGAAATGTCCTTTGTGTGAGGACTCCAACATCTAATGGACATCTTGCTTTGTATTATATATTACATCCATTTGTGTTGCTAAATTCATTCAGAATTGTGACTATGGTGCTACAGTAATTTACTGAGTACAGCTGAGTACAGTATTTACTTAAATCTAAGATGAGGATTTTTCTCCCATTCAGCACTGGAAAAAAGCCCCCTTCCCTTGGATTCAAATACAAGCAGGGGGCAAGCAGCAACCCAGGCAGGCAGCAACCTCAGGAGACAGAGCTGACACAACCACAACTGTTGTTGTGAGGCTGAGTTGGGGCTGGAGCCAGCATATGCTCCGTGCTCCATGCTCAGGGCTGGAGCTGTAGTGGATCTGTGATGGTAAGGTAAGCAGTGGCGGCAGGACTTGAGGGAGGCAGCAGAGGCAGGCAGCATAGGGGTCAAGCAGGGACAGGCAGGCAGCAGAGGGTGGCAGGTGCCAGGGGGTGCAAACATGCGGGCAGGGGGAGGTCAAAGCAGCAGAGGCAAGTCCATGGGAGGGCGTAGGCACCTAGACGGGGTGAGTGGCAGGGGGAGGGGTTCAGACAGCAGAAGTAGAGGCACCGCAGTAGCGGGGCCAGGCACTTGACTCCCCTGCCATCTGCCCCACCATGAGCCCCTTTGCTACTGTAGTGGCAAAGGGAACAATTCTATTCATGGAAAATTATAACGAATGTATATATATTCTATGTCTAGAATCTAATTATTGGGAGCTTGCCTTAAATTCAAAGTTGTCTTTGGGTGGGGTATCATTTTATTTTGGCTTATCAAAATTTACTACAAGAGTCGAGTAGAATAGATTGCCAGAGCTTTAAAAAACCCATCCAACTACTATTCTAAATTCCCATCTCCATGCAGAATGTGAAGCAATTTTGTTGAGGGTAGGGAGGGGAATTAGCACACCCCTCCAGCTTTAAATTATTTTTCATCCAAAGAGGAATAAAAAAAAACCTGCCACTACTTCCAAGCATTGGTCAATATCCTGGAAAATAAAAATTTGACTTTAAAAGAATGAAATGTTAAAAAAATCTCCCATTAGAAAGTATAGTGAGTTTTAAAAAAAACCTCAATTTTTTTCTTTTACCAAAAAACAAGGGAAAAAGCAGAGAAAGAGAGAAACAGTTATCTCAATAAATAAAATATTTCAAAGTAAATGAGGAATTTCTGCAATATGGGAACATCAACATTTTCTACCTATCTCTACGCTGTAATTTTCATCTGTAAGTAACTGCCAATACTTACCCACATTTTACTTTCAGCCACCTTATGTGACTCAAAACTGAATAATCAGCAGTCTTTTTCAAGATTTTCCTCCCCATGCCCCCAAACAGAAATCTGTCTTACCCTCTTTCCTTCCATATTTTCCTCTTCCATGGGGAATTCTGTTAATGCTTAAGATATATCCATCGTCAGTCATTACTTCATACTCCTCACTGGGGTACCCTCTAAAGGTAATAATTTCACTCTGTGGACAGAGAAAAAAATTGATTCAAATTCTTAACAGTTTTTAACTCATTACTGTTTTTTGAATAATCTGCAGGTGATATGGCAGTGCAGCATCTACATTATTTTTAATAGGAGCATGGCAGTAGAAAGACAAGCATAGAAAAATCTAGATCAATGATTCTCAATCTTTTCAGACGCAAGCTTCTCCTTGTTAGACTCAAGGCACCATTCAGACAATGCCAGCTTAGTTTTCACTCATTTTTTGACTACAGAAAAATAATAGAGCAACTTTCTGTTGCAAAGTATTTTAGAAAGACCCCAGCAGATCAGAATGTTTTTAACACTGTGGATTCCTGTTTGAAATCTCTAGGTTTGTCTTGTGAATCATGTTTGCACACTTGACAGAGGCACCCTGGTTGAGAATCACTGGAGAAGTTGTGTTCACTGTTGTATGCATTTCAAAAGGCACAAACTACAAGAAAGCACCTAACTTCCACTGGCTTTCAATAGGAACTGGGCACCTGACCAAACTTAGTGTCTTTGAAAAAGGGATAAGGAAGATTTTAATATTCCACCCTGGCACAGGAAGCTCCAAAAACTAACACACATCTGGCATGAACTGTTAGAGCTGATAATCTCTCTTCTCAGGAAGAAAGATAGACAGACAATGGGGGTATATAAGTTTGTTTGCCAATTCATAACTAGAGAAGACAATGCAAAAAACAGAGTAGGGAAA
>NW_005842349.1:12698-15046 GCF_000455745.1 Alligator sinensis | reverse complement strand
AGGGTAGGGAAGAAGCGCACACTGCATCTCTGCAACATAGCCTCAGTGACAGATAAAGGATGATCTCACAAGGTCCCTTCCAGCCCTAAACTTGTGTGTGAGAATTCATGTCTCTTCTAAAACAGAGGCCTGACCTTTGTCCCTATAGCTGGAGCATCATCAGAACTGCAGCAGCAGCAGAATATACTGACAAGTACCACAACACAGCAAGTTGAAAACAAAATGTTGCAAATTATTTTTTATTTATACATGATGAAGTTATCAAAGTATGCACCTTTCACATGCTTAAGTTGCAGATATTGTCTCATTCTACAACTGTAGATACCACTTCACCTAGATCTCTTTCAAAAATTTAATTGCATTCCATGGGCTATAAGTCAGTTTGTAAGTCTCAAAAAAATGTTCATTTTGAAGATCCATGAAGGCCTGAAAACATCTAAAACATATAAGTACACAACCTTATTAACAGCTTTGTCCTTTTTCTCCCTACCATTTTTACTAACTTGATTTTTGTATCATGTCCAAGATTAGATTACTGAGAATAGGAACCCTACCCTTTAATTATCTTGCACAATACCTGGCATATTCCTCTTTAGCAGTAGTTAAAAACAACTGGTACTCTACAGTTGGTCATGCGCTTATAGTGAGTGGGAGAGATGTGCCCTGAAGCAATAGCTTTACTGCACTACATGCTGTTCTCATAATCCTTACTCAAATTTTAATTCCTGTTGGAGAAGTGTTTCTAAATCAACTAAATCATGTAAAGAAACCCTCCTGTATTTCATTGAAAGTCAGTAGTTAAGTTTCTTTTTCAATTCTGAAAATTGAGTTTAACTGATTTTTAGAAATGTACTCCTTGTCTCAATGGCAGCTAAACTTTTTTGGCAGGACTCCACTGTTAATATGTACACAACAATCAATACAGTCTAGAGTGGAGCCTATAACTCTGTATTAGAAGTTAACAGTGGCATATATTTGCCTGGCAACTTGGATGTTAAAACAGAGGGGGGAAAAAAGAATGCTACCAGGTGAGAACAGAGCTGCTGTCAGGAGAAATGCACCCAAATCAACAAGGATTTTTCACAAATACAAGCAGGGCCACAGTAAACAGGAACTCAAGCATGTAAGAGATCAGCCACAGACATAAAGGAACAAGAAGAGAAAACTACAGAGGAAAAGGAAAGATGAATAAGCAAAAAAAAATGAAGTGAAGAATAAATAGTGGTTAGCACACCCTCATGTCTGCTTGGTCCTCCAGGTGTTATTGTTATGAAATAATTAGAACAAGAAAGGAGGAGGAGGGGTGTCAAGAGGGAGGCATGGAAAAAAGGGAAACTTAAGATGCAGTATGATTAAAGGGTAAAAACCAAATAAGGCATAAATCAGTATATAGGCCAAAGAATATGCTTCCAGGCTACTTCACTCCCTCTCAAAGTCATCCTCCATCAAAGAGGGAGGTGGAAACAGAATAGTGCTGCTGAGAACTCCAGTCTTCCTATCTCAGGTCAGGCATGTTAGGTTTTGGGAAAGTAGACAAGTACATTAGGCAATTTCCCTCTGTTCTACTTTTTTGTCTGGATGAATTACAGCTCAGTCCAAAAATCAGAGGCAAAATACTTTTTTCCTGAGTTAAAGAAAGCATTGTTCAAAAGCCAACAGTTACCCACAGGATCTGCCAAGCACGATCCAATTCTTTATGCAGCACGTGAGGCCTCTGGTGGTAACCAGCCGCCCCCAGCTAACAAATGTCATCTGTAAGCTCCTCTATGGCTCCAAATGTCACGCGCAAGGCAGCACTTACAATATTCATCGTTGCCTCGGGATCCACATTTCTTCTTCTTCTGATGAAGTCTTCCGAACTTAGTGCCGCGTGGATGCAGCAGGCGATGTACAGGAGGAGCCGCATCTCTGCTCTCTGGAGAACACGGCTCTTGTCACACACAGCTAGGAAAAAACAGGAACCTTTAGTAAAAGGACAAAGATTTGTGCCAGGTGAAGGAAAACCAAAAAACCCCTCAGCACTGCTTCTCGGGAAGCCCCAAGTGCGGCCTGACTGAGACAGCACCCCTCCAGTCCCTGCCTCTCTGAAGGGCTGAGCACTGAGTCCTGAGCACGGCCAGCACCAGCGCCCAGCCGCCACCCTTGAAATGCTGCCCCTCTCCCCGCGCAGCACATCCCCCCCCGGGGCTGCTTCTCCAAAGGCAACAAGGCAGGCTCGGCTCAGGGCCGCTCCCGCTGTCCAGCGAGGCGGGGCGGGAACAGCGCCCGGCGGGGAAGCCGCGGGTCCCCAAAGCCCGCCCCGCAGCCCCCGGGCCCGCGCGGCGCAGCCGGCCCTGCACTGCACGGCA
>NW_005842349.1:907-12673 GCF_000455745.1 Alligator sinensis | reverse complement strand
GCTGATAGGGCGGGGCCGGGGGCCGGGCCGGGGCGGGTTCATTGCGCAGCGCAGGGCCGGGCTCGGGGCCGCAGAGGTGTGGTCGTGTCTCACTGAAGCAAACGCGAATCTTGAGACCTCTTGGTTCCGAGACGATACCTTGTGTTAGACCAACCAGTAGTTTAAAGTGCTTAACTAATAGCCGGTCTAATACAAGGAATCATCTCGGAACCAAGAGGTCTCGAGTTTTGCGTTTCTTTTTGTCTCGGACCAACACGGCTCCCGAATTAAAAAAAAAAAGATTTTGGGTGGGGGTTTTTTGCAAAAATCTTGTTGGTCTAATAAAAGAGATCGTTTCTACTATGAGTCCCGATTGCCTTTTCCTCGAGACCAGTACGGCTACACCCTGTATACTGATCCCTTCCGCCTCACACGCACCCCTGCAGGCGCAGCCCGGCCTGGCACGTGCCCGCGCTAAACCACTCCACCGCACCACAAAGTGCGGCCTCAGCCCAGTGGCGGGTGCAGGGGATTAGCGCAGGCGAGGTTCCTTGGGTAGGTGTGATATCCTTTATTAGACCAACTACATTGTTGGCTGGGGGGCAGTGCTTTGCAAGCTGTGGGGTACAAACACCCTTCTTCACGCACAGGGAGACTGCTGCTTTATAAGAAGCACCCGTGATTTATCCCAGGACCTGGCAAAGTGCGCCTGAGCGGCTGTCCCAGGATTGCGCCCATGGACGGCTGCAGGATTTTGACAAGGGGGGTGCAGATGGCCGGCGGCATCAGCCCATTTAATACAACCCATTTTTCTCCAGTTAAAAATAAACTGGAGCTTTATGAATAGGCTTAGGGCTGCATCACACAGGTTAAGATTGAAGCCCAACCCAATACACCGGGGCAACCCCCTGCACGCCAGGTGCCAGAGCATGGTATGTGAAGGCATTTTGCTTGGCACACACACCTCGGGGTGGATAATGGTTACCAACTCTGTTTGAAACTATTCTGGGAGGTTTATGACGTTCATGAGTCATTACCTCAGGAAAGCAAATGCACATTACTATTACATTTTAAAAACCCACTGGAATACTATATAAATCGAATTCAACATGTAATATTTATTTTAATGAATGCCCTATCATTTATCTCCCAGGTGACTCTCAGCAGTCTCCTGGAGATTTATATCTAATTCCTGGAGACTCCAAGGCAATCCTGCAGGGTTGGCAACCCTAGGGTGGATGGTGGGGAAAGGGCTGGGGCTGCACTGCCACGACAAGGATTGGGCCCTTTGTGGTTCCCCTGCTGTCCACTCCTGGCATGCCAACATCTTACAAGTCAAGGTTAGTTGTTTTGGGGACTCTGTCCAAAAAGGCTGCCAAGCCCTGCAATAGGACCTTCCTTGGGATGAGTTACAAACAGCCTGCAGGGCTGTGAAATAGGAGCTTCCTTACCAGGAGCAGCTAATGAGAGAGCACAGGCTAGCTTGATGGTTGGAACATCAGGACCATTAAAAAGAAGAGAGGATTGTTAATACCTGTGGAATGGGGAGTTGAGGAAGATTATAAAGCATGAAATCATGGCACTCCCTCACTGCTGCCTCAATAGAAATGCTGCTGCCACTGCCAAGCAATTGGATTTAAATTTGGGGTGGAGCAGGAATCAAAGGAGGGGGAGGAGGTACATGTTTATCAGTGCAACCTCCCCTGGATCTGTCCCTGATTACATTACAGGTTTCCCTCGATTTATGCGGTACATGCATTCCTGGAGAATGCTGCATAAATTGAATTTGCATAAAGCGAACCCACTTTATAATGTAAAAATAGGGATAGGTTCCTGTGTCGGTTGCTCCCAGGGCTGCTTCAGCACAGGCTGGGGTGAGTGCAGACAAGCGGAGCCCCAGGGGTTGCGCAGCGTGGCACTCACCCCTGCACCGCTCGGGGCTCTGCTTGTCTGCACTCAACCCAGACCATGCTGGAGTGGCCCTGGGAGCAGCCGACACCAGCTGCCTGCACCAGGACATGGTGAAGCCCAGCGGCTACAGTTAGCTGGCATTGGCCACTGCCGGGACAGCTGCAGCAGGAGCTGGGGTGAGGGGGGACCAGCAGAGAAACGGGGGGTTCGGGGCACAGTGCAGCCCAGCGGCTGCAGGCAGCTGGCGCCGGCCACTCCCTGGGCCGCTGCACCTGGGGTGAGTGGGGCCATGGCCCTTTCCCCTCCCCACACAGACTTACCTGCTTGGGCGCGGGGGCGTCAGTGCTGATCTCATAAGAGTAAATTTACCTCGCATATACCAAATTATGGGTCTAAGTATGGTCATCGCATGAGAGCAAATTTGCATATAAATAACCCGCATAAATCGAAGGAAACCTGTACTGAATCAATGGCAGAAAAGTGGCAGTGCATTCAGCTGCTCTCTAAACCCCAATTCAAAGGGTGATGCACATACATGCCAATCCCAGGTTGTTTTTATTTGAGAACAAATATGCACAGCTTGTCTGGGAACAGATGCACTAACTGTTCTCAGTGTTCCCAATTTCATGCTTCTGTAATCAGTCATATTGCTGATCTATGAAACAATTATGCTACTGATCACAAACTAAGCAGGCATCATTGCCCCTACATAACCTTTTTGTGCCACATGCTTTCCTTTTTGCTGATTAAAGACTATTTACAGCATTAAACACACTTTAAATACCTTGGAGGAACCGTCACAGAAGATGCTACATCAGAAAAAGAAGCAAAAACAAGATAGCCATTGGACAACTAGCAATCATAAGAAAGATCATCATAAGAAATATGCAGTAGTTTGGACATATAATTAGAAGACCCTTACCAATACCATCCTTCAGGGTTCTGTGGATGGACAAAGAGGAGGAGGAAGACATAGGATGAGCTGGAGCACCAACATCAAACACTGGATGGGATTAAAATAGACTGATTCTACAAGGATTGCAACAGACCAGGAAAAATGGAGGAAAGTTATTGCTACATCAAAGGTGCCCCAACAGGCAGTGCTGCCTCAGGACTGACACTGACAGCATTGCCACAGATCTTTCATATTTATTGCACCAGGCTAGTTCATACCATCCTATTTGCTTTTTGTATCTAGTGTATCACTTCCTACTAATCCCACATAGCTCAAGATGTTCTTGAATAGAGCCCAAATGTTTTGGGGCATCCTATCACCTTTCACCAAATTTCAGTACTGTATCTTGTAATTCCTACTGCTTCAGGCCTGCCTTGTGGCCTACATTCTCCATTTCTTATTTTTTTCATTGCTTGTAACATGCTTTGTTTGAAGTCTACTATACACTTTTGTTGAATCTTTTGAATTTCCTTAACCAACAGCACAACAATTTTACAATATAATGGTGAATCCCTCTAAAAGCTAGACATAGTGTCCTAACAAGTGAGTGAAGGCTTTGTGGCAGGACTGGCCACAGGATATCTCAAAACATTTGGAATCGATTCAAGAACATCCTGAGATGGACAGGACTAGTACAAAACTGATATACTTGATAAAGAAAACACGTAGGACAGTACAAGTCTGGTACAACAGACATCAAAGGTGTGCAGGAATTCTGCAAATAAATTCAGAAATCAGCACAATATAAGAAGTTGCATGGCACGAAAAGTGGTTTGATTCTATACAGACCTGGACGCAGGCATGGGTAAACCAGGTGGCTGCCCAGGGCTCAGACAGATTGTAATTTTTTTCTGTTGTTTGTTTATTATTATCATTATTTCTGGCAAAGGGGGGCCCAAAACTAAAAGTTCATCCAAAGCCGCCAGGAGTCTAGGTACGGTGCTGATTGTATATGGGCAATGATCCATGCTTAGCTCATGATCAGTACAAAATTGATTCATAGTGGCAAAGTCAGCAATAAGATTTGTTATAAAAATACAGAATTGGAACTGCTTTGCAGGATGTAAGTGCTTATAATGTATAAAAAGTCTGGAATAAAAACCTTGGCTCACAAATGGGATTTTCTGACACTCAACTGAAAATGTTTTGTTAGAAAATGTGAGATGGATTTATATCTCATTAGTTTTGGATGTCATTGAGTATGCATTGTCCAGTCAGTGCCCTTTGCTATATCTAGATTGATAGATAAAGAAAATAAAATGGAAATTAATACATAGCACAATTGGGCAAATCTGCTAAACCACTGGGGCACAAACTTTTTGACAGGTATGTCACAAATTAGCCCCTCACCATCTCCAAGTGCCACTCTGATCCCTTTTCTTTACCTGATTTTCTGCTCAGCTTTCTCTTCCCTGCCCTGTGCTCCCTAATAAAGCTGCTGCTCTGCTTTCTGTCCTGTGCTTCCTGTCTGATCTTATGCTCTGCTTTCTGCACCTTTCCCTATCTGCTACTGTGCTGCCTGTCCCCAACCTCAATCTGCTGCATGCCACACACAGGCTGCCCATGCCACTTAAGGTGCCTGTGCCACAGCTTGGCTACTCTAAAGATTCCATAAATAATAACAAATAAAAGAAATGTCTAAGATCAGGGGCTAGCAACATTTTATAAGTGGGGGGAAGTGGGGGTGTTGCTTGAACGGTACTTAGCACTGGTGGCTTCTAACCCAGCTGCAGCCAGAGCCACCCAGCTACAGGCAGTTTCTGCTCCCCCACCAGCCACTGCCACTGCCACCATTTCTCCTCAGTGCCTGGTTAAAGCCCTCTGCTGCCAAAATGCCACAGAACCTCCCAGCTCCATGAGCTGGATAAAATAGCTCCATGGACTGGATCCAGTGTGTGGGGTGTCGGTGTAGTAAGCATCTACAGGTGGCTAAGCTGAAAAGTATATCGAACAGCCAGCAGACTGAGACCATGATTTTGCTGTAATGTTAGGCATTCCCCGATGGCAGGGAAAGCCCCAAAAGGTACTTTATGCAAACAGTGTGGGGACAATAGTCAATAATACTTATGTTCACCACTACCCAAGTGTTAAGCTGGTTCCTAAAGGCAATTTTGAAGTTAATCAGGCATGCCATGAAAAAAACTCACCGTTACTGGCAGTATAAATGTTATATTTAGGTAAGAAAGAAAAATTCAAAAAGAGATTAGCCCCAACTGATACAAATGTGCATGGTCAAGGAAGTGGTATGGCTCAGAGATGCTGTATATACTCTGGGATACCAAAGCTTTACCACAGGGAGACAAACCTGTCTAGGAAGCTTAGAGGGGCTCTCCCTAAGTGTAATCAGTGTGATCCATTTTAGGATCATGCACTCATGCTTTCTGGACCAATGTTAATGTCCATCCTGCTGGAGAAGGGGCTATGCCAGTCTAGCCCAGTGGTTCTCAACCTTTTTTAGAGACAAGGCAGCTCCCCATAACTTCTTTTGAATTTGGCATCATCCTGGTTGAGAACAACTGTTGCCCTGCCTCAGCTTCTTAATGGTTCTCAAATGGGGTATTCCCTACTGCTGCTACAGCTGTTTGGAACTCCCTTGCACACCTGGTGCATAGCCAGATTTACCCACTCTCACCACAGCCCTTCAGGATCTGCACTCCCCATGTTCATCCCAGAAACAGAAGCGAGACATTTCCACCTGCTCCACGCCCCTCTGTTTCCAGAAGATGCCATGCAGGGTTGGGCTGGGAAGGGCTGCAGGATAACCTTAAAGCAGGCAGGAGCACTACCTAGCCCTTCCTGATCTGTCTGTGTATATGCCATGGTACAGGGCCAGGAGGGCCATGGTTTAGTGCCTGAGAGGCAAAACTGGTGCCAGCTGGGCATGAATTCTAGAGTTCTGGTTATTCAGCAAGCTGAGCTGAACCAAGACTCATGCTCTAGGACCCTGGACAGTCTCCCTCAATACTATAAGACCCATTGGTGACGTGTAGCAGGTGTACGTGGGTCCACATGCACCTCTGGAGCTTGGCGGTGCACCCCCTGCAAAAAGGACTCCACCTTAAGCTGATATGCCAGGCCCCACACCAGAGCCGATTGGAGGAGATTGCAGGGCCCAGGGCAAATCAGCTTGTGCGGGGACCCACTTCCACCTCGATCCCGAGGAGGCCTCAGATTCCAGGGCGGAGGCAGGACTCTGCACGAGCTGATTTGCCCTGGGCCCCGCACCCTCCTCAGGCCGGCTCTGGTATGGGGCCTGGGGCATATCAGCTCATGCGGGGACCCACCTCCACCCCAATCCCGGGGTGGGTCCCCACACAAGCTGATTTGTCCCAGGCCCTGCAACCTTCTCCAATCGACTCCAGTGCAGGGCCTGGGGAAAATCAGCTCATGCGGGGACCCACCGCCACCCCAGGATCAAGCTGATATGCCCTGGGCCCTGTACTGGAGCCAGCCCGAGGTGGATGCAGGGCCCAGGGCAAATCAACTTGTGTGTTTTCTCACCTCCTTCTTTAAACTGTGTACTACCAATGTACACTGTCAAGTATCTGCTTTTGTCTGTGATGTACCAGTGCATTTGCTGAATGAAAAGCCAGGCCTACTGTCCTGTTTTATAGGGCATTGTAGCAAGAGGCTTGGTTTAAGAAAATGCAGGTGGCAGATGGAGCAGTTTGCAGGTGCTGCCAGAGGCAATCAGGAGAGACTGATCCAAGAAGGGTCTGGGCTTACAGGGTATAAGGCCAGAGCCTGAGTGGGGGCAGTGTGAAGAACTCCCGAAGAGCAGGGCTGCAGCCTAGCTCCTGGCTAAGCTGGGGTAAGCAGGCTAGTGGTCTGGAGATTGAGACAAGGGGTAGTAGCGGTCTCAGCTGGCCCAGGATGGGGGCCACGCCCAAAAAACAGGCCGAAGAGCAAGGTCACAACCAAAGGGTCACGAAAAGAAGGCGGGTCAGGGACCCATAGCCCACGAGGGGGAAAGAGGCTGAGTCAGTGTCTCATAGCCCAGGAGGGGTGCACAGGACCAGGGAGGCCATAGGTCTTAGCTGGCCTAGGAGCAGAGCTAGGGCCCAGGAGGGGCCAAAGATCAAGGAGGAGCCATAGCCAGAGACTGATAGGGTCAGGGACCTGCAGCCCAGAGAAGGGCAGAGTCAGAGCCAGGGGCCCAGTGCATCAGGAGAGCTGGGATTAGGGTCACGGACCCAGGGCTGCGCTTGGGAGTAGCCAGGAGGGGCAAAGTGCCTGAGTGTGGGCAGAGATAGACAGGCTGCACTTGGGAGTAGCCAAGAGGGGCAAAGTGCCTGGGTGTGGGCAGAGCCTGAGAGACAACTTGATAGTGATTAGAGATATCTGCAAGGCATGAGCATTGTGTAAGTGGCGGTTGGAACCATGTTGTAAGCCCTTAAGGCAGGGCTTCCCAACCTTTTCCTTAGCATGACCCCATTTAAACATTGGAAATTTTTTACTACCCCAAAATGATGCAGACAAGATCAACAATGAAGGATTCTTCAAATTTCCGCTTTCATGTCTTGCATTCTTTATGTTTCTCATTCTCATCCTTGTTATCAGTTTTACTACTTGAGCTTGAAGCAGAAACTTTTTGGAGAAGAGCACCCATGTTAGACTTCTCTGTCATGTAAAACTCATTTCAGCCAGGCAGTATTAATATACTGCTTCCTGTAACATACAAGAGTGTTGAGTCGGAGATGCAACTGTCATGCGTGGATGAATAACTGCCATGCATGACAGCTGCATATTGATAAACAGGAAGCGTGTTCATCATAATCCGTCAACGCTCTCGAGAATCTGCTGCTTTAAGGCAAAGTAGAGAACACCTGAATACCAACATGGGTTCAGGGATCTCTGGCGCATGGCAGGTGAGATGAAGAGGAGTAAGCCTGAGGAATGAGGGCAGAGCAAGGGAATGACCGGCTACCAGGGGGTATCGCGGCCACCCCGGGATGAGTGCTTGTTACAGATATGTTTACACTGCTGTCACCTCTGTGCCTCAGTAGACCTGCAGCAGCACCCCACTTGTGCAGTCTGCAGGAAGCTGGGTAACTATTTTGTGGTTAAATGTGTTTTCTTCTCCATTATAGGCATACTGGCAGATGAGTGAGAGACTCAGCTAGGCAGGAACTCCCTATAGTAGAACTGGTGTAGGACAATGTTAAGGTAAGTACAGTTAAGACCAAGTGGTCAGTCTACTGCTAAATTACCATACTTCTACTGGACTGTACAGAGGCAGTGAGCTAGAGCTACTGTTTAAAGTCAAGTGGACTATTGAATTTCCAGTCTGATTTCATGCACATTATATATTACTCTATCTCCCTCTTGTGGCTAGTATAGCAATAAGTCTCTAAACTACTACAGTTAACACCAAGGGTCACAATTACTGCTGACCAACACAGTAGTTAAGTTGAACTGAAACTGGTATCCCCTATAGCAAGCTAACTGGAAGTAGCAGAAGATATGAATGTTAACGAAAAAGTAATCTGACATTTACTGTGGAATGCTTTACTCAAATAATGCCAATAATGTGAACTACATTTCAGTTATTTATGAGAGGAAGAATTCACTGCCAGCAGGTATCAGTTTCAGCGCTCAGATAAAGTATACACATAAGCATTTAGAAATCTTTGAATTATTACCTGATTTAGGTATGGTGTAAATGGAGATTTCTGTTACAGGTAGGAAAGGGATCAATTTGATAGCAAAACATCCTGGCTAAAATACAATCACAGTGCTTTTTCACATTTTGTTTGAAACAGAATCTGGTGCCAAAATGCAGAAACTAAAATAGCATCTAAAGCAAGAATGAGGGGCATGCCTCTTTGATGATTCATTTCATAGGAAAGGGCCCACCCCAAAAGCTCTACAATCCAACTGCACAATGGTCAATTGCTTCCAGTCAACCTTTTGATTGTTATTGAAAAGGAAGGATGTGAATATAATGTTGACTGAATGCCAAGAAACTGGAATATGATTAAAATGATTCCTTCATGTAGTTGGCAACATCACAGATCACTAGAACAAAGTCTAAAGTGGGTGAGCTTTATTAGGTATTTTTCCACAATTGTCCATTACGTGCATTTTCCATGTAAGTTATAGATCTATTTACCAGTAAATACCTAGTCACCTGGGGAGTGGGAATGCAAGGACTCCTACATTTCTAGTCTGGCATAGGACTCCTTCAGAATACAGGCACCTTCCTTCAGGAGGATGTTTCAGGCTGCAGATCTCACATTGTCAAAGACACCTCTCTGTAGCCTTGGGAGCATCTACATGAGACATGAGGTAAATCTGGCTATGCACCAGGTGTGCAAGGGAGTTCCACACATTACTGAACGTTAGCCTAATTTATTGCACAGTATGGGTGCGCATCTACATGTGCATGACCTTACTGCGTAGTAAAAATGGCTAATCATGACTAAATTTGATACTTGCATGCATTTGCAGCTATCAAATTTAGTCTCAATTAGTTAATGTGCAGTAATGCATATGTAGACATGACCTAGTAATAAGTTTAGTGCCGGGTCTACCCAGCCACTAGGGGGCCAACCTGAGCCCAGCCCCAGGGCTCCTGGCTGGAAGCCTCTCCTGCTCCAGGGCTGGGCTGCTTTCTGGCAGCCCCTAGCTGCAGGGTATAAAAGCCTGCAGCCATTTTGTGCCTTGGGGCACACTGCACAGGAGCGTGTTGGAGTCTGTGCACTCTGGGACCAGTGCAGGCCTTGTGCGCCCCCCTGAACAAGCCAGAGGCTGCCTCTTCCAGGCCTGTCCCCTTTTTACAGCTGCTGCTTGGCAATGAGCGAGTGTTGCAAAGGGCTGCAGCTTGCTGTACCCCTTGCCCAGCCCTGATATACTCTGAGGGCTGCTGGCTGGCTACCTCTGGCAGCAGAGCCAGCACCTGCTCCCTGCTGCTTCACAATCCCAGAGTGTCTCCTGTTCTTGCAGGTCCTGTAGCGAAGTGCCTCAGTTGTGCAGCTCCCAGTCTCTGGCTGTGCCCCTGTGCTGGGTACTGCTGTAAGCTGTCCAGAGTCAGCATCACAAGGACGGCTGCATGGGGTCCAGAGAGCTGGCGCAGGTCATCATGTCATCAACTTCCTCCTCATTGAGCCCTGGACTTGCCCATGTCCGTGTGCCCATGCCAAATGCCTGGGCCCCCAGCTGGACCTCATTGTGCTCTGGCCTGGTGCAGACAAGCAGAGGCAATTCATGTAGGTTGCACACTTGAACACCCACATTTATGAGGCCCTGTCAGGCAGGATGCAGGAGTGAGGGCACTCCTGATCAGTATGGCAGTACTGTATTAAGGCCAAGGCCTTGTGTGCACAGTGGATGGCCGTGACCGACTACAATCAGCAATCCAGTTGTGCTCACAAGACCATGGCCTTTATGCAAGATCTGGCTCATATTTTGACACGCTGGGACTCAGGTCACACCCCTGAGACTGTTACCAGCAGGGGCGGCCTGCCCAAGCCCTCACTCTGGCCTGACCCCCACTCCCACCCCACCCTGCCCTGACCCCTCCAGTGAAACATCACTGGAGGAAGGGCCCTTGGGCCTTCAGTGCCTCACCCTACCCTCTTCCCCAGCTGCTGCATCCACTGGCCAGCAGCCACTTTGCTCTTGGTGCAGCTCCAGACCCCTTCACAAGGAGTGGCCGGTAACATTACTGCCAGCCGACAGCAGTGCCAGCTCCTCCCGGGGGTGGGGGGGACAGCCCTGGCTGGGCACCAGTGGACACTGGGCACGGCCGGACACCCATGCTGATGGGGAGGCCCACTCCTTTTTCAACTCAGTCTTCACAGGCAAGGTCAGCTTCCAGGCTACTGCAACTGGCAGCAGAGTTTGGAGTGAAGCTGAGCAGTCAACAGTGGTGAAAGAGCAGGTTAAAGACTATTTAGAAAATGTGGACATCTACAAGTTCATGGAACTGGATGCAATGCACCCAAGAGGCTGATCCGACTACAGAGCCACTAGCCATTATCTCTGAAAACTCATGGAGATTGGGAGAAGTCCCAGATAATTTTAAAAGGGCAAAGGTAGTGTCCATCTTTAAGAAAGGGAAGAAGGAAGATCTGGGAAACTAAAGATCAAGCCTTACCTCAGTCCCTCCTTGGAAAAATCATGAAGCAGGTCCTCAAGGAATCCATTTCTAAGCACTTGAAGAAGAAGGTAATTAGGATCAGTCAGCATGGGCAAGTCATGCCTGACCAACCTGATTGCCTTCTATGATGAAATGACTGGCTCTGTGGATGTGAGGAGAGCAGTGGACATGATATACCTTGATTTTAGCAAGACTTTTGATACCGTCTCCTACAAGATCCTTGCAAGCAAGCGAAGGAAGTCAGGTTGGATGAATGAACTGTAAGGTGGATTGAAAACTTGCTGTGCGAGTAGGGAACTGTTCAATTCGGGTTCGAATTCAGCCAGTTCGGATGCCAGTGATTCGATTTGGAGCTCTGCACTTTTACCTGCACTGCTACATCCCCTCCTCTCCCCCACCCCCCACCCCAGCCTGTCCCTCGCCCCCTGACGCCTCCGTTTCCACTTTTACTGACTGGCTTTCTTGCCTGCATTGTGTGCCAGGCCAGCCTCTGACTTCTTTACTATTCCTTCCATCCAGGAACAGGAGACACACCAACTGCAGGTACTTCCTCAGACTGGCAAAGGGTTTTTCAACCCGGAAGCTGGCATCCCGGGCAGTGTAGACAAATGCAGGGTGCTGCACCTTGGGAGAAGGAATCCACAGCATACATACAGGCTGGAGAGTTCCCCTCTTGAAAGCACAGAGGCGGAAAGGGATCTTGGAGTCATTATTGACTCCAAGACGAACATGAGCCGCCAACGCCAGACCGCAGCCAGCAAGACCGGCCATACCTCGTCATGCATCCAAAGGTGCATCTGAAGCCGGTCCAGAGAGGAGA
>NW_005842349.1:0-328 GCF_000455745.1 Alligator sinensis | reverse complement strand
TCCTCCTGCTGGCTGGTGATGCAGTTAGTGCCCCCTCCAGCTGATAGCGGGGCATTACCTGGCTTTTAAAAAAATCAAAAAAGGAAATCGGTGCAGACAGAATGAGGAGGGTGGCACTCAGTCCATCTGCAGGTGGAGCTTGGGGAACCCCAGCAGCAGGACGTTCCCCTTTAGGAACACCAGCTGCTCCACCAAAGCTGGTTCCAAACAAGTGCAGTGGGGTGTCACAACATCCCCAGCGATGCTGAATACCCTTTTGCTTGATACACTGGTCGGTGGACAGAACAGGTGTTGCTGGGCAACTGTGGCCAGATCCTGCCCCATCTGG
>NW_005842348.1:1515816-1526714 GCF_000455745.1 Alligator sinensis | reverse complement strand
GCAATGAGCTCCTTGTTTCTAATCTCTACAGGAACAGGGGTGGATGCGCCTGCCACTGGCCACTCCCAGTCCTTTGATGCCTTGTCAGGAGGACAGGACAGATCCACCAACCTCTAGATCGGAAGTCAACAATAGAGGAAGTTCACAAGCAAAGAAGGCACTGAATCCTTTTTCCTTCTCTCGTGGAAATGGCAGTGCTCCCTGGGGGCAGAAATGCATCTTGCTCTTGCATTTGAGAGTTGCACTGTACTGCTTGTCCTCAGTGTACAGGAATTGTACTGATCTGTTACTGTAGATCGTGTTACATAAAAGTCTTCCTACTACATAGTTATTAGAAAACATTTTGGGGAGTAAACATTTTATTCAACACTCTAAAGGAAAATATTTCATAAGAGATTTTTTAATTTTTCCAACATTTTTCAATTTTTTTCAATTTTTCGGGAAAAAAACCAAAAAAAATCTTAGGAAAAAATGGGAAAAAAATGTGTCCCCTCCTGCCCCCCCTCGAATTTTTATGGTTTTCTTCCGGGCCTTCACATCTCTAATCCTCCCCTTCCCTTGGAGTGTGTTCCATGCCTTAATCACCCTAACCTGTTACAAATCAATGCCTCGTGTCTAAGTTGAATTTGGCTTCAGTTTTCAGCAGTGGCTGCTTTTAATACCTTTCTCTGTTGACTGTAGAACTCTTAATAACCCAGTGTTTTCTCTCCATTAAACTAATAAAGTATCTTCTCAGTGTTTTTTACTACAAGCTAAAGAGATTGAGTTCTTTATCTCAGTCTCTTGCCAACAAGATGTTTTGTCCAGATTTTAATTCATTTTTGTGCATCTTCTCTACCGCTTTTCCAGCTTTTTAACATTATTTTTTAAATATAGATCCAGAATTGGACATACTGTTTGGCATCAGTCTTGCCAATGCCACTTTTAGAGAAGCAAAAATCTACTACTTTTTCCCTGTTTTTATGTGCCCAAAGCTGGTACTTATTTGCCTTTTTTGCCAGAGCGTTGCACTGAGAGCTCATATAGAATGACTTGTCCACTCTGAATATAATTCTGTTCAGAGTCACTGCCTTCTAGGATATAGTCTCTCATTCTATAGATGTGGCTTAAATTCCTTGTTCCTAGATATGTGACCTTTCAAAATTACCACCAAAAGCCTATGGGATAGTTTGTGTTTTAACAGCCAGCTCAAGGGATTTGTTTTCCTAATTAGGCTCTGGATTTTTTCTTGGGTGTAGGAAACAGGCTACCACAGTTTTCCTTCCCTACCACAAATGCCATCATTTCTTCTAGTAGTACCTTTAACTAGTTTTGTCCTCATTTTTGGGTCACCAGAAACAGTATCTGGTCCATAGAAGATGAGTGACTATTCTCCAAAATACAGTAGTAAGTGTATATTTAACAGCAAATACAGTACAAAGCGGGTTTCTGATTAGCAGTACTGTGGAGCCCAAAAGCATGTGTGAAGACCTGAGGAGTCAGGAGATGGACTTAATCACAGCATTTAGCAAACGAAAGAAATGTTTCTTCTTTTTCTGTGCATTCTGATTCTTGAATCTTCAGGGTGCATTTGGGTCATGTTTCAAGCTTCTCTCCCAGAGGACTAGAAATTCAGTAAAATTTGAGATTTTTATCTAATCCCACGCCCTCAGGAGCTATAACCTTAAGACATGTAGCACTAATAAAATCACAATAAATCACAACAGTTGGTGACAAGACATGAATCAAGCGACTCTATTTCAGTAGTAGCGGTGTAATCTAGCACGATGGCAAACTGCATGCACAGGGAAGGGCTCAGTAGCTGTGGATGTAGCAGTAAGCATACAGTCTTCACTCTATGCCTCTTCCTCAAAAGAAAGCAGTGAGAGTTATTGGGTACCATTGTTAAGCTGTATAGAGCGTGTGAACTGTTAGTAGTAGAGCAGATCATCATTTGCTGGGAGAGTGATAGGAAACAGGCAGCATAGGGTCTTTCTTTCACAACTGAAGTCCTTTGACCACCTCCAAAGGCATTCAGATGTCCAGATGCATGGAGGCACCCTCTCTTCCAGTAGGCAGATGGTGGAGTTGGAATATGCATTGTTCCCAAAAAGTGGCAGGATGGCACAATCAGCAGTAAAACAAGTTTTAGTGAGAATAGGGGCAGAGCGAAATAGGGTGCCCTGTGCAGTCTTGTTGAGATTTTTTACATCCTTCAGAATATTTAATAGAAAAAGAATGCTTTTTCCCCACCAACCTATATGGTTTTATCTGGTTTCCTCCCTTTTCCAGGGTTTGGTTAGATTAGATGGTTTTACAGAATCTCTGTGCTGGTGTTTTGTTCCTCTCCTTCCTCTGCCGCTTCTTGTCTTTTCTATCTGTAGTCAAAAATGGCTGCTGCCACACAACTGGCTGTTTACACAGGCTGGAAATACCATGATTCAGCAGTTCTTACTGCATGTAACGCGAACCGTGCATGAAGAAATAAATGTGTTTTTACCCTGGACAGCAGACGTCTGTCTGACCATTACCCAGTGAAGATGGGCAGCTGAAAGCTTAAGTTTATGGTCCAGATTCAAATCCATAAGGCCTGAGTGGTTTTGTAGCTAGGCAAAGAACATTATTTTGCCCTGATTCCATGTTGTGACATCACTAAGCAATGTGTTAGGATAACATGCTACATTTACCTCCTCATAGTATAATAGCATGAATAAAAATAGGCAAATGCAATCCTGTACGTTCTTTCAGTCAAGAACATCAAAAGATCTGTGGGAGAAATCACCTGAGGGGGGAGGATTCCATCATTTTGCAGCTTTAGGAACAACTAAACATTTTCCAATCTTTCCTCAGTTTTCTTGGTGCTCCGTGCAAACCAGAAATAATGTGTGTGTCAGTAAATGTTGACACTTTAGAAGTGCAAAGGCAAATGTGTGCTGTAGGAATGGTTCCTGCAGTGCAGGGGAGAGGCTAGGGAAGGAAATTCCACTACACTTTTCCACTTGGTTCCTTGTTTACCAGGATTTGGGAAAAAACCACCCTCAGCCTAATTAATGAGAATTCTTGCAGAAGTCTGAGAGAACCTGTGCTTAGGTGATGACTATATGCAGCGTCTGACTTCCATCTATCTATTGGTTGCCTAGTTCTGCCTTGATCTTTGTTTCATGTTTTGATATGGTGACAGAACTAGGTTTTGTGTACTACATACGCATACACTGGATAGTACATGATCTGGTTTTCAAGAAGGGTCTCTGTTTCCTCTGGTGTTGTATTTATTAGGCCTTCAGTAGTATATAAAGCAACGTAAGGACTTCATCTACACTTCCAAACCAGTTGCCTCCCAAGTTACTCAGCTTATAAGTGGGGAAAGCAGTGCCATTGAATGTGTCAGTTTTAGATATTTCACCCAAATATCTAGGGAAATTTGTTTTATTTTATTTGGCTCTCTGGCCTGTTCCTGTGCACTCTTAGTGAAAAGCGGTAGGTTGTATAGCACCTACTGGGTTAATTGACAGGATAACAAGGATTACCACTGTAATACAAACCCAATTTCTTGACCGTGGATGTCAGTAGGTGCTGGATGATGGCTTTTATTTTCAGTATCTGGCTAAACACAATGTACTTTTGGCCTATGGGATATTGGACTGGATGGTGCCTCCTGATCATAAGAGTTTTGACTCTGCTATTTCAGGCAGCTACATTATATAATCCCTTTCATAAAGTGATCAAAGCCCATCTCTATGCCTAGCTCATGTGGTTTCTCCACCTGAATTGTATCACATTTCTTGACTGTTGATTTGCTTGTCCAGCAGTCAGATACTTTAAGATAGGTGCAATATGAATGGGATGGTTAATCTGTATATACAAATAATGTGGACTTTTGAGAATTAGCCTTTTCCATGAGAAAATGCATGTAAAAGTATGAATCCGCAAGGCAGAGTGCTTAGGGCAGGGAAAGAATGCAGGACTGTGTCAGTGGTGAATCTGGAAACCTTTTTCTTGACAGGACTAAAACCTAAGCTAATGCTGGAGTGTGAGACACCTCTGGGTGTGACAGCTGTAAGGCAGAGTTGTGCAGAGCGCACGAGTGTGTGTGGCTAGATGTAGGCAATGGGACTTCAGTTGACAGCCATCATCAGAGCCGGTCTGTAGAAGGAATTCAGAGACAATTTAATTTTACAGTTACCAAAATAAACTCCCTCATGTTTATTAGTCTGGGATTTTTTGGTTTGTTTTGAGGCTTTGATTTTCTGTTTGACCCATGTACTACTAGATGGAAACAGCAGTCAGGTTAGTCTCCAAGAAAAGTTTGATTAATGCTGTAAGCCAGGAGACTGGGAGTCGGTATTCCAGTGGTGTGTACCAAGGGATATGTGCTGGCAAGGACACTGACTGCTCCTCTGTGACATTTCTGCAAGTGACAGCGGCACTGTCAGCTCCTGAAAGAGTTGGTCGTCTTAGTGTGTTCTTCTTTGTATTTATCAAGAAACTGTTTAGCCCAAATAGCAAACTTGGTGCATAGAGCAAGCACCAGTGACTCTTCATCAACCTTTCCATGGTCCTGGGTTTCTTTTCTCTGAGTGCTCCTGTCCTTCACCTCTTTGACCTTGTGGACATAATTTGGTTGTTTCCTGCCATGGCAAAATGATACACTCCAGTCTGCTGGGATATTTCAAAAGGTTATATTTTCTTACTCAGGAAAAAGACAATCAATGCATGCTGCAGCATAGTAGTTGGATGTGTTATTTTTCCATTCCTAACATATCACAATTGTTTGTGTATGGATCCGTATAAATGTTCTTTGGAGTACAGTCTCCATTACAGAGATCCTAACCTGGCTGCTTCTGTCCCTGGAATATCCTTGTTAGCTTTGAAGTGTAATTAAATGGCAGTACTTTCATTTAGTAGTGAGAAGAATTCTACATAATGGACAGTCCTCTCAACCAGTCAGCAGTGATGGCGGGGGGTGCTGAGATCTTTTTTCTTTGACATCCTTTTGTCTGTGAGAGATGGTGGGTATTGCAGCCTATGACATAGATGGCTTGCAGAGTCTCATGAGACTGAATGGTCCACTCTGAGATATGCATGATCTGTGGCAGTGGTTGCAAGTGTGTGTGTCATGGTTGGGTGGTTTGGGAGCTGCTTGTTTCCTGCGGACTCTTTTCTATTCAAGCTGTTGGATCTAGTTCCTGTCATGTCATGGAATTTAATGCCCTGGTGGAGATGATGACACCACATGTTCTGATCGCTTGCCAAAGTTTCCCATTGGCCAGGATCAATTCCAAATGCCTTCATATCTCACTTGCATGTGTCTTTGTAGCAAAGCTTGGGGCATCCTGTTGTTCTTATTCTCTCCAATAGTTCCCCATGTAGCATGTCCTGGGATACATGTCCATCTTCCAATCTGCTTAGATGGCTTAGCCGGCACAGTCATCTCTGTCTGAGTAGGGCTGTCACACTTGGTAAATTTGCCCTTTGGAGAATCTCTATGTTGGTAACTTTATCTTGCCATTTAATGTTGAGTACATGGTGCAAACAGTGCAGGTAGAAGCTGTTTTAACCTTTTCTCTTGATGTGCATAAGCAGTCCATGTTTCCCCACCATACATGAGAGCGCTGAGTACACAAGTGTTGTACACTAGCATTTTGGTCTTGATGGTAAGCTCTGAGTTGTTTCATGCTGTTTTAGTTAGTATGCTGAAGGCGGTGGCAGCCTTTCTGATGCAAGCATTAAGTTCTTCATCCAGTGAGAGGTTGGTGCTCACTATAGAGCATTGGTCTCCAGCCTTTTTAAGTAGATCACCTTTGACAGTTTAAAAGCAACCCAAGATCTACCGTGGGCTAATGCCAGGCCCCCCACCCCCCTCACCCGCCAGGTAAGTCTGTGGGGAGGGAAGGGGGCGCAGATCGAGGCAGAGGGAGAAAAAATGCCTCCCCAGCAGGTATGTGCTACCCGGCCGGGGCCCCACTCAACTTACCCTTGCTGCTGCCTCTGCAGTACTGTCCCTCACCGCAGGGGCATTGAACTAGCCCTCGTCCCTTCTCTCCCCCATAGAGCGACCTGTTGGGATGGGCACACGTGCATGCATGAGAGCACTCAGCCCCCCACCCCAGCCTCGGATCGACTCCAGGAGACTCCAAGATCTACCAGTGGAGTGAGACCCACTGGTTGGTGACCACTGCTGTAGAACCAATGTAGCTGAACTTCTGGACTACTTCCAGCTGCTTCTCATTAAGGCTGATTGATGGGTCTTGTGGAACTCCCTGTCCTAGTACAATTGTTTTCTTTATGCTGATAGTGAGAGCAAATGCCTGACAAACTCCTGAAAGGCTGCTGAGATAAGCCTGTGAAAATGGTGGCTGGCCCCACAGTTGGTCCATGAAGTTGGTCACCTGCCTCCTTGATTTTGGTAAGTTCCTACTTAGGATGCTTACAGGTTTGGTTTGCAATAGTAAGTGATCAGGATTGCTGTTAAGCTGTTTCTTTTTCCTGGTCAGGTTGTGTGTGCTGCCTTTTGTGTGTGTACTGTCTACTTGTGGGAGACTGAAGGGATGCTAGGAATTTTGTGAATATTTGGATAATAGGAGAAAAGATGATTTTATGATTACAGGGCCAGAATGAGAATTAGGAGAAACTTGGGTTGGCTATTCAACTACCGTATTTACTCGAGTACAGATGAGTTTTTTCCCAACAGCCTGAAGAAAAAAATCCCCTTGTCTTACATTTGGATACAAGGAAGCCTCATTAAATACACTGTCTATTATTAAATTGCTACCAAAAGCAGTGTGTACTCAGTAATGGAAACCAACTGTGAAGTTGATGAAATGCAGCCTGCACTGAGCATGACTATACAACACATGGCCCATACTGGGCAAACACACTAACGAGAACTTTGTGTGTGTGTGTGTGTGGCCCTTAAAAAAAAAGGGCAGGTGTTCCCTCCTCAGAGAACTGGCACCAGGCCTGGAAGTACAGCAGTACTAGGCTGGCACCAGGAGGGCCAGAGTCAGCTCTGACACCTTTCCATAGGTGCCAAAAATGCTACATTTGATCTTGTCCAAAAGGCTGAGATGCTGATGGGAACCCTTTTTTGTGCATGTATATGTGAATGCAGTTGTCTTCTGAGGAGGGAAAAAGCACTGGGCCTGGAAGTACCACAGTACCAGGCCAGCAGTCCAAGAGACTACAGCAAGCTCTGACACTTTCCCTTGGTGCCAAAAATGCTAACGGGGAAACTACTTTTTGCAAAAATATTTATTTTTATATAATTACATATATATGATGAGAACCTACCAAATTTTTTTTTTGGGGGGGGGGGGGGGGGGGGGGTTGTCATCTTGAAACCAGAAAAAAAAAGTAGGTGAGACACGAAAAATTTTTTTTTGGGGGGGGGGGGGGGAGTGCGTACACACACACACTGTTATAAACTTTCCATTGCACACCTCAAACTACATTAAGAAACCCACGCACCTGTTGCAATAAATGCACCTGCGCCCCTGCGCACCCACTCACTACCCTTCCCTAACCCAATCACAGTTCCTTAGTCCAAGCCCTGGTTGGGGTTTACAGTTTCAGTTCATTCACTGTCACTGTCACTGCCCTTCCGCTGCTGATGATCCTGTTGTTGTCCTTGCTGTCTCCAGGACCAGTTGTGTTGCTGCTGTCTCCATTTTCCTTTTCCACTCCCCCTCCCCAGGGGCCTTTGAACAGCATGTGCAAACACGTCCTTTTTGCAGGTGGAGTTGGCTGCGTTTTCTCCATCCTCTCCCACTGATTTCCAGTAGTAGGATTGGAGTTCACTGAGAAACATTTTAGCATAGTCTGTTTCCTTGAGCTCAGTGCGTCTGTACAACAGGATGGGAACCTATCAAAAGGATAGGTCAGCACAGCTGATCTGAACAGAATATATGGAAGTGCTTATTGTACATAGTCCCCCTGAGCACTAACTCTTTTCCAAGTCATGGTGAGCTATTACACTGAATACATTTTGACTTCTTCACTCACGTAGCTGCGTCTTTCTCTCCCGTTTCCCATGATTCTTGTTTCTTCACCAGCCTTAAATGTCTGGCAAACATTACCAAACAGGGCACCAAACAGTTCACCCAGAATCCCTCTGTCACCCCCTCAGCCTGTTGCGTATGATTAGTGTAGCTCTGCCCTCTATGAGGTGGAACTAGATCAGGTTGCCCTGCACCTCATCTGCCTAAAAATTTTTGGAGGATCCTAGGATTTATGATGAGACAATGTGATGGCTAATTAGCACATTAATTCTTTGGGGGTCGGGGTATATCTGGAGTATACATACATACTTAGCAGTTCTGAACTGTGGGGTCACTATGGCTTTAAATGCTGTTGTTTCTGTTTGGGTCCAGCCCAATGAACTGTGTAGTAAATCATGAGCCTACTGGCTTTGGACTAAATCTGAGGAAATTGCCCACAAAGACCAGTGTTTCTGTGGTTATGGTGCGCGGTGCAGATATTGTAACGGGTGCATCAGGCCTTTGTATGGGTGCGCGGGTGTGGATTTTGTAATGGATTATGGTTTTTCATATATATATTTTTTTTTTTCCCTTTTGCCACAAAATCCAAAGGACCATATGTGACTCCTTTTGGGGCTCCACATGGGAGAGAGTGAAGAGGAAAACCTTGTTCAAGACCAAATTGACAGGGGGCGAAGGAGTGCCAGATGTTCTGATTTTTCTCTGGCCAAATACATGAGCCAGATCTGCAAAATGGCAACTGGGGCAGGGGCTAAAACACCTGTTTTGTGAAGTATTTTGCAGGTCACATGCTATGACGTTGTGGGGTACACACACCACCACTCATGAGCTTAGCTACCTGAGAATCACCATGGTTCTACAGAACCCTGGAGCAGTTCTGCAGCAAGTACAAGCTGCAGAAAGAAGGTGTGATGATCCTAATGAACCACCTCAAAATGCAAGAGGCAGTGAAGAAATGAGATGTGGTGTTAACATTGGATCTGTTCCCTGAAGACGACTGTTGGGCTGTGTGAGAGAGGATCTTCCACAAGGACCTGCACAAAGGGCACTGAGATGTGAATACGCAAGTAGCTCACTGTGCGTGCTTGGTGTGGGGGTGGCGCTGCATAGAGGGGCAGAGAAATAAACCGTACTGCTCCAGGGAAACCTGCCCATGAAAATACAGGAAACTCTTGCTATTTGCGGGTTCAGCATTCGCGGTTTGAAATATTTCTGAATGCCGAACCTACATCTTGAATACACTCATAGGAGCTCCTTGGAAGCTCTGCGCTTGCTGTCGGACTTCTACTGTCACCAGTGCAGCCGTGCCCCTCCACGCCCCCCCCCGCCCACAGCCACAGCCACCGGGGGCACCGCATTCATGACGTTCATGAAAGCAGTGCCATATTCACAGATTTCGCCATTCGCAGGGATCTCCAGAATGGATCCCCCGTGAATGGCAATGGTCGCCTGTAGAGACAATCGACCACCTCCTGTGGTATTGTTCTTTTGCCAAAGGGGTGCGGAGGAAAGTGTTTATATTCCTCAAGGTGGTTACAGGGATCATAGCCCTGACCAGAGAAGTGGCACTGTGGTTAGTCACCTCTCCAAGCAGAATGGCCGACTTCAACCAAATCATTTTCTGCTTTAGAAATGTCTTATATGAGCAGGTTCCTGGCCTTCCATGTGTGCACAGACCTCTCAGTAGATGCCTGGGTCAAAATAGAACCGAACGACATGCAAGGATACTACAAGGAAGCGGTGGAAGATGTTGGGGAGGAGATAGTGGGGATCATCTGGAAAAGGATGGACTGCAACAGACACCCTGAAGAGAGTGATGACAATGATGACGATAGTGATGATGAAGGCAGGGAAGATAATGAGAGAGAAGAACGTGGGGACTGAAAGAACTTGAAAAGAATAGACAGGTAGGGGAGAGGAAAGTGGGAAGGGGGGTGGAGTAAGCTTAGGGGGTAGGGAAAAGTTGCGTGTCTGTGATGAGCAAGGGTGATGGCAATGGACATGTGGGAATGCAGGTGCGCTGTGCAGATATTTTGATGTGAATGTGTATGATGTAATAGCAAGGATGAATTTTGACTGTCAAGCGAGTCACAGCGGCCACAGGACAGTTTTTTGGTGGCAGTAATGTGAAATACATATAAGAATAAATATTTTTGCAAAAAAAAAATGCATAGTTTGTACTCTATATAAGTAGGTGCTGCTTAGAAGTGTGTTTATGGAGTACCTCTGCTAAAACTTGCAGAAGTTTCAAAAAGGGTAAAATACATCAATTGTATGGGTATCTAGTGTAATTTGCATATATACGTTTGTTTCATGGTCAATGTTTTTTTTCAGATTTTCTCCTCATTTCCATGTGCTCAGGGAGAGCAGGATCTGATAGTAAGGAATAAGGGGAAGGGGCTGCAGGGGGAGGAAGCTGGGGGATTTATTTTCCCTGCTGTAGCAGTAGGAGGGGAACAAATTCAAGCAAACCTCCAATACTTAGAATCTATACCTGGAATATTATAACAAATTTATAAATTCTCCATATATAGAATCTAATTATTAGGGGTCGTCTTCTATTCAGGATCATCTTGTATTTGGGTAAATACGGATATCTCAGTCTTTCTGTGCAGCTCTGGGTGAATCCCATTACTTCATTTTTAAGTGAGGACCAGATACTTCCTTAACTTTTGGAAGAATTTTAAGGCTTCAAATGATGTTTGGGCGGCACTTGGATACTATCATGATGAGCACCGAAAATGTCTTTAAATAATCATAGAAAGTTATCAAAAATCCCTGGTGGAGTTATGTTTAGTTTGCTTCCAGCCATCTTTCTGTGTGTAATTAAGGATGTGCTTGATTAGTGAGATGCAGAAAAGAATCTATATTATGTTTTTGGATAATCTTTGTCTTGGTAATCTTGATCTAGTTTGTAGGGAA
>NW_005842348.1:1501543-1515805 GCF_000455745.1 Alligator sinensis | reverse complement strand
ACTATTTCCATTTCAATAGGTGTGAATTGGTAGCTTCAGCAGTGTGGCCAAGGCAGGGAAAGCTGTTGCCTTTTCATCACAATAGAGGTGGTCACTCAAGGTCAGGGTTGAGGCAGCAGGACAGAGGCTTGTGTGGGAAACTTGCACAGCACCTGTCCACACTGTGCCAGGGATGTGGATAAACAGAGGGATTCAGTTTTTCGGTGCTGTTGGGCTGGTGCATTTCCCTCGTACAAATTTCACTCGAAGAGTATCAATTTAAAAAAAAATAAAGTTGCTTTTGTTTTGTTTTGTTTTAATGGCTGACAATAGCCTTTGGAAATGTACAGTTTTCCTTTCCCTTTCCAGGAAGGTCTCCATGACTACTCTCTCTGCAGCATTTAACAGCCTCTCTGGCTAATGCAACAGAAACAGATTTGGCGTTTCCTTTTGGGTATAATGGGGTATATAATGAATGGTAAACTGCTGTGTGTTCATTAAGAAAAGCAGCTCACAGAGGTCAAGTGCTTCATTTCTGGAGTGGGCAGCCAAGGGGCAGTAATAAGTTGGGAGGCAAAGGAGGGAAGGGGATTTATGAGGTCGTGGTGGGAGGACAATAATTGCTACCCAGTTCTTTGTCTTCCAGTGGGGCTCTCTGAAAATCCCAAGTTAGAATCCATGATGACCAGCTCTGCAGACTTTTTTTTAGATGAAATCAAGCTTGTTGGAGATTTAGCCTTTTTCCTTTGGACCTCAGCCTGCTGACCCAGCAAGGGAAAAAATGCTTCCTGACCTCTTCCTGACTTTTCTCATTCAATCAAGAATTGGGTGAAGAGAGGGGAATGAGATGGGCTTCACCACCTCCGTTTATGCAAATCTTGGATACACTATGTTAATTTTGTATAGAGTTGACACGATTACTGCGAAGTAGATAAATTAGCTGCACAGTAAACATCTTGGCATCTATGTCTGGAGTAAACTAGCTCATCCGTAGCAGGATAGTACTTGTAAATACTTGTAAATACAAGTACTGTCCTGCTGTGGAATAAAAAAACTCTCCAGCCACGCATGTGTAGATGCTTCAGTGCTGGGGCTATCTGTTGGCTAGCCTTGCACTGAAGCACCCTGTGCCCCAGCCAGCTCCTTTGCAGCACGTTGAGCCGGGGGGAGCAGCCCCAGGCTCATAGGCTGATCCCCTGAGCCGTCTGCCAGCTGGGGCTGCTCTGACCTGGCTCAATGTACTGTGGTCCCAGTTGCACGTTCAGATGGCACTAAACTCTGGAGTTTGCTTTGTGTTAAATGCACTGTCCCCAAATCTGACATGCAGGACATGGACCAGAGAACCTACTCCTATCTATGGCCTAACGTTTCTGGTTGAGCTGGAGCAAACTTTTAGAAAGAAATGTCCAGGTCTGACTCCAAGCAATAGAGATTCCTTTGTATCCATGGGGTGTATTGGGGTGTCACACATGGTCTGTGGGCCAGATCCAGCTTGTGGAATGGTTTCATCTGGCCTGCTAGGGATGTGGCATGGTAGGGATATGGTTTGCTGCAGAATTCAGGGTTCTTGGATCCCAATGGACATAGCCATCAGCAGCAGCCCACCAGCTCTGTGCTGCTGCCTGAATGCAGCCTGTTGCGCTGCTGCCTGGACACAGCTCTGTGCTGCTTCATGCCCCCTGCTCTTTTCCCTGCTGTCCAGCTGGAGCCCCATGCCATCGCATGCCCCACGCTCCATGCTGCTGCCTGGCCAAAGCCCCGCGCGTTTGCATGCCCCTGGATCCACACTGATACCAAGCCAGAGCCCCACGCTGCTGCCTGAATGCAGCCTCGTACTGTCCCCTCGAATATAACCCCACTGCAGTTGCTGCTCGAATTTGGATCTGGCCTGAGAGAAGCCGTTGCAGTCTTAATCTGACCCAGAGCCCAGGGTAAGTTTGATACCTCTGCCCTGCCCTGGATGAGCTGTTCCAGTGGTTAATTGTCTTTCTTTAGTCTGTTGCTATAAGACAAGTTTCTAGACCTTGAATTCTTTTTTGTAGGCTTTTTCTGACTCCTTTCCAATTTGTCAACATCCTTTCTAAAGAATGAACACCAAAGCTGGATACAGTGTCCAGTGATGGTCTCAGCAATGCTGTATAAAATCACAAATTCACATTTTTGGTACTACTCAGCATTTCCCTGCTTATACAGCTAAGGAACATGTTAGTCCTATTAGCCACAGCATTGGACTGAAAGACAGAGATGTGGGGTTTCCGGAAAATTTTGAATTGGAAAATTTTCCAATGCCCTAAATAGAGCGTGATCTGATTTAGCATGTTTATTTGACTTATATTTAGTAAGCGAAACTAAAAAAGTACCCCCATGTTAATTTTACGTCCCAATAGCCACAAGTATTTGAACTGAAATATTTGATTAGGAAAAAAATTAAATACAGCACACTTAATGTGGTTTAAATGTTATATTCAACCAAATTCAAAGCTTTATGTGGAAAGAAATTATTTTTATTGGAATACTGGTAAAAATGTAAAGACAATACACAATTGCATGTACTTCCCTTACATTGTTTGTTTAAATTTAAATTTAAGAAAAAAACGAAGGCACTGAAAACTGTTGACACACTAATTTTAGCACACCCACAGAACTGTGCATGATGTGCTGTGGTTGACCACTCATCTACTTCAACAGAGTTTAACTCTCTTACACTGAGGTCTTTGCGGCACCTCCACTGTCACTAGCTGTAGAATCACTCGCACAACTTAGTTCCATTTCAGAATCAGATTGAGGCAAATCTGGTTCAGAACTGCTTGAACTACATTCTCTTTTGCTAAAGGATGGTTTTACCAATGAGTCTATGGGCAAGCACATCTTATCATTACACTGCATCTTCTTCACTAATTGTGCTTCTGACTAATGATTCTCCAGAAGCAAGAGATGTTTGACAAAGAGAAACAAGCTTAGCAGTGTGTTTATTTGGTTTTGATTTGACTTGCATAGCCAGTTAGGTGAATTCATAACTTGATTTTTGGTTTGTATTATTATGTGAGTGTATTTACTGTCCTGTTTACAAATCAATAAAACATACATGCAGGGGCGATGCATAGGGGGTGCACAGGGGTGCACGTGCACCCTCTGAGAGTGCCGCGCTGCCTGTGTAGCCGGCGGGCAGGCGGGAGCACCAGTGCCCCCTCTGTGAGCACCGGCCGGGGAGCAGGGCTGCCAGCGGCGCCACTTCTGGAAATGACCATGGAGTTCCAGAAGTGGCTTGGCCGCTTTTACGGTGAGTGAAGTTGGTGCCCCTGCAGCCAGCAGGATCAGCCAACGGGAGACCACCCCACCACCACCCCGTGGTCGCTGACTGTTGTGGGGGGGGAGGCACGTGCCCCCTCTGACTCAAGAGGCACCAGACACCCATGCATATATGTACTCTCTTACACTTCCTAGGGATAATCACCTGAAAAACATTAATTACAACTTTGAAACTACCAAGCTTGCCTAATACTGTATTGGTATCCATTCATTGTTACTAATGAATTTTATGAAACAATGAATTTTTAGAAATGGAAGATTTCCCATGGAAAAATAAAGCACTGGAAATTTTTCCACCCCACATCTCTGCTGAAAGATCACATTCATTTGGTTTCCACTATGACTCCTAAGCAGCTTTCAATCACTGCTTTCTAGGATCCAGTTCTGAATCCAGTAAGTATGACCTATCTCCCTTGTTTCTCCATGGGTGACTTTGAATTTGGTAGTGTTAAAACACATTTTGTTTAACTGAGCCTTTAGATCTAGATTGCGATTTATAAGTATCCTGTCTTCTTTTCTTACCACTCCTGAGGTTTTACTTTTCTGTTCTTTGCAAAATTTGCTATGTCTGATTTAATATTTCCCTTGAAAATAGTGTTCTGCCAAAAACAGGTTTCTTTGGCCAGTTCCGTCCAGAAGAAATGCCCACATTGGATGATGATTTCCCACTTAATTACTTTTTGGGATTTATCAAACGTCCAGTTTGTAATCCAGTTAGTGTGTTACACTTTAATAGTGCTAGTTTTTAATCAGTATGCCCAACAGTACTATGTTAAGCCTAAATCTTTTATATTAACATAACTGTCCTTTGTCTACCAAACCTGTAATCTTACTAGAAATTATACCAAGTTTATTAGACAAAGCCTATTTTCTGTAGTTATGCTGATTGATGTTAAACTTCCTTCCTCTATGAAGCACTGTTTGGACATGTTCCACCTATTTGTTTGGCACAGGGCATACTGATCTATAGAAATAATTTTTTGGAATTATATTTCCATCTCATTGCCTGTCCAGATATATGTTAAATTTTATGCTGCTGCTAAGGGGCAAACTGCTGGCTAGTACTTTAGATTTCTGCTTAGTCTAGTGGCAGGAGGCAACTGATACCTATCATTAGAGAATTTTCTGTAATGATACAGACTTTCCAGGAAGGTCAGTACATCTTGGAGCTCAGGTTAGAGGAGAAGGTAGGAAGAAGTTGTGCCGTGGACTCTTTCAAAGCTAAATAAGTATAGCAGTCTTCTGCAAGCCTAGATGCAGTCTTCGGCAAGCCTAGATGAGGAATCCCGAGATTATTGCTTGCCCAGGGCCACAGATTGGAACTCAGTATTTTTGTGTAGTAAACTGTTCATATAACTTTTATCCTAAGTGCAGAGGGTGTCCAGCAAGCAAAGCCATCCTTGTCTGGGAATTTTAATGGTGGCACAGGAAAATTCCAAGGGAGCTGAAGAAAAACCTGCCATCACTGTGATATACCATGCCTAGTTGTCTTAGATCCGTGAAATACAGGAACCACTTTACCAGTAGCAGTGGCTTCACCATTTTCTGTGCTTATTGTATTCATGATTCTCTAATGGGCCACTTACCATTTTAGCAAAAGGTCAAAATGATTCAGTCTGAGGTTTGGTTGGCAGCGCATAGAAAACATTCTTAGAGTGTTTATAAATTCTGGCTTGCACAACTGAGGCTCCCCTGATTGTGAACTGTAGAGATAATCCAAGTAGATAACTTTAAAAAATTGGTCTGCTAATGTCATGGTAGTTGGCACATTTGTGAAGATCATGTATACATCTCTTCCTGTGTTCTGCCAATGTATCTATGTACAGGGTGTGTGTGTGTGTCTGGAACCTATATTATCTATTTCAAGCAACACTAGCTGTGCTCTGTGGGCATCTGGTCGTAGAAGTAGTTAAATCTCAATTCCTAATCATTTCCTAATGAATTTGTAATGGCATTCAAAAGTGGGATTCAGGAATTTAGCCCAATTTTATGAGTGAAATGGATATTCATAATGATACCATGATACAGGAGACCCTCGCCATTCATGGGGGTACGTTCTGGAGATCCCTGCGAATGGCAAAATCCGTGAATACTGATGGGGCTCCCTGTCAGACCCCACAGCCACCCCTGCTCCCCTGCAGCGCGTGGGGACCGACCGCTTCTCGCTGAGTGCCACTGCGGCTGCTCTGAGAGCTGCCATGGCTGCCTCTGGCGGTGGCGGAGAAGATGCTACTGCTGTCGCTTTCCTTCCCATCTCCGGGGCTCCCCTGCAGTGCCTGGGGACCGACCTCTTCCCCCTCCCCAAGCACCGCCACGGCTGCCTCTGGGGGAGAAGATGCCGCTGCCTTCCTTCACATCCCTGGCGTTTGCTCTCTGCCCACCTCCCGGCTCTGCCCTCCCCCGCGAATATTTGAATCTGTGAACCCAAATTTCACGAATAGCGTGGGTTTTCTGTATTTCTAAGAGAAGAATGTGGTCAGCATCAGTCATATGTTATGTACATTCCTTACCAGCAGAAAGTGTGTGCCTTACAGTAGTCTCTAGTTGACTAAGGTTTTGGATAGAGCAGACCTTATTGTTGGGCCAGTGTGTTCCCTGTAAGGTTCCATAAGATCAGAGAGATGCTTGCTGTATAGCATCATTGAGATGCTCAACAAACGTTCTCCAAAGCTTACTGAGGTCTTTGGAAATAGTCAACTAGAAGCCAAAGGGAAAGATTTAACATGGGATTTAGAAGTACCTGATTTTGTGGCCGAGTGGGGAAGATACAAGTTCCAGATAGTGCAGAATGTTAATCTTTATTTAATATATCCTTTCCCGTACTGTACAACTCTTCAGATAAGGAGTAGAGAGAGGGGGAAGTAGATCGGAGTGTGTTTGAAATGGATTGTGTTTGAAATCAGAAGCGCAGTTTGGAAGGATAAAAAACTAGAGTAAATGAAAGAAGACATTGGAGATATGGCCCATTTTCTGGAACAATAAAGTGATTTGGTTATATCACTTGACTGCTAGGAAGATAAACTTGCAGTAGCCAAGATTAGAAGCAAATAAAACGTTGTGGTCAAGTATCAAATGATGAAAGTGATCAGATAGTTTGAGGCTTCTGAATTAAGAAAGATGGTGAGATGTAAAAAAGGATGCACAGTAGGGTACAAAAATGAATGCTATAAAGAAGGTAAATCAGAAGCTCTTCTGTTCTCTCTTCCTTGCAGTGTAGGGACAATCGATACATTTGATTAGAAACAAATTATAATTAGTAAAATGAAATACCGTATTTCCTAGAGGTGCACTGATATATTGGTCTGATATCAGATTGGCACCGATATAAAGAAAATTTTCTGTATCAGAAATTGGTCCGACGTGCCTGATAATTTGTCCGATAAATACCCGTGCGCGCATGCAGTCACAGCGCAGCAGGTAGGCAGTAAGGAGCAGAACTGGCAGCGTGGAGAGCTGCATGCAGTTGGTAGGTCTGGTGTGGGGGGAGGGGAGGGAGAAGGGGTGTGGGGGGGCAGATCAAGGTCCCCATGGTGAGGGAGGGTGTGGTGTTGGGGTAGGGGATGCCAGGGCAGGCGCAGGACGGAGATGCAGCTCATCGGGGGGGTGTTGGTTCTTGCCACTGTGCGTGGCTTGTCCGGTGCTTGTCTGGCAACTCCCACTGCTCGTCCAGGAGATCATGGCGGGGAGGGGAGGTGGAGTGTGTGCCCCCAGATCTGTGCGGGGCGGGCTGGGGCCCAAGTCTCTGGAGGGGCCTGATCTTGTAGATTTGCTCTGGGTATACTAATGCCGACTGACAGCATTGAGTTCAGCAGCCACTTCATTTAAAAACAAGAGAAAGATATGGTTCTGGGTGTAAAACCCAACAGTTCTTTAAATCAAAATGTATAAGAAGCATGGGGAGAAGGGACCATAACCCAGCACTGCAAAATTAGTATCCTGTTAAAGGAAGAGATTATAGCTATAAACAGGGTACCAGACCAAATAAATTGGAGACACCCAACAATATGAACGTTGAGAGGTTCTGACAGATGAGAGAGTGAGTTGGTTTGGAATTGGGAAATTTCGTCAGTGATGTGCACAGAGTGCAGTCTGGTAGAGGCTATGGGATGACTGGGAGAAAAGTGTCAGTTGTGGAGAGTGTACGGAGGGTAAAAGAGATTCTAGAAGAACCTATAGCAATGCAGAGGAAAATGTGCCAAGGTGAAATGAAACAGAGCAGCTAGATGCACACCTAGGATTTGAGATGGGAGAACTGGAGACACTGTGGCAGAACAGAATGCTGAATGGTTTGAAAATGCACATTCCAGATCAGAGAAGATTACAGGAATTTGTGATGACTAAGTCATTGCCTACCGTTTGTAATGCATATCTATGCAAATTCCAGTAGCACTGCTGGTATCCTTGTTGCAGAATGTACTTTGCCATTTGGAATTTTACTTTAAAATTGAAACATCTTAAGTTCTAAGTAGGGATAGATGTATACAAAGGTGCACTTTATTCATCCTTCTTTTAAAATTAAGTTCATGTTGAATTGTGCCTCATCCCTGTCAAGCTATGGAAAGTGCACAGCAATGACTTTGAGATGCAACTGGTGGTTGCATATTCTAGTTTCATCTCATTGAAGCTAACAGTCCTATTAGTCTAAGTTTATGAATCTTGGGGACACCACAGAGTCCTCAGCCCATGTGCATGTTAAGCAAACCTTCTCTTTCATATATCTGTTCATCCAGTAGAACAGTCTTAAAAACTGGAGTATTTCTGTTCTATACTGGATCTCTAATGCTCTGATAAACCTTCATCCTTCAAAAAGGGTGTGTATTTTTCAGTTTTAACTGTATTCCCTAGAGCAGCTCATATACTTAATCCACCTCAAGGTGTACAATAGCTCTAATTTCATAGAGAGACTCAATGAACTACATTTCCTGGGGCTGTCATGTAACAAAGCAGGGACAGTATTTGGTAGGAGGTGTGCCAGGGTAATTCACAAAGTGATGTGTTTGCTCAGTGGATGATACTCTTCCCATTATGTACTGACCCCAGTGCCACAGCATGACACTAGAATCTGTTGGAGGTAATGTCTTGTGAATCCCGTTGTTTAGGGGGGGACTGCCCTTCCAATTTGTGCTGCTCTCAGAGAACAATCTGTAAGGGGTTCTAGCACGAGCAGAAAACCGAACAGCATAAGATAAATGTCAAAGGATTGCCTCCCCTAATACTCTAGGAGAGTTTGCTCCACTCTTTTGTATGTTGGGACATCTAGATTATCTGATGAGATTCTTTAATAAATATATTGATTTGCATTAAATTAACTGTTAGCAGACAGGAACCACCTTAATTTTGAATGGAAGGGGTTAGTGTGGTAAGTTGTCATGATTGTTTCCACTGGAACCTAATTAAAGGCAAGCATCTTTTTTTTTGGAAACTTCTCATACTATCTTTGGCTTTGGAGAGCATTGATAAATGGTTTAATGTTCCTCCCACTCCCCACCGAGTGTTTAAGCTGTCACTGGCTAATAAATACATTTGTTAATGCAGACAAACCTGGCTGGCTAAAAGTCTTTTTGAGTTTATGTATGAGCAGCTACATAAGTAAATCTGGGAGAGAGGAAGACAGAAAAATCTCTCAGTTCAGTACTCTGCTGAGTTATAAAACTTATTTAATTGATTGCAGTTTAACACAGAAGTTATGCACTTATACACCTAAATTATGTCTTGTAAGAGATATAAAAAATGTGTAGGTCAAGTTTTGCTTCTTGGAAAATGAAATAGGAGATATTCTGGTTTAGACGGGTATTTTTCTACTGATGAAACAAAGGATGGATCTGACTAGCATTTTGCCTGAAAAATAGATCCACAGACACACTAAGTCAAAGTGGTATTGCTGATGGATGTTGGTTATAATGGATATTTGTTTTTCTTGTTGCTTTGTTTTATGATCACCTTTTAATATAACAAACAAGACTTGCTCATTTTTGGCAGACACACATATAGCTTTTCACTTACTTTAAAGAAATGTAATATTATTTGTTACAAAATGAGACTCATTGCTGCACTTTTAAACATAAAAGTATTAATCTCTTGAGATTTAAAACTTTATGTAAAAAATTGCAAAACTTGTTTCAAACTTTCTTCTTCGGTACTAGGCAAGAAGTATGAGGGTTTTACAGTAGTTTTATTTTCCAAAGCTTTTCAAAACTTGTTTATTTATAAGTGTGTATATCTATATATAAAATATAAATAATAGATTCTTAAATGTTTTCTTGTGCGGGAGGACTACACTTTTGGTCATTTATGAAACATTCAGTATCTTCCTGGGTCCAAATAAATGCAGTCATGGCAAAAGATTCCCTTGACTTCCTCCAAATTTTTTGTTGATATGAATTTTGGTGTATTTTTAACCAAGAGCATCTAGAAGGCAATTGCAGCCATTGTAACAGTGGATTTGCAGTTTTTTTCTCTTTTAGAGCACTTTTTTCTCAGCTTTAACTTGTGACATACTGCTCCTTGAAGAAATTTGAGGAAGACCTTTAGCCTCTGAGTCTACAGAGCCAAGAGTCACTGTGCATGCCTTATGTGTGGATTAGGTGGAAGGAGTGGAGCTTGAGCTTCCTGGCCTCGGCACCCTTTACTGGCTTTGTCAGATGGACTTTAAGATTAAGATTCTCCCTCTTTCAGAAGGGCTGTGATGCAGCGCAACCCTAAGTGTAGTTCTATATAAGTTCTCACTTTGGTGGTCTATACAAGTTCTCCCTTTATATTTGTCTTAATTGCTGTTTTGAAGTTAGAATTGTGGCAGGTGGCTGTTGAGTTGCGTTGTTAGAGGTTTGAATCCTTTATCCACCTGGGCAAACTGCATCCATCCTTCTGACTTGTCTCTCTGGGCACTTTCCCTTGCCCTGCAGTGGTGATTTTTGGTGCCTTCATTAATTTTCAGTACCAGAGTGGGAGATGAGAAAAGTTAAGTTCAGTGACAGAAGCATATGACTGGAAGCTAAGGGACAGGGCTTCTGCGATTTACCATGCAACTTTGAGCAAGTTGCTTGGCTTTTTGCAACTCTGTTGAACAAATCAAAGTTTGGTGGGAAAAAGCTGACTGGTCAGGGCCTTACTTTAGTCATCTTTGTAAAGCAGTGATTTGCATTTATGAGGGCATATACATGCAAAATACTACTTTTGAAAATGACTTGTACGCGAAAAGAATGCTGGTTTTTCCCTGCCATAGTGTAACAATTTTTAGATAGGTCAAATAATGAGTTTTTAAAAGGAGGGAAAAAAGTGACTGTGTTGCTTTTACTGTTGTTCTGAACCCATGCAGTTCAAACATGGGGAGGCTTGTGTAAACTGAAGCCTAGCTTGTCTAAACAGAGCTCGTTGGGGTGGAACAAACCTTCAAGTTACTGTTTTGCCATTTGCTCCTCGCTGCCTTAATAACACCCTTAGCTACTGGAGTGGTTTCCATCTCTAGTGGTGCAAGCGAACCACACCAGACCCTATGTGTCTGTCTGCTAGCAGCATAAACATGTATGTTAAGGCAGAACTTCTGTCCCAGGGAACGTTTCTTGGAGGTCTGTGATGCAGCCCCACTGTGGAGATGCCTTTCCTTCCCCTCTGTCTGCGTGCTGGAGGTGGAGGACACGATCGAGACCACTGCTCCTCCAACCCTGCATTTGTTGTAAAGCTGCTCTGTGACCTCTGTCACTGCACAACATACGTGGAGAACAACTCAGCCCCCTTCCTATTCAATGTGCTGTCACTGATGTGGAACCCTGTTATGCAAAATCTTTTCCCTGGGCTTTAAACAGGAATGTAGTTTTGCCCTTTGCCATGTGGACTTTGTGGCTTTTTGTAACTCAGAATGGCAAAACTTTTGCTTAGTCCCCTTCACCTAAGTGCTGAGACACTAGTAGAGTCTTGCAGCACTTTGCTATGGGGAGGCGTTAGCACACTATAAGGGAAACGGAAGGGTGTATTTTGTAGGGTAGTGAATGTTTTCTCCACCTTTGTGTGGATGCCTCTTACACTCCCAAGGAAAGAGGAGCCCCAAGTAAAAGTGGTGCCCTAAGCTTTCAGAGCAGATCAGGCAGGGAGTACAGGGGTAGATTGGGTAGGGAACAGGGATCAGAGGGGCAGATCAGGGAATGGGCAAAGTTCAGAGCAGCAGTGAGGGAGTGGGGTAGGGTTAAATTTATGGCAGATTTGGGCCTAACTTATGGCGCACGTGCTAAAACCTTGGTGGTCACCAGTGCATATAATGTCCCTTCTTTGCCCCAAAAGCATAGAACCTGAAGATGCAGAAATTGATTATGTTGAAGACTGGCCTTTCTCAGGAAGCAGAAAGGAGGTACCTCTGTGCAGCACAATTGCCTTTATTCATTTTGAAAGCACTCTGTATTTTCCTGCTGCTCTGCGGTGACCATTAATTTGAAGGAAAACAGGAAGAACTGGTTTGGTGCAGTTATGAAACTTTAAAATAGCAGAACAAAAGGTACCTGCACCTCTGGAAACTAGATGGGGTGAGGGGTCCTCACAAGCTTCTTGTTTGATCATCTGAAAGAACCATCCAGGAGGCCACGAATGTTTGTTATGCATTTCAGTATTTCATCACTCTCAAAATAGAATCAGCAACATTTACACAAGCTGTGTGTTTCAGAGCAGACACGATTGTGGACTTTTTTATAAAATGGAGCTCGGCTAAGCAAAATGGAGTAAACATCATGGATCAAAGAATAACTGTTTCTGCAGTCAAAACCCATCATCTTTGAAATTTTTCAGTTTCAAAGAAATTTCCAGTCTCTAAGGAAATGAGTAGTATTGGCTGAGACAAGGTCTCTGTGTATAGGCAACAGCACAAAAAAAGCAGCTGATTAAATTAATCATGGATAAAAGGTGACATGCTTTGCATCGTGTTGGACTGTGAGCTCAGCTGGCACAGAAGGGATCTTGGAATGATAGATGGGAATTTACACTTCTCTGTGGAGCAGGAGAAAGTGTGGGTGATTGTGAGACTCCTAGTTTGAACAAATCAGAGTTCATTCTCAGTTGTTTTCTAGTATACAGTGGTATTCTGTTTTCCTACGGTTTGTCTTAGAAGCATGAGCTGACAGGTGGGTTTCTATATAAAACTAGATCATTTTCACAGAATTTTTGTTATACACCTTAATTTAGATTTATGCAAATGGTGGAAAGGGCACTTTCCCATATGTTCTAGGTGCATTTCAGAGTACTTAAAAAGACATTACAGATAATACAATAAGCATACTAGTACAATTTAACATAACCAACCACCAGTACGACCGGCAGCTTAAAAATTCAAATTAGTTTTTCAGCCTCCAACAATTATTGATTATCCATTGACCATTTTGGATTAGGTCAAAACTTTGCACCAAAACCAAATTTGGTTATTTTACCAGCATAGAATTGCTGAATATGAATATTGGGCCTTTTCTGTGCTTGTTGATGGAGACAAGTGTTACCCATCATAAAAGTGCAGATCTCCTGGTTTGAAATTGTTGCTGGTAGGTCGAGAGACAAAGAGAACATTTTAAAAAATACAGGTGTATTCCTAGGGAGCTTTGACCTGAACCTTTCATAGATTTCATAGACATTAGGGCTGAAAGGGACCTTGGAAGATCATTGAGTCCAGCCCCCTGCCCGAAAGGCAGGAAGTCAGCTGGGGTCATAGGATCCCAGCAAGATAAGCATCCAATTTACTCTTGAAGGTGTTCAGTGTAGGTGCTTGAACCACCTCCAATGGCAGGCTGTTCCAGACCTTGGGGTCTCGGACAGTAAAGAAATTCTTCCTTATGTCCAGCCTGAATCAGTCTTGCAGTAGTTTATAACTGTTCAACCTCGTCATCCCTTGGGGCGCTCTGGTGAACAAACGTTCCCCCAGATACTGGTGGTCACCCCTGATAAACTTATAGGTGGCCATCAGATCACCCCTGAGCCTGCGCTTTTCCAGGCTGAAGAGCCCTGTGGCTCTCAGCCTGTTGTCGTAAGGTCTGCTTCCCTGACCTCTGATCATGCCGCGTGGCTCTCCTCTGCACTCTCTCAAGCTTCTCCACATCCTTTTTGAATTGTGGGGCCCAAAACTGGACGCAGTACTCCAGCTGCGGCCTCACCAAGGCCAGGTGCAATGGGAGAATGATGTCCCGGGATTTGCTTTAGAAGCATCTATAGATGCAAGCCAGTGTTTTACTTGTTGCTAGCTAACATAGCACTGCCGAGCCTATAAGGATGCTGCAAGTTTTTTATCCCAGGGTGGAGAACCTTTCATTTTTCAGAGTTAAACACCATCAGGTTCTCGTTCGCCCATTTGCTGAGCCTGTCCAGGTCAGCCTGGATCGCCCTCCCGTCTTCTGGTGTCGCTGCTATGCCCCAAAGTTTGGTGTCATCGGCGAACTTGGCCAGTTTGCTTGTGACTCCAATGTCCACATCATTAATGATGTTGAACAGTATGGGTCCAAGGACAGAGCCTTGGGGGACCCCACTGGTCACAGGGCACCATGATGATTGACTTCCGTCAAGCACCACCCTCTGGGTCCAACCACGGAGCCAATTTCCCAGACAGCGAATCGTGGTGGACCCAAGGTGACAATTGGCCAGTTTCACCAAGAGGTGATCATGGGATACCAGATCAAAGGCTTTTTTGAAGTCAAGATATATGACATCAGTCTCTTCTCCCTTGTCCAGGTGATAGGTCATCTGGTCATAGAAGGAAATGAGATTGGTCAAGCAAGACCTACCTGCAACAACCCGTGCTGGCTATCCCTCAGGATGTTGGCATCAGCCAGTCCGTTAAGGATGGCCTCTTTAATAAACTTTTCTAAGATCTTCCCCGGGATAGAAGTCAGGCTGATGGGCCTATAGTTAGCCGGATCCACTTTCCTCCCTTTCTTGAAGATAGGCACCACGTTGGCCTTCTTCCAGTCTTTGGGCACTTCACTAGAGCGCCAAAAGTGTTCAAAGATCCGT
>NW_005842348.1:1480150-1500855 GCF_000455745.1 Alligator sinensis | reverse complement strand
ATGGTGAAGGTGATCAGCTCGTGGTTGCTGTCACCCAGCTTCCCATCGATCACTAGGTCGCCGACTAGGTCATCCCCAGTAGCCAGTACCAGGTCGAGCAGCGCTTTGCCTCTCGTTGGCCCATAGACTTCTTGAGTCAGGTAGAGGTCATCCACGCACGAGAGGAAGCTTTGCGACTGCTCGGATTTTGCTGAGTCATCCTCCCATGAGATGTCCGGGTAATTGAAGTCACCCATGACAACCATGGTCCTGGAGCATGCTGCCTCAGCCAGTTCCCGGGCGAACTCCTGGTCAAGCTCTTGACTTCGAGTGGGAGGTCTGTAGTAGACTCTCACCATTGTGTCCTCCGCGCCGTGTTCCCCACGGATTTTAACGCAGAGGGTCTCCAGTTGTCCGCCCTGGTCGCCAACATCAGCTTGCAGGGACGGGTAGCTTTCCTTAACATAGAGAGCCACACCTGCACCCCTTTTATCTACTTGATCTCTCCTGTACAGGGTATAGCCATCTATACCCGTGGTCTAGTCATGGGTAGAGTCCCACCAGGTCCCTGTTATCCCTATGACGTCATAATTATTAGCATTGAGCAGGAGGATGAGTTCCTCCTACTTATTCCCCAAGCTCCTGGCATTTGTGTACAGGCAGGCAAGTGTTCCCTTGGGGGCTCTTGCCTTGCCCACAGATTATACCAGGGCTGGGGTAGGGTTGTGCCTTTGCAAGGATTGCTCAGCGGGCCAGCAGTGGCGGTAGTCTCCCTGTCCCCCAGCGGGCTTAGTTTAAAGCCTGGTGGAGCAGGTCAGCCAGTCTGGCTGAGAAGAGCCTCCTCCCCAGGGGAGAGAGGTGGAGGCCATCTCTTCCCAGCAGCTCACTGCCAAACACAGACATTGCTAGACACTGGACTGTAGTATAGAGTCTGAGTTGTCCAAATGATTATCTCCCTAAACTGGGAGAGGACCAGGGGAAGATATATCGGTGCAGTAGAGTAGGTTTTTCAGATGAAATTACTGAGTTGAATTTAATCACATAAATAGGTGGTAATTGTTTTTATTCCATTATGAGAGGGCTTACTGTATTTCTTTAAAATGTTGCAATGCTTGAACTTGAGAAGTTTAGAATAAATTAATGTTTATAAAGAATCAGCCACTGCTCTCTCTTTTTGAGGTGCGCAGGTTTCCCCAAATTCAATGCGTATGAACGTAATTCAGCAACTTGTTCCACTTCTCAGGAAAAGCCTTACAGAGCTGTTACTAGGGCCCTCCTCTCCACGTGTAGCTCCTCGGGGGCAGAACTGGACTACTCCATCAAGGCAGGCTGGGAGCAGCTGCACTGCCAAAGACCATCCTTGTTCATTGTCTTTAGCAGTGGTAAGCAGAGCTCCTGCTCTGAATAAACCAAATCTAGAAGCAGCCTTTGAACAGGTAGACTATTTTGCTCTGTGCTCTCTGCGGGTGCAATAGAAAGGAGGGCTGGGCAGGAGGGAGTTTGCTAGCAGGCGCTTCTTTTTTTGTGGTTGATGGGTCACAACTACAGCCTTTCCCTCCAGGTCTGCACGTGGCAGCTCTACAGCTGGAAAATAATAGTGTTGGACAGGACCTCAGGGATCACCCAGTCCAAGCCCCTGCACAGGTGCTGGATATGCTATCCCTAAACCATCCCAGACAAGAGAAATGATGAGATAATACACCCACAAGTGTAATAGAGGTATTAGAATTGGAGGAGCTTCAAGTAAAATTGAGGCCCTAAGATTTCAGAAAAAATATTGCACCATGAGTTTCTTCTCTTTTAGTTCCTTCTATGAAAGTAGAGAAGATAGCGGCCTATGTGATTTGTGGATGCATATAATGCCCCCTGTTTCTCCAAGAGTACAGCACTTGAAGAAATAGATTGTGCTGAAGAATGGCCTTTCAGCAAGCCAGAAAAGAAGTGTCCAAGCTGAAGGACAGCCCTTGCCTACAGTGCTCTGCCCCGTTTAGTGCAGTATATGGACAGGCACTGTTTTGTCTCCTGTAAGGGCCAACTTGACAGTTCGGTGCTGTCTGCAAAGCTTTATTTTATTGTGGAATACTGTAAGTAAAGCTTAAAAATGTCTTTAAGTTCAGAAGTTTGAGGAAAGAGGCACTGAAAATGTGGTCTCTGACTCCCAAGGGAACTCATCCTGCCCATATTTCAGGAAACTTTTAGCAAGACAAGTTCTGGGAATGCAGCTCAGCCTGTCTTGTATTTTTCTCGTGCTGGCCAAGGAAGCCCACAAACACCCCACTTTTCACCTTTTCTTCTTTCTCTTACCATATGAAATCCATGGTCAGTAGTGATTTTTTCTTCATCAGAGGAGGGCTGAATATGGATTCCAGTGCTTCCTGGAGTGTGTTGCGTCATTCAGAAGGCTTTGCAGAAAAGGAGAGTGATTGCAAAACACCCCCTCACCCAACGGGACTTCTGTGTCTAGCCCTTCTATTCTCCAGGCACTAGATGGCAGAGACCTGGTGTGGGATCTCTGAGACGTCTGTGGTGTGGGCCCAGGGTTGCGGGGGCGGGGTGGGGAATATATATAGTAGCAATATTGTGCTGAAAGAAAGAGTTAATATCTGTCACCCAACTTCCTATAGCTGAGGGATTTGATGGTGTGGGTTCCAGACTAGTTCTTTTAAATGATGTAAGCGGCGAGCCTTCTGTAAGCATATCTTTATCTCTACCCAGTGCCTATGGGTAAGAGGGCAGAGGATCATAGTGAATGCAGATATGGGTATGAATAGCATTTAGAGGCCAGAAAAACCCTGACTGAACTTGGATTGGATGCCACACAGCAGTCCAGGTTTTGCAAAGATTGAAACCAAATCCACAAAAAGATCTATCACTGGTTTCAAATTAAAGTCACCAAAGGCGATTTTATTTTTATCAATCTACCAAGAAACTAGTTATTTAAGAAATGACTGACTGCTTCTGTTGGTCATTTCTGGACAACTGGCTGGCCTTGTGTCACGTGGTTTAATGGTTACATATTTGATGCTAGTTAAATAGTGCTCTGGGAAGAAACAAGAGAAAACCACATAAGGATCAGCTAAGAAAAGCAAAGTTTATAAAAATGGCTCTGTGGCAGTGACTGCTGAAAACTGACCCTATTTTGCAGGCTTGTTGCTGCAGCTTTTCTTCAAGAAAAAAAAAATCAAACAGATTGTTTCACCCATTTTCTCAGCAGATGGAATATTCAGTTGCAGGCACATTCCACCAGTCTGGAAAGTGATTAGTTTGCTTGGCCCTGTCTCCATTTGCACTATAGGTTGATGCATTATTTCCCCTTTAAAAGAAAAAACCCTTGATTTATCATTTTTAATTTTGTCTCGTGTGCAGGAAACATTTAGGTTATGGCAGGGGCGGGCAGTCATTTCGGGTAGAGGGCTGCTTACTGAGTTTTGGCAAGCCATTGAGGGCTGCATGACAGGCAGCCAGGGGCAAATAAATATTAATTTTCTAAAATTTTTAGGGGCCCCGCGGGCCTGATAGAACGGCCTGGCAGGTTGCATTTTGCCCACCCCTGGTTATGGTATAGACAGCAAAAGGCAGCTTAAAGACCTTTGCTGCTTAAAATCATATGGTAGCATTTAAGTAAATGTTTTCCATCTCAACATCACCTTTCAAACATAAACTGATGTAGGAAATTCTCCTTGGGTAGTTTAGGGTATTCCCAATTAAGATTTTAACAAATGTGCTTTTTTGCCATTAAATTGTATACATGTGATGCACGAGGTACCTGATTCTTACAGTCAGAGCCCTTATTCCAACATAAGCCACTCTGTACTTTTCAACTTCTGTGCTGTCAGATGCTTAGCTTCCTTTAGTTTTTTTGGCTGGAGCTGTCAACTTTTGATGCTGTGTAGGGACAATAATTTAAGTCCTTGTCCTTCTCTCCTGTGCTCATGGTATTATCTCTAATCCTGATTTTGTTTCTTCTCAGATAAGAATTTTAATTTTGGTTCTGAAAAACATACCACATGAGCTCCTGTAACAAGAGCATGTGTCTTAAGAAAAAGCAGATTGGCATATTATTAGGAATAAAGAGAAAAGCATACAAGCAAAGCCTGTTGAATAGATCTGCTCAATCTTTAATGGTCACTGTAGAATATGCCCTGAACAGGTCCTAAATATACAGTTAATTTTTTTTAGTTCCTCAAGAATTAGAATAAAGTATAGGTCTAACTCTTTAGTACAAATCCATAGGCCTGATTTCATGGTGCTGATTGTTCAGGGTGCTGTCTACTATAAATGAATGTATCATTCCCTTCACTGTGCACCCAAAGCTCCTAAAAAGTTTTATTGTTCTTTAAATCACCACTGTGTGGACTTCATGACTGTTCAAAAATATATGTTAAACGAGAATTTGTTGTCTTGTCCAAGTGTGTTCTCCTGTTGACTTAAGTAGGATTAGATGGGTAAGTAATGGAACCAGGTTGTCTTTAAATATGCCTACTTCGCTAGAATAGATATTTTCTGGACTCACTGAAATTAATACATGAGCCATCTTCCAGGCCTTCCTTTCCCTGCTCTTTGGCCCAGAATCTTCAAATCACTTGAGCACAAGCATAATTTGAACCATACAAATATTTGGTTACATTTATTTTGAATTTGCCTTAAGTGAATAGAAAAATTGGGGAGAGTGGAGCAAAACAAATATTCAAAGTAGGAAAGATCCATACCAGATTAGAATGACATTCATGATTTCTACACTTAGTAAAATAATTATTCTTGTGTGACTTTTGTAGCAACTGGAACAGATATTGACAGAAAAATGTCACTAACCATTAAGAATGAAATCTATGAGGATGTTTTAGAAAGTAATATTCAAAATAAAACCATTTTGTATGCAGTGAGTGGGAATATATTCAGCAGTAGGGAACGCTGATGGCAGGATTGTGGAACACACCCATTATTTACAATTATGTAGAGAAGCAATGTGGTCTGGTCCTGTAAATGCTCATTGTACACAAAATGGTTTTATTTCAAAATTGCCCTTACTTTCTGAAAACCCATCCGACTTCCGTGCAAATGCCTCTACAATGTCTGTGAAATTGTATTGAAATCAGTTAGGTACATTCTTAGGTGCTTTGCTGAATTGGAAACTTTATCAGAAACTACCTTTTTAATGCCTTCCTTTCTTCTCTATTGGCTAAACTTCTTTTTGTTTTTGTTTGAGATTTTAGAAAGGAGTTGGTTTAGCTGAGCTTTTTGATCTGTTTTAAAATCTTGTTTTAAAAGAAAGCAAGCAAGAGCTTGTAAGGACTTTTTACTAGGTCACTAAGCACATGCCTTGCGTTTCATCAATGCTGTTTCTTATTCTTTTATAAAAAGAAAATTAAAAGGACTACGAAGCCTGTGCTTCAAAGATTTGAGTAAGTCTCTATCCCTGTCACTATTACAATTCTTAGTTCCTCCATTTTGTTCTGTATTGACTGATTACATCTCCTCTCCTTTAGAGTCCTTTTCTTCCAGTTCTTTTGCTCACAAGTTTGTTCTCATGGCTAGTCCCCATGACTCTTTGGAGTAAAATTATACACGTGCATAATATTGCAGTTTTTGGGTTGTAGGCTCTGATTCAGGACAGTTTTTCTGTTCAGAAAAGTGTTTAAACTTGTGCTCGATTCCCATAGAAATCAGTCAGTTTAAAGTATGTGTATTCATAGATTGTAAGGGGCTGGAAAGGACCTCACATGGTCATCGGGTCCAGCCACCCTGCACTAGGCAGGAAAGACAGCTGGGGTCAGGTGACCATCCAGTCTCCTCTTAAAGATGTCCAGGGTAGGTGACTGTACCACCTCTGGAGGGAGCTTATTCCACAGTGGGAAGTTTTTCCTAGTGTTAAGCCTGAAAGGGTCTTCCAGGAGTTTGTCACCATTACTCCTGTTTTTCCCCAAGGGTGACTCGGTGATCAGTTGAATTCAATTTATATGCCCTTGATTTATTCCCCTGATGTAGTGGTAAGCTGCTACCAAGTCCCCTCTCAGCCTTCTCTTTTTTAGGCTAAAGAGGCCCAAGCCCTCTGGACTCTCTTAAGCTTTTCCACGTCCTTTTTCAAGTGCGGCACCCAGAATTGGATGCAGTACTCCAGGTGTGGTTTCACCAATGCTGAGTAAATGGAAGAATCACCTCCTTGGTTTTGCTTGAGATGCATTGGTTGATGCATGCCAGAGTATTGTTTGTCCTGCTGGCTACAGCATCTCACTGATGGCTCATGTTCATACTGTGGTCTATTATTACCCCTAGGTCCCTTTCAGTCTTGATGCTGGTCAGTTTGATGCCACTGAGCCTGTAAGTATGTTGGGGATTGTTCATCCCAATGGAGCACTTTACACTTCTCAGTGTTGAACTTCATCTGGTTCCAACCTGTCCAACTTGCCAACCTGTCTAGGTCTGCCAATATCTGCAGCCTATTTTCAAGTGTGACCATGCTCCCCCATAACTTGGTGTCGTCCCCGAACTTGGCCAGTGAGCTCTCACCCCCACATCCATATCATTGATAAAGATGTTGAAAAGCACCAGACCAAGCACAGACCCCTGAGGGACACCACTGGCCACTTCTTGCCAGGACGATACATTTGTGCTGCCCTAATTAGAGGCCTAACCTGGTAAGCCTTTTGTGTGAGGGCCTGTCTCATAATAAAAATAAGGGTTTTTTTGGAACAGGATTATTCCTCAACCCCTTTCGCTGACAATGACCTGTCCAGCTTTTTCGTTGTTGTTATCTGTTCCCTGCAAGTCTTAAGTGGCTGTATTACAAGCAGACCTGGCAGCAATAGCTATAGCACAGATTGTCTAATATGTTCCATTATAAGACCCTTTCTGCAACTGTTTTAATTCTGCCAAGCTTCAACAGTTTGGGTTGAAATTTTCCAAAGCAGGTGTTTCCTTAATTTGTTTTGAGGACTTTCAGCAAAAAGTAGTTCTGCCCTTTTTGATAATGAGGTTGGAGAAAACTACGTGGTCTTACCAGTATTAAAACTGTTTGCAGTTGTATTATTGACAAGCTCTAGTCTTCTTTCTTTAGAGCAGAAATGTGCAGTTTGGTAAAGGATTTTAAGAGGGGAAAGGGTAGAAAGAAGAGGAAAACTGAGATGAAGATCTTGCTTCTCCTGTGAAAAAACACTCAAATATGGTTGAGCTACAAGCCTCTGAAAGTCAGCCTTTGCAGATGCATAGTAGAGGCTTGTTAGAGTTCAGCACAGGGGCGGGCAGTTATTTCAGGTAGAAGGCTGCTTAATGAGTTTTGGTGAGCTGTCAAGGGCCACAAGGGTTGCTCTGCCCTTTGACAGGTGCCCTGTTCCCTGGTTGCCATCTTGGGACCAGAAGTCCCTCCCTAAACCTTTGCCACAAGAAGTCCCTTCCCTTGCCCCCAAAAGTACTCCTTTTTGGTAGGGGGTTTGCCATCTCAGAACTGGAAACAATTAGATACTAAAAATCAAACATTGACAATAGCATATTTTAATTTTATTTTTAAAAATATATTTGTCCTGATTTGTGTGCATTTTGTTCTGTATATAGAGGCGATTGCATAATAGCTCAAAATAAAGTCTTATTCCTGTATATTATGGGGGGGTGTAGAGGGGTGGGATGTAAGGGTAGTCGGTATGGGGTTTGTGTGTGTGTGGGGTGTGTGTATGTGGGTGGGTATGGGGTGTTAGTGGGGATGTGTGGGTGGTAAGAGGTTTGTCGGGGGGGCTGTAGGCTGTGTGGAGTGGGAGGGTGGTTGGGGGTACGCATGAGAGGTGTGGTGGTGTGTGGGTGCGTGTGTGTGTGGTGGGATATATGAGTGTAGCAGTGCGCAGCGCTCTCCCCAGAGATGCATGTGCATGCGTGTGCATGGGGGAGGGTGTGGTTGTGGCATGGGTATGGTGGGTTGTGCATGGGAGCCCCCCGCACATGCCTCCCTGAGCCGGTCAGCACCTGCCCCTGATCCAGAACAGCCTGGAGCCTGCGCGCCCTGTGGTGCCTCCCTGCCACCGCCAGCAGTGCGCAGCCCCAGTGCGCCCCATGAGTGGTCTGGACTCACCCCGGTCGGAGCGGATCAGCTGGAACCTGGGCACAGTCTGGACCCAGCCAGCTCTGCACCGCCCACCTGTGGCATGTCCTGCCACCCACTGGGCACGCAGCAGGGCTGGGACGGCTCTTTCTAGGCAGCCCAGGTAGTGGCAGCTCCTTCTGGCTCAGCAGCAGCACGAGACAGAAGCTGCTGCTCAGCATGGAGTAAAAGAGGCCCTGCCCGCTCGCCACTGCCTGTGCTTTCTGGTATAGCCTTTGCTGCCCTGTGTCTGCTCTGCACTGCCATCGCTGCCTCGCTGGCAGCCCAGAGGCAGTGGTGACGCTGCATAGACTCAGGGCAGCCCAGCACAGCATAAGATCTGGGAGGCGACACCAGGAAGCGCCGGCAGCAGTGAGGGGGAGGAGCCGCATTTACTCTGTGCTGAGCAGCAGCTTCTGTCTTGTGCTGCCACTGCTCAACCTGGGTGGGCGAATCCAGAGCAAGCGCAGGGCACGCGGGGTTGGGGCTATGCACGTGGGTCCCCGCTGATATTGTAGGGCTGGGGTTGGCAGTGACCAGAAGGAGCTGCCAGCACCACCTGGGCTGCCTAAAAAGGCAGTCCAGTTGTGGAGCCGCCCCAGCCCTGCTGTGTGTCCAGGGGGTGGCACGATGTGCCACGGCCAGACAGTGCCTGGGCCAGGTGGCACCGAGAGACCTGCTGCGGGCCGGACAAAAACCCGCCGGCCCTATTTTGCCCTGCTGATCTTGACAAAGATCCCATCTGTGCTCCATAGCAGGGCAGCGGGATTTTCCCTGCAGTTGTTCTCGCTGGCAGGAAGGGGACTTTCTCTGCTGTATTCTTGGTGTTCTTTTGGTACCCTGGTAGGATGGAGAAGAGAAGTAGAAAAAGCCTGGTTCAAAGGCTAGGTACAGACATTCACAAAGCCTGAGGCAGAATCCATCTAAGTTACGTCATTTTCTGTAAGCAGTGTAGTATAGATTGGTAATGAACAGAATATACATTCACCCTTTGGTGGGAGGTGGGGCAAATCCTAGACTGGATTTTGCCATTTTTACACCAGCCTATGTGCACTGAACTTTTGTCCTGTTACAAGTATAGGCTGGTTTCCGATCACCTATACTTGTAAAAGTGTAATGTCTGTACCAATCCAGAAACAAAGAGTGAGGAGCGGAGCTGGGGTGGGGACAAGGGCAGTCCAAAGAAATAGCGGAAGGCTGAGACTGTCAGTATGTGGAAGGGACCAGTAACGTGTATAACCAGGTTAGCCCACGGTCTTCCAGAATGTGAAATGGAACCTAGAATTATCCATTTCCAATGCTTCTCTTCTGTCAGGAAATTTTTGCAACCTACTGGCAAAGGAAGGGTCTCATCCTCCTTAACTGTTCCACATAAAAGATAACAGCCTACTGCTGCTAGTTCCTCTGTTAACTCAAGTAACAGATTTCTGTAGCTCTAGAGTTCTGGTCCTGTCGTTAGCCTGTGCTGGGAGTTGCTATAGTTTTCCATACGGAATCAAGATTTGGGGTTTTTTTCCACAGATTGCTTTGAGGGGAAGGGAGAATACAAAATAGAGCAGTGAATGGGGCAGGGGTTCTGTTTTAAAAAAAAAAAGAAGAAAAAAGAAAAAAAGTAAAATGGTCCATATAATTAGAGACTGTATATTAATGCACATGCACAACTTTAAAATGCTTGGCATTTCCTAACTTTTGAATGCTTGCTGTTGAAACTTTTCTGTTCTTTTAAAGCAAGAATGTGAAAGACCCTGCCCACAGCCCTGTTGTTCAGTGCCGTGGTGCTGCCCCTGGGTCTGAGCTGACCCACATGCTGCCGGCCCAGCCCAGGATGTGCACTGCATGGGGCTCCTGCTCTGGCATCTGCGCTACACGTGGTGACTGCTCTGGGACTCCGGCATGTGTGGCAGGGCCAGATGGGTTTCACACCCCTTTTTTTACTGAGTAGATTTCCTAATTCCTCACGTTTTTGTTCCTCTTAAATTTAATCCCGCTAATCCTAATGTGATCCTTTCCCTTTTTTTTAATCCATTCCCTTTTGTTGAACTCATTCGGGTCATAGATAGAGTTCCCAGAAGCCCCTTAGATTTCACCTTGTACTTTCCCCGTATTTTGTAAATTGGGTTCACGTATCTGTGGGGGGTATGCGGGAGAAATTGTGTAATGGTAGATTTAATTTTCATTATTATAATAATTCGCATTTAAGGGGTTAAAATATAAAACACATGCTGGTAGGGCTGTGTGGGCAGCTGGTAAATCTGGAAAGGGGGTACACAGTAAGAAAAAGTTTGGGAACTTCTGAATTGTAGATAATCCAGGAGGACTTCCTAACTGATCGCAGTCTCTACTTTGCTAAATGCAACTTTTTGAGTAAATTAGACTTCTGCAGTGATGCACAGTTGCCTATATTTGTTTCCCAACAGATTTGAATAGATGGCATCCACTGAATATATTAATTCTGTGGTTTTGAGTACGCCGAGAATTGGTCCAGGAATGTGGTGTTCTCCTTTTATGGAAACAGGCAAGCCAAACATACTCTGTTTCTAAATTCCCAGCATCTCTCTCTGAAAAATCCAGGGTATGGAAAGTGCTGTAGGAAAACATAATCATCTTTTTTATTTGCATGAATGTTATATTTTGAAATATCATTTTTCATGAGATTCAATTTGAGAGGAGAATGCAATTCCAGAGAACTAAGGGCAGTTAGTGCAGATGGAAATGCTGATCTTTTTTATGTTCCACCATTTTGTTTCTCTTGCTAGAACAACAAAATGGCGGTTCTCATTTTTGCTTGATAAGTGTGTTTCTGAACAAACTCTGTAGGGGAAGATGTGATCAATCTCTATAGGAGCAGAGCAGTGTTTCCTGCATGTCTTTATTGGATTTTTGTGAGCTTTTTTTTGTGCTGGGTCATACATGCAGTGCAACCTCATAAATGTAACAGTGGAATTTATTCCTCTGAATTGTATGCCTCAAGCACACTCTTAAGTCCATTGTAAATGCTGAATGGGAAAATTGTAGAAAACCTGCAGAACTGAATTTCTGAGTCAAACGGGAGGTTTAGAATATGGCATTTAAATCTGTTTGGAGACGGGTTTTAAATAAGGCAGTGGGGTTGGGGAAGGGAAGGGAACACAATGCAGCAATGAGGTTAATTCTAGACGTGACAAACCAGAGTCTGGGAATCTAAATCTATCAAATTTAGAAATGAGACTCCAAAAGTGTTTTTATGAAGTGCCTGTATTTTAGACCAGAATAGTATCAGGAGGCCTTACTACTCTCCACAGGAATAGAGGAGAAATTATAGATGCAGAAAATAAAGGTGTTAAGGAGCAAAAGTGAAAAAAGTATTAATCACTGAATCCTACAAGGAGCTCCTCTGTACAGCGCTACATGGAGTCATTAGACTAATGGTTCTCTGCCTTTTTAGACTGGAGCACTTCTTGTCAGACTTGAGGCTCCCTCCAACACTTTTGTGATTCGAACAGCACCCCATTAAATAAATTAATTTATTGATTACAGTGCTTATCCCCGTGCAGAAGGGGCAGGCAGTAGGGGCTGGGGAGTGGCCAGGAAAGGAGAGTCTGAGCCTGCCCTCGCCTGCTTATCTCATCACACTTCCAGCTGCACCCTTCAAGGGATCTCATGACACCACAGGGTGTCCCCACCCTGGTTGAGGATCACTGAATTAGGGACGTGCACTGCAAGGGGAGTGATGTTAGTGATCTGAGAGCTGGTTCTTATACCTTCCAAATTATGTTGCCCTGTGTTCTGCTTCGAGAAGACCCCGTTGTGCTTTTTGGTCCAATACAAAAAATATTTAAATGGATTTTTATAAACATGGAATGTTTTTAATTTTTAATTATTATTTTAAATAAACTATTTTGTAGACAATTGCTCAGGATGCAAAAGTGCGTGCAATAGGGGTTAAGATGATGGAGCATCCATCAGAGTGTACGTATTGGCACAAGCCACGTTTTTTATAGAAAGGCCAAGGGAGAAAGGACTTTAGACTTCACTTGCACTTTATTTCATACCTACCCTTTGGTTTGTGTGAAACTGCTGTTTTGATTGGAAGCAGAAAGTTTTCCCTGTTACACTATTTTTTGAACTGCTGTACATATACTCACATAACATCTGCTTTCCTCTGCTTAAGTGTGTCAAGACAATAATAGCACTAAGGTTTCAAAACTGAATGAGAGGTGGAGGGGGATTTTTGTAGTGGCTAATTATTAATTATTAATTAGGTCACAATCTCCAACTTGGATTCTGCTAATAAACGACTGGGTCAACATTTTGCATTTTTGCGTATTCTTGTAATAGAAAGCTACTTTCACCCATGTGAGGATCCCTCACCTGACACCCCAACTTCTCTCCCATCAGAGATACTTTGTGAAAATTGTTTCCATTATTATCCCAATTTCTTTTCCCCTTCTCAGATCTTGCATCAAATCCCAGTAGATTCTGCTTTAAATAGGCAATTAAGCTAACAATGTAATTATATCCCTTAATGCTCATTTTAACTGGCTTAGGGAAGAGAGAAAGGGAAAAAGAAACATAAAATATCTGAAAACCAAACCTCTGTTATGATTTCAAGGTATTTTTGATACCATGTGTTAATTTGCAAAGAACTTGAAGTTGATCTGGTAGTGGCACTGGGTATGCCTTGAGGTCACAGTTTCATGGGCTGGCATGTATGTGGAGTTATGTCTTAGAAATGTCCTCATTCTGAACCCTCTTCCGGCTGCAGTTTTAGGAAAATCCTGGGAGAGTTTACACTATGTTCACTTAATATTGCAATGCAGTAACTGCATAGATGTAATATGATAGATTTTCTGCTTTTATCATCTAGGCAATTAGTCACAAGAGACCAATCCACAGGGTCCACAAGCTGCCTTTTTCCCATATATATGAAGAGAAAAATAGATCATTGGAAAATAATGTTGATGGAGAATTATGGGGGTGATCCAATGCCAAGTTAGCAAAGTTCTTGTACTATCTACATCCAGTCAAGCATGTAGCATAGTTGGAGCTAATGCTCTGATGATACTGAGTGTAGGAACTTAAATTTGGTTTGTGATTTTGTACAGAGCTAATTGGGGTAGGATAATATCCATAAACATGAATTTGCTAGGCAAAAAAAATTGATGAATGCACAGATAGCTAACAGGTAGGGAATTTCTTTGCCCTCTTCTCACTTTTTGTTAAAGCAGGGCTTTCCAACCATTTTTAACAAGTGTACCCCTTCTGCTTCAGTTTCAGCTCATGTACCCCTTTATTTTTTTTCTTGTTTTTAAGGGGCAGGGGCAGATCGAAGCCCCCCGTGGTGTGGGAGGGAGTGGGGCTGGGGCAAGGACAAGCGCTGCACAGCTGGGGAGGAGTGCAGGATGGAGCCGCCATGTGTGTCCTGCCAGTGGGTGGCTTGCCGCCAGGCTATTGCCTGCCCAGTGACAGGACACACAAGGCCATCGTGCTGCTCTAGAAGCAAGCAGCAGGAGCGAGGTGCAGAGGGTCTGAATGGGGGGGCAGGGGACTGTGTCTCTGTACCCACTCAGAACCACGCTTACAGAAACACACTTACCTCCCCTGTCATTGAGACCCTTGCAGGCTTCTGCAGGGCCATGGCGCCTCCTCGCCATTGAGTATTGGCAAGCTGGGCTATGGGTGAGCTGGGGTAGAGGGTGGGGAGGCGCTGTGGTGTGCCATGTGGGGCCAGCAGCACCTAGCATGCCCCTTGCCCTCTCCCAGGCAAGATGCGAAGTGTGGGAACGTGCTGGGGGAGATGACGACACTGCGCCCCAGGGCGTGCTCCATCCCTGCCCTCCCACACGTACCCCCTATGACCTTTCTAAGTACCTCTAGGAGTATGTGTACCCGCAGTTGACAACCCCTGTGTTAAAGAATCAAAACCCCTCCGTAAACGACTTCTGATTCTTATTACATTTTGCATGCAGGTAGAGCTTATTAAGACTGGCAGTGCACTCTTGAAATGCCAGTCATTGTAGTAACCATTTACCCACAAGTAAGTGATTTTTCATTGTTTTTTTTCATTGATAGGATATTGGTGTCATGGCTAGATCTGGGCCTTGTTGACTTGTCTGGAATTCTGCATTGGAAAAGGGTCAGTTTGTACAGATTATTCTCTAGGATCAGGATGTTAAAGTTTGGTTTTGTTCCCCATATAGGCTCAACTGATCACTACTTTATTGCTCTTTTTTTTTTCTTTGTAAAATGGCTCTAACAATATTTACCTGCCTTGAAGTTCTCTAAGGGTATGGTGATAGAGAAGTTAAGTCATTGTGCTGTGCCTAGGGGCAAAGTTAGATTTCTGTTGTGGGTTCATGTGAGGGCACCGGAGAACAGCTAGATACTTTCTGTGGTTTTTTTGCTGGAAAATGGCATCTTGTGACCATGGCAAGGAATGTAAACAGAGTTCAGACTCCAGAATGCCATTTTGGGATGGAGATGTTGCCTAGTGATGCAGATACCAACTATTTGTGTTACTGAGGAGGAATAATATTAAAATGATTTTGCTCAGATTAAATAAATACAGCTGCAAGTAACTTGTTATGACTCCCACTTTTGGAGGATATTACTAATTTTACTAGTTATTACTCATTTTACTAACTTCGTAAAAAAGTTACAAAGGTGAAGGCTTCCAAGGAGTAGGCAAACTCCTCTCTAAGGAGAAGGCAAACTTGAGCTCTTCACACCCCCCGTCTTCGTCTTCTGCCCCTCTCCACCCCCCCACCCCGAGGTAAGAGTAACCTGGTTATCTACTGCCTTTCTGCAATAAAGTCAGTTAATCCCAGGCTGTGAAATAACTGTTAAACCGCACCCAGGTTTTGTGGTGTGTACATAACCAGTCCCTGGGCATGTCTACATGTTCATTAATGTGCCTTAGTTACTGTGCATTTAGTTTAGTAGTTGCCTAATGAAGTACTAAGTAAATGTGCAGTAGCGCCAGTGCATGGTTATTTTGTGACAGTTACTGCGCATTAGCCTAATAACACTTCACAGTAAGTAGCTTATTAGCACGGTTTTTGACCGCCACACTACTGTGCAGTGTTATTAGGCTAATGCGCAGTAAGCATCTCATGTAGACGTGCCCACTGTAATGGTGATTGGCGATATCTACTCCAGCAGCAGTTCCCAAACTGTGGGGACTGCAGGGGTGGGCACTGTGGCTTGGGAGCGAGGAACCATGCTGAGGAAGTGGGGCCATAAATCGGGTCAAGCTGAGGAAAAGTTTGGGAAGCACTGTAATACAGTTATGCGGAGGGAGCCTGGTAAAACTACTTCTGGCGTAGACTTGCCATGTTTCTGTGTTTGAATCCTGCCATGTTAAACCTGTGCGCCCTGTAGGTTCCTTAGGTCTTGCCTGGGCTTCAGTGCCCTTCTCCTAGCTTCTCTGGTGCACTTTGTGGACATTGGTTCTCTTGGCTGTCACTCCTCCACAACAGTGGAGCTTCCTGGCCCAGTTGCCCAGTCCAGTCTTGACCCCCGGGGGCTCCTCAGTAGTTCTGGCACATCCTTCCTCTCAGCTTAAGCCTTGTGGCAGTCCTGGTTTACAGTTCATCCCTTCAGTGATGTGAGTAGAAGCAAGCAGGCACAAAGTGTTACAGATGTTCCAAATCCAGTTACTTTTAACTGTAGGTATCATAGGAAATATAGTGATCTAGACCAGTAAATAAATACAACTTCTGTGTAAATTTCCCTGCTGTGGTTTTCCCACTGCTTTCGAACTGTCTTTGACTTTGGGTTAGAAGAGGAGTCCAGGATCCCCTCCACGCCTGCACGGGGCTTCTTTTCCATACTGTCCTCCTCCTTCTTCATTAAGTTTTCTTCTTCCTTGGTTGGTTCACTCTGCTTTTAATGAGAAAAAGATCTTTATTCCTACCCTAGTGTATAAGGAGCCTCCCCTCTCTCTCTCTCTCTCTCTCTCTCTCTCTCAAATGTCTTCTCTCTCTCTCTCTCAAATGGCTTCTCTCTCTCTCTCTCTCTCTCTCTCTCTCTCTCTCTCTCACATCTCTTCTCTCTCTCTCTCTCACATGGCTTCTCTCTCTCTCTCTCTCTCTCTCTCTCTCTCTCTCTCTCTCTCTCTCAAATATCTTCTCTCTCTCTCTCTCTCAAATGGCTTCTCTCTCTCTCTCTCTCTCTCTCTCTCTCTCTCTCTCTCTCAAATGGCTTGTGAGAAACCTTTCTTTAATGATAACCAGGCTTCTGTCATGGTGACCTTCTAATCTGCCTTCAAAGTGAGCAAAGTCCCCCACCAGCTAATCAGTTGCTTAGTTTCCACCTCCTTCCCCGCCCAGAGTTCAGACTTGAAAAACTGGATTCCTCTGGGCAATAGTCATCTCTGCTCAAGAGTGCTCCATTTGAATGGACAGTCACTGGAGTTCAACTGCCCTCAATTGCTGGCCCTTTGCCCAAATCAAGAATTTCTCCTGTTGTTCTGATGGAGTTTAGCTCAGTATGGAGGCAAGAGGCAAAGGACAAGACAGATGAGCCCCTCAGTCAAAATGAAATTTTAGGTCTGGCACAGATACACAAAGTAAATTCCCACTACTGGACAGAATTAATCTTATTTGCACACATTACACACATCCTCCAGATTGTCAGAGCTTTCAAAACTTGGATTCCAGGACCTTTTGAAAATCAGGCACAGGGAGCAAGTTAGATTTAGGTTTGCAAGATCATCAGTGCAATAATTTATTTTAAAAAATAGCCCAGGACTAACATTTCTCCTTTTTGAAAACTTACCTTAATGTGCTACACTATGTTCTTTGAAGGTTCTAAATAACCTTAAGAACAAACCATTGTTGCAGCAAAATAATTAAATAAGCCATCTAACTATTGTTTGTATATGTTATACGTGTAAGTACTCCAGGAGAAATAATGATGACCCGTTTCTTCTACTGCAATAGTATTGACCAGACAAGCACCATCCCTCTAGAGGAGTGCTTCATGGAGATGAATTCTAAAGACATGCACATAGGCAGACAAGGTTCCTTGGGTGAATTTGATATCTTTTATTAGACCAACCCAAATGGTTGGAGAATAGTTATTAAGCAAGCTTTTGGGTTCAAAAACCCTTCGTCAGGCTCAGGAAGCTGCAGCAGTTGGTGTGTGCTCTTCCTGGATGGGATGAAAAATAAAAAAGCCAGGGGCTGGGCTTATGTCCTTAGACCAACACGGCTACAACCCAAACCCCAAAGACATGCACATGAACTCATGGCTTTCTGTGTCCTAACATTACCTGTATGCCTTTCAGGCAATGAGTAAAAGGAAGCAACAAGTTTAAAATTGAGAAAACTCCTTTAGCAATAGACCCTGAGGTAGAAATAACCCATGGCCTGATTTTCTTCTTCATGCTAAGGAGCACTGATCCATTATGGTGGGTACTTCAGCCTGTCTGCAGCTTGGGCACAGCATCAGCCTTGTCATTGGTGGCAGGTGGGGAAAGCCTGTTCCACCACGGGGAATTCCAGCTTCCTTTCAGAATTCCAGAGTAGCGGCGGGCTCCGCAGGGTAGATTGTTTAAATCAAGTCAATTTAAATCACTGATTTAAATAAGCAAGCAAAAAACCCAATTTAGATGATTGATTTTGTTATCAACTTTCCCATTATATATTTTTGTTTTTTTTTTTAAAGAAAGTGGTCCCATGTTTGTATTGTTAGAAATCTTATATGTTAGTATGTGATAAAGAAATATATATATATATCTTATTCACTAGATGATTAACTTTTTGCTAATATTTATATCAAGCTGCATTAAGATGGCAACTTGAATTTAATTAAACACACACAACCAACACTTCAGATTTATTAAACCAAATTGTAATGTTTTGGATGCAGAGCCTTTTTTTATCGAAACATGAACATTTACAATTAACTAATTTATTCATCACTGATTTTCATAGGCGACGTGTACAGGGGGTATGTGCCCCCTCCTCCCCCCAAAATTGGCCCTCACCAGCTAGGAAGTGGGGAGTGCTGTCTGGCGCCCCCCAGTTTGCCACTGACACTTCCAGGGTCGACGACTGGATGCTAGGGGACGCCCCCCACGCCCTCCCCTGTCGGCAGTCCAGCTGCTGGTGCCCCCCCAGAGCCAGGAAGGACCAGTCACCCATGCTAATATTACTTCTTATAGTATTAGAAGTATGAACTATGGTTAGTGAATCCAACCAATTATTTCAGTCACCCTGTGGGAATTTTCTAAAATGCCTAGGTGAAAGTCATTTGAGCATAAGTTCTTCTTTGCCTAATTCTCTTTAAAATGGGGCAGTCATTTTTTATCTAGGCTGTTTTGAAAAAAATTACAAGCTTTTAGCACTCATAAATCTAATTCCCCCCACTTTTCATTGATAGACTAGAAAGGAAAAACAAGTTTTCCTGCTTTTTCAACTCCATATCTATTTTTCAGCTTTGAATGAACCAGTTCAAATGAATAAAATATTCTTTCTGCACCTGTAGAAGAGGTTACTGCTGGTTTAGCACTTCAGCAAACTCTGGTTCCAGGTGCTTTGCTAGTGACTTCCACCAGTTCAGTGGAGTGACTTTAAAATATCCTCAGCAAACATGTAGTACTTTAATGGTTCACCTCTAGCACTGAAACTGATTATAGTTGGCATTACTAATGGGTAATTAGTAGGTGCCCATGTCATAGCAGCATTTTCCTTTTCTGCCATTAGGTATTTACCCTGGTACTTTGTGCTAAGAATACTGGCAAGAAAATGAATAAAGCAGGTGCTTGATCCATCCGCGTCTTTATTTTCTGCAATCTAACTTTGCTGTTGGTTGTAGCTTGCTTCAGTGTTCCTTGAAGCTCTTTCCAAATTTCAGAACCATCTGCAATACAGCAGCAATCTTTCTGTAGTTTGTCCAAGGCTATGGAAATACATTTTAGTGTATTCAGCATATCTTCTACATTTCTCTTTTGTCTACTGTTGGCTAGCTATAATACGTCTATCAGTTTTGTCAAGATTTTCTTCACAGATGGGCATCAGAATAGACTAGTTCTTAATAAACAGCTCAAAGCAGTCAACTACTGAAATCCATTGTACATCTTGGGTGCAAATTAACTTGGATCCCCCAGGTCTCTTCAGTGAAGCTTAAGCAAACTGCTTGTTATAGAAGTATTTTGCAATTTCAATAACATTTTCTTTTATTTCTGGAATACTTAAATCTTTGGCTAAAAGATGCATCAAATGAGCATTGCACCCATCTATTTTAAATAGGGACCTACCAAATTTGTGGAGGCTGCCCTGATCACCTTTGCTACATTTGTAGCATTGTCTATGACATTCATTTGAACAAAATTATGCGATATGGGTATTTCCTGATGTATCAATTGTTTTTGTGAGAGAAACAATCCCATCTTCTGTTGTCACAGACACATTACTGGATCGTTTTGTACATTGCTCCACCCATCAAGATTCAAATTAATACTTAAGCCTTCCAGCAATATCTGTTTTACTGGGTGGAATATAACCTGGTCATAATGATTGAACCATGTCAGTGAAATGTTTGTTTTGAACAATGCTAAAGGAGGAATTTGTTGCATAAATGAACCAAGCAGTTTTTTCAACTATGTTGCTTTGCTGGTACTAATAATGAATTCATCCATAGTTTTTACTTGATAGTGAAGAAAGTCTCTTTTTGGATTCAGGTAATTCACTGTCAGAAGTATGTTAATTGTAGTGCTGCTGGTGGTACCAGTATGATTCTGAAGTTGCAATAAATTCTTTGGAGTTTATTGCTTCAAATTAATTGTTCATGTAGATGAACCCACTGGATATTACTCTGTGCATTACTTAAAAAACAAAAAAAGGTTGTAAATGAAAGATCCCTCCTACAGATCCCGCCTATGTTGTTTAAATGATATAATTTTTCCAAACCTACTTCTATAGGGAAAATATTCAATAAATCATTAAGTTATCTTCTGTTTAAACCCTTTTCTTTATCAATATAGAACAGCTTGAAAAAACATTTACATTTTTATTTTAAAATTCATTAATGCCTCTTAAAACTTAATTCTGCACAAGATATCTTTACCTAGGGCTGGTATATTTGCTTATACTGAGCAATAAAACTCATTTCAGAAATGCAGGGGTAATATTAAAAATGTATAATTGACAAATAGTCCCACAAGCTAGCACATCCATTACATTCTGAACACAACCCAGAACATTTTGAAATTCATCAGTAAACCACTCAGAACAACTAATATTGTTATATTATTTCCTAGCATTGCAGTATATGGTAGGCAATCCATAAGAAAGTTTCAAAAATTGTAAGTTTTCTAGCCAATTGATCCAGATGGCTCAGACATCACCATCTTCAAGTGCATTGCTTTCTGAGAGCAGACAAGGCTCTTTGGGCAAATCCGATACCTTTTATTAGACCAACTCAAAGAGTTGGAAAAATTCATCTTAGCAAGCTTTTGGGCACAACCACCCTTCATCAGGCTGGGGTGTCTTCTGAGAAACATTTTTGTGACTTCATTCAGGATACCAGGCCTTGCATCTCTTTGTTGCACTGTTTACACTTGGCACATGTTCGTTCCTGTTTTTCCCTCTGGCACCAGAATTTCTTGAAAATATTCCTAAATAGGGCTTTTTTGTGACCTGCAGTCATGGCAGTTTCCTGCCCCCCCCCACACCCC
>NW_005842348.1:1449601-1480138 GCF_000455745.1 Alligator sinensis | reverse complement strand
TTTTAGGTTTTGAAATCAAAACTAGCTAGCCTGTGTTCCACAGTGTGTTCCTTTTTCAACACGGTCTTGAGGCTTTCTGTTGGTCCTTTTTGTTGCACACTGCTCCTTACTCTGCACAAAACAAATTACCAACAAACCAGGACTCCTTCTCCCTGTGACATAAGCACCACACCCCCTCCACCCTCCCAAAATAAAATAGAACCCCTCCCCACTTTAACAGTCCTTGATTTCTGCTCTTGTCATCCCCTGGCCTTGTATGCTGCAGTATTTTTTTGAGAGACATGGATAGAGCACTTGAGAAGTTAATGTTTACATCTCTGTACATATGCAGGGACCAAGAAAGGCCATTTAACTGAAGTACCCAGAACCATTCAGTTGGTAGTTACTAAGCAGAAGGTGGTTTTTCCATGAGCTGGAGAATAAACCTCCATTATGGGTGCAAAATCATAAATATTCATAATTTGATGTGTCCTGGGAAGGTGTAATGGAGGATTAGAAATTTTGTGCCACATACCTTGGGACTTGGGAAATCTTGAGCTATTATGGGTCACCATGCCTGTACCATGCTCCCATGTTTGAATTATTGCACCCAACAATTGGTGCTGGGTGCCATGCTCAAGCACCATCTCTACCACTTTCTTCCAGTCACTGTCACAGATGACTGTGGAGCAGTAAGAGGGAGAATAACCATGCTCAAGCACCATCTCTACCACTTTCTTCCAGTCACTGTCACAGATGACTGTGGAGCAGTAAGAGGAAGAAAACTGGAAGTAGGGGGGCCTCTTGTACTTCCTCAGTACATATTATTCATATTTTAACCTAGTATCTCTCCTGAAGTTAAATAAATATAACAGTTTTCCCTGGTTGTCTAGGATTTGGTAGTTTTAAGGAAGAACTGAAAAAAATTATTTTTTTTCCCTTTTAAATAGGAAAATAACAGTATTGGATTTTATTTTTCAACTGGATTGTATTGATTTCTTTTTAAATAATCCCTTTTAAATTAAATTAGAATTTAATGCAGACTATAGTATAGCCTAACCTTATTTTAATGTCCTAAAACATTTATATAAAAACTAGCCATCAGCAATGATGCGGGGGAGTGGGGGACAGAGTGCTGCCACCCACCACCCTGCACCGCCGCCACCTCCCAGGAGCAGGGGGGAAGCTTGCCACTCCATTCCCACCGTCATGGCAGCGCTCTGCTGCACCACCACTGCTACCTCCTGTCTGGAACGCTCTTGGAGCACTCTCATTGGTTGTTTCAGTCAGCATTGTGATTGGCTGCTGAGACAACCAGTCAGCGTGCAAATAAGCATTACGGGCAGTCAGACAGACTAAGGCTTTTATTATATTAGAATAAATATTCTAAATTCTTAAGCTTCTATCAAAAACTTTGCATTCCTGGCTGTGTTTATTTTTATATATAAAAAAATATTCTGGGGGGTGGGAAACATTGAATGTCTAAAGTCAAGCCTTTTGGCACAAGAGGTTGTAGACATACACTGTATTTTTTTTGCATAGAGTACACATCTTAAAAAAACAACACCCCAGTGCTGGACATTGGCATGTGCATTATATGTGAGAATTATGGTAAGAGCAGTTTCTGCTGCCTACCAGGCAAAGGGAACATCTGCGCTCATCCACAGGGAGCAGAAAAATGAGTAGTCTTGTCTTCCTAAATGTTGCTATTCATTTAGTTACTAGAAGGAAAGCTTCTTTTTCTTTGTTCTGCCTTTGAAAAAACAAGGTGTGTATCTTTTTTCATGTCATACTATATATAGTAAATGCAGTAAAACAAATTAGTAATTAAATACTTTATTAAGGGCTTGATCTTATGAGGGATCCAGGGTCTGTGCTACTGGGTAAAAGACAAAACAGCTGCTTTTCATAAATCATGAGCAAAAAGGTAATTATTTATTAAATAAGCAAAGTATCATTCACTATTTAAAAATGTAAAAATGAATAAAAATCTGAACATATTAAGACATTAAATTTGCTTAAATAAACATAGAGTTAGCTAGCATAAAGTTAGCTAGCTCCCAGCTAGCATAATGATGGACCAAATCTAGTGTGCAGTTGTAAATCTTAATATTTTAATGGTTATGTCAAAGAATGAGAATACATTTTTCTTTAAAAAGAAGTGAAGTGAAAATGAAAAAGCTGATTCAAATGGTGATTTAAATGGAAGGATTTAAATCACACTATTTATCTGAATGAGAATTTAAGATGTCTGCTTGAGAGTATGTCTGTCTTGCTATATAGGAAACAGTATTTATTTAACCAGAAGGTAGTCTCAGCCACCTTCTTTGGCACAAAAAGTCTTAGGCCAACAAACATAAGTACAAAACCAAATATGAACTGTCATTTGACACTGCAGTACCTCTTGTACTTTTATGAAGAGTGTTAATATGAGTGACCTATATTGAAGGACAGTCTCTGAATCTTTTTGGACATATTCTTCTGATTGGGTTTTGTACAAAGAGAAATCTGAAGCAGACATATTGAATAGTACCATTTCTGGAGTACATTGAATTCAGAGCAGACACTACACTGAAAAAATTGGTCATAAACCTGAGTTGAAGATGAACATTGTCAGGTACAACGTCCCATTTCAGAAGAATATTAACATAAGACGAAGATGGCCCTAATAGAGAACAAAAAATGTCACTGAAACAAAAGTCTCATTATTATTGGAGCCCATTAGGAATTCTGATCTCATACATGAGTATGGTTTAATGATCAAGAGCTTATACGATACCTGTGTATTAACTCAAATATCCCATCTACATCCCTATTTTGGCATTTGACAGAAATCTTGCTCCAGCTGTGGAAGAACCAAATTGGCTATCTCTGAGAGGAATTCATCTATCCTTGTGGAGCAGTTTCCCAGTAACTGAGCTGTTAACCTGTCTTTTAGCATCAGGATATAGCAAATTAAAAAAATTCCCTGCAGCCTCTTGGCCTTTCTGTGTGTCAGGACCTGAGAATTTAGGTGGAAAAGATATTTTGCAAAGTTTGGTATGGTCGCTGATATATTTCTTCTGTCCTTGTCATCTGATCTCCAGAACTGTACTGAATCTTGGAAGAAGATTGAAGTAATCACTGGGCGCATCTCCACGTGAAATTAATGTGATGAAATAACTCTGGAGCAATTCACACTGGAGTTAACTGCTCCCGGGCACAGCTTCTACACACGCGCCTGGGACAGCAGCAATTTGAAGTGGGGCAGAGCAGGCCCCCAGCAAGCTGGGCTGACCGGGTGCAATTTATGTCCCCGGTCAGCATTTACACACACGTTTCAGCACAGTCTATCTTGTGTCTGTGACAGTACTATCTTACGGTGGAGTGAATTCATTTAATGAGCCCTAATAGTGGCTCGTGTACTGTCGTGCTTTACTGTAGAGCTAATTAGTCTACTCCACAGTGGAGATGTATAAATCCACCCACTGTGTTTATGCCTTTTTGGCTGAAGAGGTTATGGCTTTTGGGTCTGATTTAATTTAGTAGTATTTCACGTAGTAGGGAGGGGGTCTGCTATTGTAAACCAGTCTTGCATCTCTGACCATACAGGTTTAAAATTAGTACTGGTACTTAAATTAGGTGATTATTGCTTTATGGAACCCTAAAAGGGAAGTCAACAAATATGATTTATTCTGCTGGCTTGATGTAAAGTCCATGGTTTAACTAAAAATTTTAACTAATGAAACATACATTTGAATTCTTCCTGGAGGGCTGTTTTGTGGGTGTATTGGAGTGTTCAAGCAAAAGAGTCAAGTCTTTGTAGAATAATATGGTCAGCATGTTCAAGAAAAGCCAGCTTATGGAAATCTAAACATTTAACTGCTGCTTTAAGGCATTAGTTTTTTTCTAGTCCTGCTAGGCCATAGAGCGATGACATCAGAACCTCATTCTGCTCCTTACAGCCCTATACAGTTTGGACACCTACACAGCTGTGCTTTTGAGCCTCTCAGGGGCTGCTAACTCCAATTCAAATTCAACAAATTCTGTGCATTTGTCATCTAGTCATAGCCAATGGCATTTTATTTTCTTTTTTTTGGCAGGAGTCTGCTCCATGACTTATGGCCAGGGAAAGATGAAGAAACTATTTATTTATAATCTATTTTGTTTTAGATGTCCAAATATTAAAGGACAGTTATGCTTTCTATCCAAGAGGTGCATAATTATGAAGTTCCTACTCTATTCTGTTGCTAATATACTTTCAAGAAGAAGAAATACTCATGCTTAAGTAGCACAGTTTCTGCTCCCTATGTGGTGGTGTGGTGCGTGTCTTTTGTGTAGCCCTTAGCTTACGAAAGCATTGAGACTGAGTAAATGAAGTACTTAATAATGGAAGTTTGTATTGATTATTTAACTTCTCTGTATCTAGCTAGGCAGAAATGCTTTCCTTTTCTTCAGGGGTGTTGGGACGTTCCCTCTGCCTGAAGACGGGTGTTTGTATCCAAAAGCTTGCAAAGAAGAATTTTTCCAACTATTTTAGTTGGTCTAATAAAAGATGTCAGGTTTACCCAAATAACCATGTCTCCTTTTCTTCACAAATTTGGCATCTTCCCATATGCTTCTGAGAGAGATTATATGAACATTGATATAATAATATAAACATCAGTTCTTCAGATCCAAGTGTATCAACTTTTGATCAATCCTGATGTTTCCTTATTGAATGATTGTTGGGTTCTTATCAATCAAGTAACAACCTTCAAAATGGACTGCAATAAAAATAAGAACATTGTGGTATTCTCAGCTATCTTGACACACTATGGGTGCATCCAGACAAGCACGGCTGTGCAGTATGTGGCACCGCAAACACGTCTGCAGCACCACATACCACACAGTCAGGTGTACTCTGTCCTGCAGGGGAGCACTGCCTGTGCTTGTGCTGTTCCGCTTTTTTTCCCATGGATTTTGTTGACCCCTGGATATGCAGGAGTCATAGATTCATAGATGTAGGGTCGGAAGGGACCTCGTAGATCTTCTAGTCTGACCCCCTGCCGTGGGCAGGAGAGAAAGCTGGGCTTAAATGACCCCAGCCAGGTAAACGTCAAGCGGAGTCATCACCACTTCCCTTGGAAGTTGGTTCCAGATCCTAGCCGCCCTGACTGTGAAGTAGTGCCTTCTAATGTCTAGTCTAAACCTACTCTTTAGCAACTTATGGCCATTATTCCTTGTTACTCTGGGAGGTGCTCGGGGGAACAAGGTCTCTCCCAAACCCTGCTGGTCCCCCCCTAGTAAGTTTATAGAAGGCCACCAGGTCCCCCCTCAGCCTTCTCTTGTGAAGGCTGAACAGGTTAAGGTCTCATAGCCTCTCCTCATAGGGTCTGCCCTGTTGTCCCCGAATCATGCGAGTGGCCCTCCGTTGGACCCTCTCAGTGCTGTCCACATCCCTCGTGAAGTGCAGCGCCTGGAACTGGATGCAGTGTTCTAACTGCGGCCTGCCCAGTGTCGCATAGAGGGAGAGGATCACTTCCTTGGCCCTGCTTGTGATGCATCTGTGGATGCAGGACAAGGTACAGTTAGCCCTACTGACCATGTTCTCACATTGTTGGCCCATGTTCATCGTGGAGTCAATAATGACTCCAAGATCTCTTTCTGCCACTGTGCTTTCAAGAAGGGAGTTCCCCAGCCTATAGGTATGCTGCTGGTTCCTACTGCCCAAGTGCAGGACCCTGCACTTGTCAGTATTGAATCCCATCCTATTTTCATTTGCCCACCCCTGTAACCTGTCCAGGTCCTGCTGTAATCTGTCCTTCCCTTCTAGCATGCCCACCTCACCCCAAATCTTTGTGTCGCCTGCAAATTTAAACAGGCTGCTCTGCACCCTGTCATCCAAGTCGCTAATAAAGAAATTGAACAGTGCCGGCCCAAGGACAGAGCCCTGGGGGACCCCACTGCCCACTTCCCTCCAGGTCGAAAATGACCGGTCCACCACCACTCTCTGAGTATGACCCCTCAGCCAATTTGCAATCTATCTGGCTATGTAGGCATCAATGCCACAGTCACCTAGCTTTTTAATGAGAATGGGGTGGGAGACAGTGTCAAAGGCCTTCCTGAAGTCCAGAAAGACTACATCCACCGCAACACCTGCGTCCAGTGATTTTGTGACCTGCTCGTAGAAGGCAATCAGGTTGGTCTGATATGACCTGCCCCTAACGAAACCATGCTGGTTGCCCTTGAGCATCATCCCCGCTGCTGGCCCATCCCAGATGTGCTCCTTGATAATCTTCTCAAAGAGCTTCCCCAGGACTGAAGTAAGACTAATGGGCCTGTAGTTGCCTGGGTCCTCACTTTTCCCTTTTTTAAAGATGGGGACCACATTAGCCCTCTTCCAGTCATCCGGCACCTGGCCAGAGCACCACAGGTGCTCGTAAAGCTGTGCCAGGGGCCCCGCGTGGGGGAGTCCCGGTCCCTGCACAAGAAAATAGAGGCAAAGAAATTGTTAAAGAGATCTGCTTTCTCCTCTGGTGCGACCACCAGATTGCCAAGCATATCCTGCAGGGGCCCCACATTACCCTGGGCCTTCTTCATGCTCCCTATGTATTTAAAAAAGGACTTTTTGTTATCCTTGATGCTAGCTCTAGTTTTAGCTTTCCTAACAGCCCCCCCCTACAGACCCGAGGGGTGGAGGTATACTCCTCTTTGGTGATAGCCCCTCCCTTCCCCGGGTGTACACCTCCTTTTTGGCAATCAGGCATTCACAAATGCCCTTGGTGAGCCAGGGAGGCTTTTGGGCACTCTTGCCCCCTTTGCTTCTTGTTGGGATTGTCACCCCTTGGGCTCTGAGTATCATCTCCTTAAGGAACGACCGCTTATCTTGGACACCCAGTTCCCCTACTCTCCAGGACCCTAGTGCCTCCCCCACTGATCTCCTCAACTCATTGAAGTTGGCCCTCTTGAAGTCAAGGGCTACTGCCTTGCTGCAGGCCCTTGACACCCTGCAGTAGATGGTGAATTCCAGCAAGTGATGACCACTATCGCCCAGGTGGTCGCTATCGCCCAGGTGGTCAAGGATTCCAAGCAAGTGATGATCACTATCGCCCAGGTGGTTGAGGACCTGGAGTCCCCTCACCTGGTCGTTGCCTGTGGCCAGGACCAGGTCCAGCAGGCCATTCCCCCTGGTAGGACTGTGCACCTCTTGGGTTAAGTGGAGGTCCTGTATCTCAGCCAGGAACCTCCGTGAGCGGTCAGACCTGGCTGACTGCTCCTCCCAGCAGATGTCCGGGTAATTTAGATCACCCGTGACAACTACATCACTTGCCTTAAGTCAAAAAAGCCCATGGAAAAAATGTGGAGTAGCACATGCATGGGCAGCATGTGCTGCTGAAAAGAGGAGCTAGGCTGTCCAGAGCCATGCTGTGGCTGCCAGTCAGGCTCCTCCTGGCAGGATCGTCTCTGCTGCAGCCCTGGAAGGTCAGCCAGCGTGGTGCTGGCCCCAGCCTCCCCTACCACCTCCAGGGTAACTTGCCGCATGGCACAGGCATTCCCCAGGGAACCAAACTTCTGCGCTCATCTGGATGCGGCCTATGAGCCCACTCTAGTTTCTTAAAGATGGAAGCATTCTGGCCATAATTCCACATATGGTAAATAGCTTTCTGTAGTTTTTCCTTTGTTTAAATTTTATTGTTGGAGGGTATTTCTAAGGCACTGGTTTCTGTACAGTCTGCCTACTGCATGTTCTTCTAATCCTCTGTTTATGACATCACTGTTAAATCCTGAGCAGATTCTGGTGAGGTCACAGATTTAGGGTTATAAATTATAACAACTTTTGGAGAAATAGCAGATTAGCCAAGGACTTTGGTTCATGAAAATGTCTGTGTGACTATATTGGTGCTTTTGAATATGAGTAAGAGTAGAAATGCCCTGCATTTGAGAAGGGAGAGGGGGGCTCATGTGCTTAGGGAATAGAGTAGAGTTGCTTCTGGTAGGGAATGGTTGGAAGATTGTCCAGTTGGGGTCCACACAATGAGTCTTGAAAGTCATAAAGATCCTTTCTCAAATTATAATCTATGAATTTCCAAAGAAGGGAAAATGCATATTAGCAGAGTTATTTCTACATTTTCAAGAAAGTATAAGTGGCTTTAGACTTTAGCTAGCAGTGTTTCCTTTTTCTCTACCCTCATTTTTCAAATAACATTAATTCTGTACGAAATAGGCAAATGTACTCCTCTCTGCTAGGAGAGTTCCTCTGATTTTTTTTTCTTCTTTAAGTCGTGGAGGTTGGTTTGTTTGTTTGTTTATTTATATCTGCTTGGGGAGTTGATCTAGTGATATTTATAGGATTTGCGGTTGGATGACCAGGAGTTATTTTGTAATCAGAATTTCTAAGATTTCTACTTTCAGCCTGTTTTTTCCAACCTCTTTTTTCTTTTTCTTTTTTTTTTTCTTTTTCTTGCTTTTTTCTTTCTTTTTGTTCATATGGTAAAGCCTTTTCTGAGACCATATTATTTTCCCCTGCAATTATTGTTCCTTTTTTAAGTTTGGAAAAAAAAATCCTGTTTATGTGCTTCCCTCACCCTTCCCCCCCTTCTTAGTTGGAGATTAATTTAGTTTGGCTGTCTTTTTCTAAATTAAAATGGTCACCATTCCACTCATTCCACCATTCCAAACAATGAAACAAAAGAGTGAAAGAGAAAGTGACATCCTTTTAGTTAAATTTTCATTGGCAAATGTTTGTTTAGTTTCAGTCTATTAGTCCATTTTTAAACTCTTACAGACAAGAAGAGTCTTTAACATGGAAACCCCTGCAGACACACTGTGCTCCCTTGTTTGGCAAGAGGTTCTGTGTTCTCTTATGCTTCAGTAGCCAAAGCATATTGTGCTATGTTGTGTTTCCTACCTTTGAACTCCAAGACTGCAAGGCAAATCATTTTTTTTCCAGTCCTTCGATACAAAAATTAATGATTCCCTCACATTTGCTTACCCTTGAACTTAGGGAGCTTGGTAACCAGAAGGGGGCTGGCTCAAGAATTCTCATTTATTTTGTTTTTCTTTCTACCAGTTGCAAAATGAAACACTTCCTTGTACATTCTGTGAATACATCTTGTTTAGTCTTGCGATGAGGAGAGGGAGACATGGTCACACACTAGGCTATTCTTATGCTCCCTTAACTAGCACCATTTAATTGTGGTCTAACGTGCATATGCGTAGTGGGTAAGTTTTCAGGTGATGGACTTCTTAAATTCCAGATACAAAATTTTTGGCTTGGGTTTTCATGTGTTGGTCAAGTGTTTGCTTTCTCATCATCTATGTCTGATTTAAGCTATATAACAAAACATCTTACCTTTTCTATGGTTGTGTTAATTATTGAAGATTCCAGAGTACTTTCCCGATTTTTATTTATTTATTTTTTAATGTACATTAGGGACTGTACATAGGGATCATGTTACCAGCCCCTGCAAGCCCAGCCACCTCAGGCATGAACTCGGAGAGCTGTTCTGAAGTGCACATCATATTCTGCATAGATTTAAAGAGCAATTGAAGTTCTAGTCCTATGAAAATTTACTCCAGGAAGTACTTTATTATTAGTCCCCTTTTAACCATAGCATCCTGCAGTTCTGGTTAGCAGAGCTTTTCAACAAGAGAGTTGCAATGTTTTTTTTTCACTGAAGCCAGATTGGGCATCCTCTGTGGTAGCAGGCCAGCTCAGAAAGAGACCAATGCAATGTACTCTAGTTGTGTTCCCCTTGCTGAGGTTCTCCAGCTAGGGGAGCTGTACCTCAAAATGTATTTCCATGCATCTCATAGCTATTAAAGTTGAGTAAGGAGATGTTGAGTTCTTGGAGTATTGTTTGTAAATTCATGGTGTGTTTGACTCTGTGCACAATCCAAAAACCCTCTTTGTAAGTATCTCTCCTAATATTCAAAAGCGATTATATAAGGAAGCCATAGCAGGATGGCAGATTTCATGTCTTGGCACAGGAATGCAGGAGTCAAGTTGCCAAATGCTTGAACCATGCTTTAAGATATAGCACAATTACTGGTGAGTAATGCTAGCAAACGGATTCAATTAGGTCCATTCAAAGTATGATGAGCCGGAATACGTGCAGTGTTCTGTAAGAGCTCTGCAAGAGCATTGCATGCAGCATCCAGGCACACAGATCCTTCCATCTGTCCAAGCGTGAAGAATCCTAATTGATCTCAATTGTTATAACATTACACAATGAAATAATTATATTTCAGAGAGAAGAGAGCTATAGAGCCCAACACCTGGAATTGCAGCTGGAAGGGTACTGGAAGTGTTTTGGAAGCTTGTACTCTATAGAACATACCGTTTTGCACTTTATACAGGTGGCACCATTAAGTAAGCAATGGCTACATTCTCCAGTTCCTTGAAGTTTCCTGTGCTTACAGACTGTCATCCCCAAGTATAGCACATTGTACTTATTTGGTTATGAAGGTAGCTGAGGTGTGCTTTGTTAGTGGTAAGAGATGGAGATGAATATTTCTGGTCACCACAGTAGGAGCAGTGGTGGAGGATCCATCACAGGACTGGACTACAGAGCGTTGAGTAGGAACATTGTCATCTCCTTCCATTGCTTTCTTGTTTCTCTCCTCTAGCTTGACCTCTGGTTTATCCAGGTTGAGCTCAATTAGGTCTCATTCAAGTTGCAGTCTTAGCGACTGGGAAATCTGCTTGTCCACTCTGTCGGTTGCATACAACTAAAAGACAGGGTTTGAGTATGATCAGCAGTTGGAGCTAGGTGCATCCCAGTCCTCTTAAGGAGATGGTGTTATGAAAAGGTGAGCTTTTGAGCGAGTCCAAAAGAGGTAAGTTTGGCTCAGTGCAGGGAAAGGAGGCCGCTAACAGTCTGTTGTATCAATAGCTGAGTTCAAAATTTGTAGCATTCATTGGGTCCCTGACACAATGGAATGGTTGCTGGTGAGCACTTTTCATTAGTTATGTCTGAAACCCAGCCTCTGAGTTAAGCCTGGTTTAGTAATTTTTTTTACCCTGATGGGAGCAATGATGAGCCAGTGCCTCTGGTAAGGAGAAGGTAATGAGCTGGTTGAAATTAGTTCTGCATTTCCCCTCTGTCATCTCTTCAGTCCCAACACAAAATCCAGTAGTTGGCCAGCTTTGGTCAAAATTGTTTTGAAGAGTTCCATGGAAACCATGATCTGACTTACTGTTAAGGTGGAGTACTGTGGGCAGTAGAAGCGTCTTTGGCTACATTGGGGTAGGCAACATTTTTTGGCTAGAGTGCTGAAAAAAATGCAGTGTCTACCTTGTAAGGTTCCAGAGTGCCGGCATGGCAGAAAAACAAAACTGGGGAGCGGGGTACATGGAAGGATGCACTGCATATTAATATAGTTAATAATCATAAATATTGCCTTTTTTTTACAGTAAATAATAGGTTTTCTAAAAATTTGATACCTGGTGACAATAAATAAAACATCATATATTACCTTTGTTTTTGTGTATTGTTTTTTGTTAAGCATGTTGTGATGAGAGAAGGAAAGAGAGAAAAAAGAGAGAGACAAGGAAAGAAAAAAAGAAAAATACAAGAGAAGGAAAAAGAAAGAAGTAAAGAAAGAAAAAGTAAAAAAGAAAGAAAAGAGAGAAAAAATAGAAAGAGGAAAAAGAAGAGGAAAATAAATAGAAAAAAGGAGAGCAAAAGAAGAGAAAAAAGGAGAGAAAAAAGAAAAATAGATAAAGGACAGAAGACTACCTTAAGAGGGGGAAAAAGAGAAAGCAAAAAGAAAGAGAGAAGAGGGGGAAAGAAAGAGGGAGAGAAAGAAAGGAGAGGAAAAGACAAAAAAGGAGATGAGAGAAAGAGAGGAGAGGAAAAAAGAGAAAGAGGGGAAGAAAGAAAAAGAAGGGAGACGAAGAAGAGAAAGGAGAAAAGAGAGAAAAGGAAAGGGGAGAGAGAAGAGAGAAAAAAGAGAGAAAGAAGAAGATAATAGAAAAATTGGAGAAAGAAGAGAGAAAAAAAGGAAAAAGAAAGAGGGTGTGTCCCTCGCTGTCCACATCTTTCACCACTACCAGCTGCGGCTCGGGCCTGCGGGTTTAGGGCAGCATCTAGTAGAGGGGAGGCATTGGCTACCAGGGCTGGGGAGCCCAGGCCCAGGGTTGGGAGGAAAGGGCCAGCCAGGGTGGGGGCAGCACTGGGGTACTGAGCTCCAGGACTTGGCACTTTGAGGTATGATCTGGGCGGCATTGGTGGAGGCGCCACAGGCAGGCAAGACTGACTGGGCCCTTGGGAAAGCAGCAGCTGGAGGTGAGTGGGGGCTGTGCAGGGAGTGGGGGCTGCCCCAAGACTCTGCAGATGCAGACCGCAGCAGGTGGGCAGTGGTGCCCAGTGGCACCAGCGGGGCCCGGTCTGGCCCGGACAGCTCCATGGGGATGGGCCTCAGCTTCCCTGCCCATGAGGGTATGCCATCTGGCCGGGGCAGAAAGCCGAGCTCAGGGGACTTCTGGCTCTGGGCTTAGCCTCCCTGTGCACTGGACACAGTGTGAGCAGGGCAGAGCTACCCCCGGTTCAAGTGCCCTGCTGCAGGAGCCCTCCAGGCCCTGGCAACAGCAGCCACAGGCAGCGCTCAAGGTTGAGTCATCTGGGAGCCTCCAGCACAGTGGCCCTCCACTGTGCCTACCCAGCCCCAGGAGGGGAACTGCGGGTGGGTGAGATTAGGGCCCGTGCAAGTGCTGTGGAGGGCTGCTGTGCTGTGCTGTGCTGTGCTGTGCTGTGCTGTGCTGTGCTGTGCTGGGTGGGTAAGCCCTGGGCCCACTTGGGGCTCAGGCAGATGGACACCCTGTCCCACGTAGGCGGAGGCAGCACCTGGGCATCAAGTGCAGGGGCCAGGTGCATGGGGCAGGGTCTGGCCTGCGCAGAGAGAAGAGGCATAGGGGAAGCGCTGCGGGTGGGTCGGCCCAGCCATGCCTTTAGGAAGGCAGCAGCTGGAGTAGAGTGGGGGCTGCCTTGGGGCTCTGTGGGCTCAGGCCACAGCAGGTGGGCAGGGGGGCCCAAGCGACACCCGAGGTGGGGCCTGATACGGCCCAGCCCATGCAGCATCATGGGGGTGGGCCACAGCCACCCTGCCCACAAGGGGACGATGTCTGCCCAGAACAGGAAGCCAGGCTTAGGGAGCTCCTGGCTCCAGACTCGGCCTCACTGTGCACTGGGCACAGTGCGAACAGGGTGGAGCCACCTTTGTTGCAAAGGACTGGCTGCGGGAGCCCCCCTGGGCCCTGGGAACAGCTCCTGCAGGTGGTGCTTGGGGCCAAACCGTCTGGGAGCCTCCAGCGCAGCAGCTCTCCACAGCACCTGCCCAGGCCCTGGCCTTGCCCACCTGCAGCTCCCCTCCAAGGGCCGGGCCAGGTCAGGCTGGGCCGGGACAGCGGGCACAGCCCAGGGACAGGAGGTGGGGTCAGCAGAATGCAGAGTATCATTGCCTGTGTTCTCCTGACTCCTCCCCCAGTGCCTGACATGGTGCTAGGACCTGCGGCTGCTCCAGAGAGCCCGGCAGCAACTTAAACCTTGACAGCCCGGACACGTTCAAGTCAGCCAGCCTTGACAGTTTACACCCAAGGGTACTCAAGGAGCTGGCAAGCATAGCTCAGCCCCTGGCACAGATCTTTGAGAAATCCTGGTGCTCTGGTGAAGGTGCCCGAAGATTGGAAGGTGGCCAATGTGGTGCCTATCTTCAAGAAAGGGAGGAAAGTAGATCCGGCAAACTACAGGCCCATCAGCCTAACCTCTGTCCTGGGGAAGGTCTTGGAAAAGATTATCAAAGAGGCCATTCTTAACAGACTAGCTGACGGCAATATCCTGAGGGATACCCAGCATGGGTTTTTTGCGGGTAGGTCTTGCTTGACCAATCTCATTTCCTTTTATAACCAGGTGACCTATCACCTGGACAAGGGGGAAGAGATCGACGTTGTATATCTTAATGTTAAAAAAGCCTTCGATTTGTTATCCCATGATCACCTCTTGGCAAAACTGGCCAACTGCAGCCTTGACCTCACCATGATCCGCTGGCTGGGGAATTGGCTTCGCGGTAGGACCCAGAGGGTGGTGGTTGGTGGAAGCCAATCATCTTGGTGCGCGGTCACTGGTGGGGTCCCTCAAGGCTCTGTCCTAGGGCCTATACTGTTTAACATCTTCATCAACGATGTGGACATTGGTGTCAGAAGTGGACTGGCCAAGTTTGCCGATGACACCAAACTCTGGGGTAAAGCCTACACACTTGAGGACAGGATGGTGATCCGGGCATATCTTGACAGGCTCATGAAATGGGTGGATGAGAACCTGATGGCGTTCAACACTGAAAAATGCAAGGTTCTCCTCCTTAGGAAGGAAAACCTGCAGCATGCTTATAGGCTCGGCAGTGCTATGTTGGCTAGCACTATGGACGAAAGGGACTTGGGGGTCATGATTGACCACAAGATGAACATGAGCCTTCAATGTGATGCTGCAGCTAGTAAAGCAAGCAAAACGTTGGCTTGCATCCATAGATGCTTCTCAAGAAAATCCCGGGACGTCATTCTCCCGCTGTACTCGGCCTTAGTGAGGCCACAGCTGGAGTACTGCATCCAGTTTTGGGCTCCACAATTCAAAAAGGATGTGGAGAAGCTTGAGAGAGTCCAAAGGAGAGCCATGCGCATGATCAGAGGTCAGGAAAACAGACTTTATGATGAGAGGCTGAGAGCTATGGGACTCTTCAGCCTGGAAAAGCGCAGGCTCAGGGGTGATCTGGTGGCTACCTGTAAGTTTATCAGGGGTGCTCACCAGGATCTGGGGGAACATCTGTTCACCAGAGCACCCCAAGGGATGACAAGATCAAATGGTCACAAACTCCGCAGCGACCGATTGAGGCTGGACATAAGGAAGAACTTCTTTACTGTCCAAGCCCCCAAGGTTTGGAATAGACTGCCGCTGGAGGTGGTTCAAGCACCCACTTTGAACGCCTTCAAGACGCATTTGGATGCTTATCTTGCTGGGATCATATGATCCCTGCTGACTTCCTGCCCAGGGGGCAGGGGGCTGGACTCGATGATCCTCCTTGCAGCCCGAATGTCAATGTCTATGAAATAAAATAAATTATTATTTTTTTTAAACAATTTCCTCGTGTGCCTTCTGGCATTCTGAGGAAAATGTCTCCATGTGCCAGTAATTGGTACGTGTGCCGGGGGTTGCCTATCCCTGGTCTACGTGAACACTGAAGTCATCCAGACACTCAAATTACTTAGACCAGAGAACCCTTAATAAACCCTTTGCTAGGGGGTTGTCTACATGCAAATATGTGCAGTTTTAGTTAAACTAGTGCCAAACTTTCTAGAAGTAGATGCCCTTATTTTGGTTTCAGGTTTATGTTAGTTTAAATTAACTATTCCCAGCTGGCTTGCACTAAAGCAAAATATGCACATTAGACCACAATTAATTGTTACTAGTTTTTATAAAAACAGGAAGGTCTACACATAGCATTTTGCACCAGTTTGATTAAATGAGTTTAAAAGCTTATTCATAGCCAAATGGTTAAAGCTCTGCATGTAAACATGCCTTCTTTTCATTTTGTCACAAACACTTACTGCTTTTTGGATATGTTGTTTTATCAACTTGAAAATGTGTTTTTAAAAATCCTGTTACAGGCTGTTTTCCCTGGAGTTTTCTGTGAAATTAGAAGCATGGACAAATGGGTTTATTTGCAACATATAGTCCTATGACTTTTCTTTTTCTCCAAGTTAAAAGTATTTTTTTTAAATAACTATTTCATTCTGGAGACACATCCCCTCTGTAAAAGTAAAATAAAATAAAATAAAAGTATCCAGCTGAGTCTTTGTTTCACTAGGGGATGCATGCCATCTGTTTGTTATTGCTTGACTTAGACAATTCTGTTCTTCTTCTGGGTCACTCTTATTTTCCTGTTTTTATAATATGAGGAATTTGCAAGTATTAAGTGAAACTTTTTTTCCTGGCAGAATTTTCCAGGCAAAAATGTCCTACTCTTTTTAAGAGTACAGGAGGAGGGCAATAAGCAGCACAAGACTAAAAAGAAGATACCTTGCCCTTTTCAGTTGCTTTTAATCTGGGTAGAACCATTTACATTGAGAAGATTTTAATAAATTATTTAATTCATTATTTTAATTTCAGGATTTATAAAAAAGCCTGTATTGGTTTAAATCAGATTGAGGTTTTCTGAAATTTATTGAACACTTTCATTTTTACAATTTTAGATTAAAATGTATAATGAACTAAATTCCACATGCTTTCCATTCTTTATTCTCCCTATCCATGCTGTTTCTGGTAACATATGCTACTTGAATTTCATAAGTGTACTACAAGAAGAAAAAAAATCACAATTTTGTTAATTAAAGCATGGGACTTACCAATGCTTTTGCATGTACATAATATTACTCGCACAACTGTTCCCTTTGACATCACTTCAGATACTTGAGATTAAAGTTAAGCATATGTTAAAATATTTTTTCTTAGTGGCAGAAAATCTTTGTCATTTCAGAGTACACTTGTCTCACTTTTAAAATGTGAAGGTATTGAAGTATGCAATATATTAACAAGGTTATTGTGAATTATTTTATGCTTATGGGCCAGAATAAAAAAAAAAAAGCCTAAAAAATCTCTTAACATAGAAATGATACTGGGCTAGTAGGAAACTAACTGAAGAAAAAAATCCCTATTAAAAAATAAGGCTATGCACAGGGAGAAATTAAATAATCAGCAACAGGCAAATAAATAAAGCTGATCTAATTAAAAGTATGCTTTTTAAAATAACATTTTTATTATTATTTTTCCTAGTTATGCTATTAAATTGTCATATTTTTGGTTGAAATTTTGCAGGCCTTGTCTCTGTGTGAAATAAAAACATTTTGGGGAAAATTTGAGTCAAATTAATTCAGGTATTTTCAAAAGCAACACCCTTCTTCCTCCCTCCCCTCCCCCCATTGAAACAGGCAAGCAAAAAATAATACTTTTTTCAGTAGAAATAATGTTGAAAATTGGCACAGAAATAGTCTATACTCATAAGAAATCAATTTATAATAATTAAATAATTACCATTTTCAGTACAGGAGTTCTAGTGCATTCTGGCAGTTATATCTGCCCTCTGCACTGCTTAGTTCAGGGGCGGGCAATTATTTTGAGCAGAGGGCCACTTACCAAGTTTTGACAAGCTGTCAAGGGCCGCGTGGGTGGCCCCACCCCTTAACAGGTGCCCTGCCCCCTGGTTACCATCTTGTGACTGGAAGTCCTGCCCCCTAACCCCTGACCTTTGCCACCAGAAATCCCACCTCTTGCCCCTGGAAATATACCTTTCAGCAAGGGGTTTTGCCATCTCAGAACCAAAAAAATACCAAATTATAAAGCGAACTTCTAAAATAGGCAAGGTTCTTTGGATAGATGTGATATCTTTTATAAGACCAACTGAGTAGCTGGAAAAAAGTTCTTAGCAAGCTTTCAGGCACAGTCTGACATTAAAACATTCATTAATTTGATTTAAAAAAATGTTTGTTCTCATTTACATGTGTTTGTGTAGTGTACATAGAGATGATTGTATATAATAGCTTAAAATGAAGTCTTACTCTTGTATATTGTGGGGGTGGGTATATATTTGTGGGGAGTTTATGGGTGTGTGTGGTGTGGGGGAGGGTGTGGGTGTGTCTGTGGGGGGATAGGTGTGGGGGGTGGGGTGAGGGAGCATGTGAGGGTGTGTGTGGATATGTGGGGTGTGGGTGGGTATGAGGTTTGGGGGGCTGTGTGTGGGGGGAGGGTGTCTGGGTGTGTGAAGGGGTGGGTGTGGGGGACTGCATGTATGGCAGTGCGAGGGGGGTCTGCATGTAGGGCAGTGCGAGGGGGCTGTGGGTGCATGTGTATGGTGGGGTGTGCACATGGTACTCACCCTATGAACACACGTGTGTGCGCGCGTGCGCGCGCGCACACACACACACACACACACACACACACACACACACACACACACACACACACAGAGTACCAGTGAGGGCTCTGTGGTCTGGTGATGCAGCCAGGAGCCACCTGGTGCCAGAGCAGTCCAGGGGCAGGAAGCAAGGAAATGACTGGGAGTGGGGTGGAACTGGGCTGCTGCATCCTGCTGACAGCTCCCCCTGGGTCCTACTGCCCTTGGCTCCTTCATTTTTAACAGGCAGCCAGGAGCAGATAAATATTTTCTAAATTTTTTAGGGGTCCCATGGGTTTGGGTAGAATGGCCCGGCAAGCCAGATCTGGCCCGCAGGCTGTATTTTCCCCATCCCTGGCTTAGTTGGATCTGCTTCCTTCTTTCTTCCTTTTTTTTAATAATTAAACATGAGAAGTTTCAGGGAGACTGCTGTGCTACATCTTGCCCAAATGCCAAGCTAAGTAAGTGCCTGCCCCAAAGAACTTTTCCTTCAGCATCTTTTTAAGAGGTGAAACTTGCAGCTTGAAATGTGCATGTGCAGAGGACGTCTGTGCTTATGGTTACTCGTGGTCTGGTGCAAGAGAACTGATGTTACTGATGTTAGGTTTGTTTATAGGAATGATAAGAACTAAAATGAACTCAGACTCCAGCAAGTATTTTAGAAACGAAGTCCTCTATTTACTAGGGATAGTCCATTCCTGTGTCTGCAGCCTTCAAACTTGTGAAGATGAATTTGGTGATTTCTCTAATCGTGTCCCTAGTGAAATCAATGGAAAACACCAGTAGGAAGTATGCATTGGGGAACTTGTCTCTCAGCAGTCTGTTAGCATGGGATTTCCTGTTCCAAGACCTACCTGATGTGAGTCCTAAATCTTTCCTCACCATCTTAGCAATTTCTGGTAGTGAGGAATGGCAAAGGGTTTGAATTTTCTTGTATGTGTATTGTAGGAATTCATCTTTGGCTTTTTATCTGTCCTATGAAGGTAGAAATGCAGGTCAGCCTCATTAGTGCCCTGCTGTATAGCAAGTCAGGCTTCAGGTATCTCAGCCCCTTTGCTCCTTCCGTACTCAATGTTTGCCAGGCCAGGTACAGACTTGCGATGATGGAGTTGTCATATTCCCAGGCTCATGCCATGTGTCATTCCTTATGACACACTTCAGCTCCATGAGAGTGGCCACCAGTGCTTGTGGGAAGCTTCCAGAGGCCAAAAGAGAGCTTGTTGATACTGTTTTGCTCAGTTTATGATGGTTGATTTCTTTTTATGATAGACACCTGCTCAAATGGGGGGTTTATTTGCATATGCATATTGGTTTATATATTCACATAGGTGATATAGCCATTTAATCGACCTATCCAGTGCTTGTGTGTACAAACAAGCATGGATTGTACATTCAGTTTTACACAGAGACTACTGGAGAATTGCCATTTGTGTCCCCAAGTGCAGTATTAAGCGTAAAAATATTCATGGTGCTATACATGTAGGAGCCGGGGACAGATGTTGCATCACTTTGCATTAAAGTCACCTTGACAGTCCCCTAGAAACAAACTTCTGAGAGCTAAATGTTAAAATAAGACTTTCTGTGCTAATGCTGGGATTTAGAAATGCACTTCCTTGGGAACAACTGTCATCCAGTTATGGTATGCTTGTTTTGCACTAAAGATCTGCCTGTATGCCAACTAAAAACCTAAAGGGTGTTTAATATGCATGTTCTTCTCTTAATGTTTATTGACAAATCTGTAGTGATGCAGAAAATGCTGATTTATGAAGGAATTTATTGGATGCAGTTCTCAGGCTCTCTTATGGTGAGAAACTGTCAAAATAAAAATTTTAGGGAGCTCTTGTCACTAGAAAATTGTCCCAACATAAGTTGAGCACTGATAATTTTTACAAAAATCATAAATTCCCCAGTGATGTTATATTATCAATAGATATCAATACTCTGCCAAGTGAAAGGATAATCGATTAGACTGGCCTTGCATAAGTGCATTCCCTGAATAGACAGCAATACAATTTTGTGATGCAGCTTTCAGTGTCGTATCTTAGCTTCTTTTGGAATTGTGAAGGCTTAAATTCTGCTCTGATAGATGGCTGAATGGCTTCTACTTTTGACCTGTTTTTATTTAGTTAGTTATTTTGGTTTGTACTTTGGTCATCACTGCCTAGCATTCATTTCTTCCTTGAGCTGAAACCTTGTCTCTGGGCTAGATTGTAGCTTTGCTTAGTTATTTAGTGGAAACAGGATTCAGTTCCTCATTTTTGTAGATAAAGTCAAGTGGAAAATGTTCCTTTTATTTTCAACTTGGAGGGATTTTTTTTTTAAATGTAGGGTTTTCCCTATTATTCATTATTAAGTAGTGATTTCATCCTCTGATATATGCTGTTTTCTACTGCAGCAAGAGAGTGAATTTATTGGAAAGGAGGGGTTCCCCATGTATGTTACAATACCTTTTAAATTAACATTTTAAAGGATGCCCACTGGAATCCTCTAACTGCCTCTTGTCCATATGTTTGAGAGAGAGGTCAGCATGAACTCATCTTAATGACAGGATGATCATAAGTAAGGATTATAATAATATTATGAGTAATTACTTAATGATTAATGGTCTGGCATGTGTGTTGACAGGAAATTTTAAAGGAGTCTTGTTGAGTGTAAAAGCAAAAGGGATGACCCTTGCTCTGGATACTGCTCGGTTTTATCTTGAGAGTCGCACAGGAGCTTGCCTCTCTCAGGGAACAAATGAAGTAGTGGTTCTCTCATTTTCTGATGCCAGCCCCCCCCTATGTAGTTGCTATGTATGGAGAGGACTAAAGTGGAAGAGGGAGAAATTCATCTCAAGGGAAATCCATCTTTACAGGCAACCTTCAGCAGCCTTTACAGACCTACTAAGGTTGCAGTTTGCAAATCCTGGTATAAAGTTCAGTGGAAGAGAATGATCTGGTTTAACTGTATTCACTTTTCTTGTGTTGAATGAGTGTTGCATCCTTAGGGAGCATGTCACATTTACAAGCTAACTGCTCAGCACCAGAATGAGCCAGGCCTTCTCATGGTAAACTGGTGGAGTTCCACTGAAGTGTGTAGAGCTGTGGATTCAAATGGATTTGAAGATGTGACTCGAGGCTTTCCCCTTTTCTAATGAATGATGGAATCTCAAGCTTTCTGCTGGGTGGGGGTAACGATATGGTATTTGCATTTTCATAGGTATTTTAGAAGGGTCTTGGGACCATGCAACATTTGGAGATTATAGGAGCTTTCCATGGCATATATGATGTCTTCATTACTGATGCTGGGGAATGAGGGCCCAAGGCAGGGCCTGGATGTATTTATGAATTCATAATGTTCTTTAAGTGTTTTACACTTCTGTTAGGTGTTGTTTTTTAATGAAAATGGATGGGAAACAGTTAATTTATCTGCCTTTCAAAAGAAGAGTACCTCCTGGCATCTCCTTTTGCTCATAAGTTGTTCGTTGGAGGCAGTGCACTTAGCATTACCTATAGCAGGAGCAGGCAATTACATTGGGTGGAGGGCTGCTTAATGAGTTTTGGTGAGCTATCAAGGGCCACATGGTTAGCCCCGTCCCTTGACAGTTGCCCCGCCCCCTGGTCACCATCTTGGGACCAGAAGTCCCACCCCTGATCCCCAACCTTTGCCACTGGAAGTCCCTTCCCTTGTCCCCCTGGAAATGCTCCTTTGGGGGGGGGGGGCTACCATCTTATAACCAGAAAAAAACCAAATCATACATTAAAAGTCGAACACCTACTATAATGTATTTTAATTTTATCACAAAAAATATTTTGTTGTAATTTGTGTTTGCATGCTGTATATAGAGGTGATTGCATAACAACTCAAAAATAATTCTTAGACTTGTATATTATGAGGGGGTGGTTGGGGGGTGTGTGTGTGTGTGTGTGTTTATGTATATGTATGGTGGGGTGTGGGGGTGTGTATGGTAGAATGTGGGGGATTTGTGACAGGGTGTGGCAGTATGTGGGGGACATAGGGTTGTGTATTTGTGGGGGCAGGGTGTTGGTGTGTGGAGTTTGTTGGGTGTGGGGGGGGGTATGGGGACCCTTCCCCCACTCTCCCCCATAGTGCAGCACCAGCAGGAGGGGGCACTCAGTGCTGGTGCCTGGCAGAGGTGCTGATGCCCAGTGGGGCTGTAACAGGTCGCCCTCCCCAGCACCATCTTCCCTGGTAATCCGCATCTTATGTGGGGCGCCCTTGGAGTCTTCTTTGAAGTTCTGATGTCCCGCCCTCTACTTGCTTGCCACGTCTTGATGGAAATTATTATGTTGATGTTCTTACGAGCGGGAGGCTGCCTATTGTATTTTGTATGTTGGGGCCTTTTGCCTACACGGGCCTGACCCCTGTCTTTCTCTCCCCTCGCACTCACACTCTCCCAGTCCAAAGAGAAAAAAAACAAAACAAAAACTGCACCTCAGGTGCACCAGGCCTCCCCGGCCTTTTAAGATCGCGCCTTCAGGCACCGTGCTGCTGCCAACCCCATGCTCCGTGCTCCTGCCCAGCTGCAGCTCGGCTCCCCCCCCCACCACTTCCCTACTTGCTGTCTGGAGCGACTGGGAGGCAGGGGAAGCAGAGTAGGTCCCTGGCGGCTGCAGCAGCAGCAGCCCCACCCAGAAGCTGCCTGCTGGTCGGGTCAGGCCGTTCTGCCCATGACGATGGGAGTAAGGTGCAGTAAGGTATGTTTGGGGGTATTGGTACACATGGGTGCCTTGCTCCCAGTCTCATGGGTGGAAGGGCTGGGCGGGGTACAGTTCGGTGGTGGGCGCTGCGGGCTAGATGAAAGTGCCTGGCGGGCCAGATATGGCCCATGGGCTGTATTTTGCCCCACCCCTAACCTATAGGCATTCCTATCTCACCTTTCATTATATGACCCTGTTTTCTGTTGCTTATAATCCTGCCAAAATATAATAGTTTGGAATGAGATTTTCTATGATGGGGATCTGCTAAGAGCTAAGACGTTCTAGTGACTCACGGCTGTTGAGCAGGATTCAGGGATTTGATGTGAGAGGTCATTCCAGGGTCAGGTATGTGATGTCCCTTTTTCTCTTCTGTGAAAATCCTCTCATATGTGGCTAAATTATGAGCCCCATGTTCAATAGAGACTTGGCAGCATTTGCAGCTAAATTCACCCAAGATCTCATGGGATACTAGGCACTGGAACTGAGAGCATGGAGGCTGTCTGTTGTGTTCACAGTGATTCTCCTGATGGGAGAGGAGGAGTAGCCAACCTGTGAGCAACAGAAAAAAGGGGAAAGGGTGGTAGAGGAATAAGCGCTTGGTTGTCAGAAGTTAGGATTAGAGGCATGGCCAGGGGAGGATGGGGACAGGAGACCCAGAAGATGGGGATGTGATGGGAGCAGACAGAATGATGTGCATCTTCTTGAAAGTAAATGATGGGTATTCATGTAGTGAAAGTGTAAATTATAATACACAGATACATGGGAGAGGACTGTTAACTAATGTTATACAAGCAGCCTTATTTCTGGGATTTCTGGACTTTTGAGGACTTGTCTTAATAACATTAACATCTCTTAATGTAGTTTTCTTGATCATAATTTATAAATGGATTCCAGCCTCCATGAGCATCTAGTTAGCGTCATCCCGCTAAGAGGTATATGAGTCAAGGCCCTTGTCCTTGAGAATGAGTGCTGGAATTCTAGTAGAATTTGTGGGAGTAAATTTGAGTGCGGGGTGCATTGTTTTAAATCAAAGTCATTTAAATAATCCATTTTAATAATGTTTTAAATCATTGAACAGAAAGCCTTTCTATAAATCCATTTTAATCTTGAGGGTTTTTTTGCCTCTGCACTTTTAGTTATTTTTTCAAAAGAAAGGTTGATTCTTATTGGTCGGTAACCATTAAAACATGTAGATTTTTCAGGTAAATACAGCCTTTCCACAAAATTTAGTACTGTTTTTATTACAGAGGTTGATATACTATATACACACTTATTTAAGTAATTATCATATATCTATTCACATTCTTTTCTTTTAATCATTTTATTGTGTTAGAAAATGGTGAATGATGCATTTCTTATTTACTCAATGATTAATTTTTTACTCATGATTTGTGTCAAGATGCATTGGCTAGAAACTAGAATTCAATTAAAACGTACAAAAACAAATCTTAAAATTGTTATGATTAGTTAAATAAAAACTACCTCAAAAGTGATGAATACTTAATAAGTTTTAAATGCAGAACGTATTTTGATGAACTCGCTGATTTATTAAACAGAGGAATTATTATCTGTACTTAGTGAATTGAACTGATTGTTTCTGGTCATCATGTCCTTCAGGATTATAGAACAAGTAGACCTCATCCTCTCCAACTATGTTTTTATTCATAGATTGGAAAAGGAAAACAAGCTTTCCTGCATTTTCAACTCCCACTGGTTTGTCAACTTTGAATTGAATTAGTTGATTAAACTGAAATGAAGAAATTATTCTCTCTGCAACTGTAGACAACATTGCTACTGTCAAAAGCTGATTCCCACTTCACCAAACTCCTTCCTGGTGCTAAGACCTGTTCACTGTGGTGGTGGTTTGGTTTCATTTGCACAGTTTCTGTGGCTGCGTCCAGATGAGTGCGGACGTGCAGTATGTGGCACTGCAGACCCATTTGCGGCACCATGTGCCACACATGCAGGTGTTCCCTGTGCTGCAGTGTGGGGTCTTTTCTTTTTAACCCTGAGAGATCCCAGGGTCAGAAAAACCCACACTGAAAAAAGTGGGGCGGTACATATAGTGGCAGCACACACCACTCAAAAACCAGAGCCTGGCCAGCTGGAGCTATGCTCCTTGCTGCAGGAGCACTGTGGTTGCAGGTCCCCGAGGCCCTGAGAGCCCCAGGTAAGACTGCTGGGGCCAGCACAGTTGCTGGCCCCAGTCTCCCCTACACAACCTGGGGTGACCTGCTGTGCGCCAGAGCGCATGTGGCACAGGTGTCTCCATGGAAACATTCCCGCTCACCTGGACGCATCCTATGAGAGCATATGGTGCACTGGATGAAGTACATTGTGTGTTATGATGGGCATATGTGGGATTCATGGATTCAGATGCTTTTGTTGTAGGGCAGGGGTGGACAATTATTTTGGGTGGAGGGCCGCTTAACGAGTTTTGGTGAGCTGTCGAGGGCCGCATGGGTAGCCCTGCCCCTTGACAGTTGCCCCACCCCCTTGGTGTCATCTTAGGACCAGAAGTCCCACCCCTAACCCCTGACCTTTGCCACCAGAAGTCCTTCCCTTTGCCCCCCTGGAAGTACTCCTTTTGGGAAGGGGGGTTGCCATCTTAGAAGCAGAAAAAACCCAAATCATACACCAAAAGCAGGCGGGGTGCTCAGGGTGCTCATGGCCCACTCAGGCACTGCCACCTGGTGGCACATGGCTCCGGGCAGAGCTGCACATGGTGACAAGGGAGCGCAGCCAGTCTGGCCCGACTCTGTTGCTCAGGGCTCCCCGCAGCACGTGTGCAGCTCCTGGTGCTCTCATGCCACCAGGGGAACGCCCTGCATGCTGCCACGGAGGCAGGGAGGGGGGCTTCCCGCCACTTCTGGCAGAGGTCCTGACAGCTGCATGTGGTGGGAAGACAGCCAGCTCCATTGCGCAGGGCTTCTGGTGGTGCGCGAGTGCCGAGGGCTGCACATACGCCGTGGAGAGGCCTGTGTGATGGAGGTGGGCTGTCCTGACAGCGCTCCGTGCCACCATGTGTAGTCACCCAGCAGCAGTGCCACAGGGGTCCTCACCTGCTGCTGCTGCTGGTAGCGGTGGGGGCTGTGCACCATGGGAGGTAGTGAGTGGGTGGTCCCCCCACCCTCCTCCCCACCCATACCTTACCCACCTGATCTCCATGCTCTCACCGCCCCCCTGGGCATAGGCTCTGCGCTCCTGCCAGCCCCAGCTGCAGCTCCTCCTCCTGCCCCTGCCACAGCTCCCCCTGCCCTCACTTTTCTACCTGCTGCCCGGAGCAAGTCCTGCAGCAGGGAGACAAGGAGGAGCAGGAGCTGCTGGAGGCTGGGGAAGTCAAGCAGGTCAGGCCCTTCTGTGCACCAGGGTGGGAGCAAAGCATGCAGGCTGGGCGGGGCACAGTTAATTGGTAGGTGGACACAGGCTGGGTGGAGTTGCCTGACGGGCTGCATGCAGCCCGCGGGCCATATTTTGCCTGTCCCTGACCTAAAAGTACAGATCTTGCTTGGACCTTGCCAGGTACAACAACACAAGGTACTTAAGCACATTTGAAAAATTTATTCCAGAAAATTCTTTGTTATCACTTCATATCTCATTTCATTTCTAAAACATGCTTTTTTTTTATTACTGAATTTTCCAGAGTTGGATTTTACCTAGTGGTAAAATGTATTTATTTTTATAAAGCTTGAGCAACAGCTCTGTAGCTGTTCTTGGAGTTATGTTTTTCACCTTTCACATACTTCTTTGCATGGTTAAAGACAAATTTTTCTCAAGTTTCATTTGGGAAAGGGATGAAATTCAGATGTAGCTAATTTTGGAATGTGAACCAAAGTAAGCTGGTATTCTCGAGTGTTGTTGTTGCTTTTGCTGTTGCTGTAGGCTCGAGATACTACTATACAGATACTGAATTAAAAGATGGCCTCTACCCACAGAAAATTAAAATGTGAATAAAGCTACATTGCAGAATAATCTGTCAAATAATTAGATATTTGGAAAATGACGATACACTTATTGAGTTGATGGTGTTTGATTATAGTTTCAAAAGAACTAGAATACTTCTCATGAAAAAAATTATTTACATTTTTCTAAAGGTAGTAAACCTTATGTTCCTCAGGTGTAGCTTATTGTTTCAGTGTGAATGAAATCCAAGCATTAAGGAGGCAGTGCTCACCCCATGGGATCTAGAGTCATGTAAAAGCGGAGTCCTGGGCAGACGTGTTAAGAGCTTATGCTTCCACACCTGCTCTGCATCTGCCCCTGAGCGCTGCACAATAGTCCCAAACTTATATTGTGTAGCACAGGATGGACAACTTTGCATATGGAGCCCTACAGATTTCAGTAGGGCTCTGTAGCTGGAGACTAGGCTGCTTGCATGCTCTGTGTTACAGGTTTCAGACCTTTGCTGTGAGGTTCTCAAAAGAACAAAAAATGCTATGTTACAGTTGTATTACCACACTTCCACTTGCTTGTATCTATGTGATTATGACTTAGTCATGAATGCATGGTCATGTGCTATTTCTCTGATTTAATGGACTTTTCTGTATAATCTTTACTTGTCTTTTGTACTAATATGTACTGCTGAGTCCAAGTATGAAAAGAAAGCCTCTGAGTATTAATCATGAAGAGAACACAAAAAAACAAAGCAGTCAGAGTTAAAGAACTTTGTAAATGAAAGGTCAGAATATGAAGCAGATAAGTAGGCAGGAACTAAAACACAAAAATGGAAAAGGGATGTAAACGCGCGCAAGCATACACACACACATATCTATATATAGCTATATATAGATCTATAAAATGTGTGTATACACATAGTAAAATCTAACATGTAATATTATATAATATATGCTAATATATATATTATATAGTGTGTAAATATATTTGCTGAACAAGATTTACTATACACACACACACACACTATATATATATATATATAGCTCGTAAAATCTTGTTTAGCAGTCCTTCCCCATACCCCTTTATTAGTTCCTCGTCTGCATGCTGTCCATTTAGGTTCTAAATCTGCAAGTACTTATGCAAATACATAACTTCAGGTACATGAGTAGTTCCCCTGAAATATCTATGAAGACTGAATTTTAAATTAGCATGTAAGCACATTTTGACCAGAAATGCTTGCATATTCATGCAATAATGGACTAGAAACAGAAAGAAGCTGAAGTCAAATTATTTGTTTCTTGTGAATTATTCACTAATTTCTAACTACGGATATAAAGATTTTAAATGCATTCCATGTATGATTCTTTGCAAAGCAGCATTTATATGATTTATCTTCAAGCTCAATGTGAGGCATAAAATAACATGTATGTAACAAAATATGCAATCTGAAATAGTGGAGTATCTACCCACATTACAACTCTTAAGGGAATATTTCCCTTAAGAACAAGTTTTGAAAAGCATGTTGTTGTCCAAAGGGAGGAAAATCCTGCTATGTGTAGTGACAAAGTAATGACAATACATATTGTTTTGTAGAAAATAGATCTTGCTGTAGGAGAAATATATCGCTAGAGCAATGCTGTGTCGCCTTGGTGTTGAAGTTTAATTTGTGTGTGTGTATATCTATCTATCTATCTATCTATCTATCTGTCTATCAATCAATATAATATATATATGTGTGTACATATGTGTGTATGTGTATATATGTATGTGTGTATAAAATGATTCCAGTGTTGTACATGTACCAAAGGCTCCAGTTCTGCAGTCTTGTGTAGTTACTTAATTTTTATGCTGTAGTTTTGTTTGTCAGTGGCAGTACTCACAGAGCAAACACCTAAATGCGTGCATACATTTTTTTCAGTTTTGGTGTCTCATACATACACACAAATAAATTCTGTTGGGCTCCAGTCCTGAGAATACTGCTGCACACGAATAACTGTACACTTATGGACAATTGCAGAGTCCAGAGAGATATTTTGACTTGCCACAATTTATTCATCTGTGTAGTATTTAGGGACCTTTGATTTTTAAGAAGTAATGTATGATCTTGTAATTACAGCGGTGTGACCAGGCAATGCATATGCCCAAAGGGGCAGAGTTAAGGTTGTTCGTTTTTACTGTAACTTATATATTTTTTGACTTTATGAATGTTTGTTCATGCAAAATTTCCATGTTGTAAATATTTTTAGTGTGGAATTATAATTAAAAGGTCCTTTGACTCCTCCCTTTGATCCAGGACAAGAGATTAGAGTCACTTGTTTGGTCATGTTTTATATTAAACCCTCTAACCCAATGGAAAAGTATAATTTAACCTATCAGGTACTTTAGATGGCAGAGATGCCCTAGCACCTTGCACAGTTCCCTGCCCGGCGCACAATATTAAGACTCCTTTTTGTAAACAGATCTAATCTTCTAGAAAATGCCCTGAAGGTTTGAGCAATCTACCAGTTACAGGAACCCATAAAGCCTTTTTTTCCATTGTGTAAGCATGACAAATCATTAATTTTTGATTGATTGCTTTGAATTATGGGTGCTCTGACATCCTTTCTGTAGCTGAACAGCTGTATAACAAATGAACATATCAGTGCTCACAAAAGATTGGAGATCTAACAGAAGCAATTACATTGTCAGCTCCTCCCTTCTGGCTTTTCCCAGGCAATGAAGGGAGGAAATTTTTTACCAGAAATTCCTCAAGTGGCTAAAATAATAATAAAAAAATGCCTTTTTATAATTAAATTAAATCTTTATCTCTTCACTTGTAGCAGACTGCTCAAACCATCAGAATGCGAAGAGGGCTGCTGCTTTTTATGGCTTAGAGAAATCTTCCACTAACAAAATTTCACATTAAGAAATAAAAAAATAAATAAAATTGCAATTTTTTGGTTGCTGTTGCTTTAAGATTTTAGAATTGCACCAGTGCACTAAATGTGACCTCCATAACTTTTAAATTAAGAATTTATGCTGTCTTGAAATTTATGAAATATTTCAGCATGAAAGAAAGCCTTTTTCCCTCAGGAAAATTGAGCAATAAATCACAGCACTCTCGATTTACTGCCCTACAGCCGGCCAGAGATAGGATTTTTTTTTCCGCTTCGTTCTGAAAAAAAAAAAATGTAATCATATAAGACAGCTTAGCTGCTATCCTCCCACTCTCTAGAATTTTTAATTTCAGCTGTTTCTGCTTGGATTTATTTCCAATATTCCTGCTCGGCTTTTCAATTTCCTCAGTTATTAAATTTTAATTCAGTGCATTAGCATTTAAATTAAAAAAGGGTTTATTTTATCGAAATCGTTGGCTAGCCCCCATCCTGCTGCACATGAATTGCCTGTTTCTGCCATTTGCACAAAATGTGAAATGCAGCTAATGTCTTTTAACTTATATTTGCACAAATTCAGAAATAAAATTTCTGGGTTTGGAATAATATTGTCTTTCCAAGAAAACCTCTAATCAGAGAATATGGAAAAAAGACAATGTGCCTAGCAATTTTAAGCAGAAAAAAGGAGGTAACAACTGCCTGATAGTGCAGTTGTAAACAATGAACATAGGTGCTGAATTAGACAATTCACAAATAAGTGAAGGGAGAGAGCTTGACCTTTGCAATTAGAGTGAGATAGGTATGTTTGGGGGAGCGGGGGGTGAATCAGGATGAATTCAGCATTGGGACTAGCACTGAGGGACCGTTTTGTCTGGGAGGGAGGGGGCTTGGGTGGGCTTGAGAACAGGGCTGGAGGTTGCAGGAAGGGGAGGAGGGAGGTGCCTGAACAACTGATCCAGCCCTGTGCCTGTGATTAGCTGTTTGGCTTTGGTCAGATTACTTAACCTTTTGTTCTCAGCTTCCACATGTGTTAATGGGGCTCGTATTTGCTCTTTAAAGAGGATAGCTGTGCAAATTGGGATGAAGGAGATCTGGGGTTAGGTTGTGATGTTTCTGACATCCTAAATGCCCTTGAACAAGTTACTTGGGGAATTTATAGATGTCGGGGGGGGGGGGTGGGGGGGGGG
>NW_005842348.1:1438478-1449525 GCF_000455745.1 Alligator sinensis | reverse complement strand
TGTATCTGTGTCCCTGCACTGAAGAATGGCGAAGGGGCCACCTTTAACTAAAGCTCATCAAACAAGCTGTAGTTAAAGCGTCCCCACTGCCATTGTTCAGTGCAGGAACGCTGATGCACGTGACCCTGGAATCTGCTGGAACGCGATAATTACCACGCTCCAGCAGACTCGATTAATCAAGTCTGCTACGACACACTGTAATTACAGCACGTCAGAGCAGCCTTGATGCACACGTATAGGTGCCCTTAATATTTGAATGCTTTGGTTCCCATCTGTGGAATAGGGCTAACAATAGTTTCAGGCTGCATGTTTTTGGAGTGCTTGCATGCTACCCAGTTATGTAAACGTATACATTACCCCAGGTGATCGCTATAGGAGTATTGTTTTCAGAAGCCTGGATTGTACCATCCTGTTGCCATATTAACCGCCTTCAAACCTGTTGCTGGGATCCAATTTTCAACCTACTCAGATAAAATGTACTTACAGAACATTGTTGTCTAACTACTGCTATTACCCTCTAACTTGGAGGATTGCTCATCCTCAGAAAGCCATCAAATTATTAAACCACTGCCTGTGCTCCTGCCAGTGCAGAAGTCAGGGTGGTGCATAGTTTTTGCTCACTACATCCTCATGCCTTCACTAGTCAGCCACAGACTGAAGGGCAACTGCAATTTCCAGGATAGGGATAACACAGGAGCCATTTCAAATCACAATGTGAAAGGGTCTGGAGGTGTGAACCGTTCTCTGGGAGGGACTCTGGCATCCTTGTTGCTCCTTCTCAACAAAGCTGTGTTTAACTGGAGAAAACTACCTACACATCCCAGGTCTAAAACAAGAAACTACGCTTTATGTTTGTATATGCATTGAAGGAGCTAATGTTTTAACTTACTGAGATTTGTTTTGGGATGGCAGGAATAAGTTTACTGTTGTTGTTTTATTGGAGGTCCGCATTCAAAATAGGACATAGCCCAGTGTGCTGTTCAGCTGGTTACTTAGATTTGTATTTTTGAAGGGCGTTCATGTCTCTTTGGCTCATTGTTGTGCCCCTTGTGTCCTGTTCTAGGAGAGGGTCTTAACAGGAGAGAGGAATGCAATTTTAAATGATTCAAGGGTGCTTTGGAGTTGGGGAGAGAACCAAGCTCCTTTATTAAATGCTGTCTATGGCCCCTGGCAGACATGCAGATAGAGGTGCTGTGGGATCTGTTGTAGGATCCTCACAATTGCGTTTCCTGCCATGCCACACATACGTGGCAGGAGGCATGGTTGTGGGATTGAGCATCAAATTCCATCGCGGCATATTGCCAGGGCAGGGGAAGCCCAATACCTAATCCTAGGCTCCCATGGCTGGGAGCTCCTTCAGCTGATCCAGGCTCTTAGCTGCAGGGGTCCACCATGCACCCCATGGCTGAGAGCTCTATCAGCAGATCTGGGCGCCCAGCCACAGGCGCACATGGTACTCTTCTGTGGCTGGAATCTGATCTGCCAGTGCTTCTAGCCAAGGGGATATATCAGAGTCAAGGGCTCTGAGGCACCCCTTTGGCTGGGAGCAACGGCTGATCTTCGCTCCCAGGTTGGAGCCCTTGACTCTGGGACCCTGAGGCTGGGAGCAGTAGTTAGTTGATCGGTGCACTCCCATTGGGAACACGTGGGAGTCAAGGGCTTCCATGCACCCTGGAGGCTGGGATTCCCAATCAGCCTGGGCACTTGTTCAGTTAATGGCATGATGGGAACCAGCTATAAGGTTATTACACATATTTTGTGTAATGACTTCATGGCTTATTCCTTATTTTATTGCACTATTAATGGCATTTAATGTAACTACTTAAGATAGGATTAACTGGATAATCATGTCTTAAGTGTGACATGTGCCAGGGGCCAGTTAACTTCTAGAGTTTGACTTCAGACCACTCTGGAGCTGGAAGCACCTTTCCCTTGAGAGGTGCTATACCTCAGAAAGAATAATAAAAAATACATATACAAAATGGGGGAAACCTGGAGGGATGGCAGCACTATGGAGAAAGATCTGGGAGTCTCAGTAGGTCACAGACTCAGTACGAGTCTGCAGTGTGATGCAGCCGCACAAACAGTGAACATGGTTTTGGGATGCAACAACAAAAGGATTAAATGGAAGATGGGGGAGGTTAATGTCCCTCTAGTCAGCACTGGTTAGACCTCATCTAAAGCAGAGGTGTCAAAGTCATCCAGCCTTGCAGACCAGATGAAGGTTGCTGGGCTGAACTGGAACCCCCTATGTGCCTGCTGCCCCAGGTCCAGCCTGCGCACCGGCCCTGGGCCTTACCGTGTATATAGCATGTAGGGTGGCATGCGTTGTGCTCTGCCAATGGTGCGTGGGGTGGCCCCAGTGCTGCAGGTGACAAAGGGAATTGGTTTGGGGTGCTGCATTTGGCCCTGTGCTATGTATAGTGCCAGGTCCAGCTTGTGCATTGTGGGTAATGCATGCCCTGTGCTAGTCTTGCAGGCACAGCGAGCCCTGGAACCAGTGCTTGCTGCCCTCAGCATGCAGGACTGGACTGATCACGTTCGGTGCACACAGCATGAGGGGCCATCACCAGGTATACACTGCATACAGTGCTCCACCAAACTGATGCTACACACTGGCTCCAACATGGCCTGATGTGGACTGGCCCTGGACCCAGTGCTCAGGACCAGTTGTGGGGTGCTGCATGAAGAATGCACCCCAAAATGACCCAGGGTACACAGTGCTGGGTGCAGCACATGGGGTCAATCCAGCGACCCACAGACCAAATTATATAGCTCCACAAGCCAGATCCAGCCTACAGGCTGTATGTTTAATGCCCCTATCTAGAGTATTGTATACAGTTTTGGGATTCAGATTTCTGAAAAGGATGTGGAGAAGTTAGAGAGGGTCAAGAGGTGGGTGACAAAAATGATAAAGGGCTTGGAAGGCAAGTCATATGGGGAGAAGCTGAAGGAAATAAGCATGTTCGGTTTGTGGAAAAGGTGCCTAAGAGAGCGTATGAAAGCAGTCTTCAAATACCTGAAGGGCTACCATAAAGAAGGAGGACAGCATCTTTTCTATCTTATTGCACAGATTAGGGCACAAAACAATGATTTGAAGTTGCAGCAAAGTAGATTTAGATTGGATATCAGGAAAAACTTACTTGTTGTTACAACAGTGAGGCAGTGGAATAGACTGTCTAGAGAAGTTGTGCACTCTTGATCATTGGAGGTATCCAAGAAGAGGTTGGACAGGCATTAGTCAGGGATGATCTGGGTGTAGCTATGCCTGTTCTACTATGGGTATTTCCTAATCTTCTGGGCTTTGGCATCCAACTGGGAAGGAATTTTCCCCCCTTCCTGTTAGTACACGTCAGGGAGTTTTTTTGTTTGCTTGTTTGTGTTTAATTTTTAAGCTTTCCTCGGAGGCATTGGGTGTTGGCTGCAGCCAAGGCTGGGGATTTTGACTGAGGTGTGCCAGTGCTCCTGCTGGAACCTAGCCCCAGAGGTTCTTGGCTGGAGGGTCTTGCCCCTCTGCTCAGGGTCAGATTGATAAATGTATTTGGAGTGAGGAAAGAATTTTACCCTGTAGTCAGATTGGCTGTGCACCTCCCCTCCACCAAAAAAACCCACAACTTCTGCTGTTTAATCCATGGCAGCCCTTGCACTTGAAAAGCCTTCTTGAACTGGCCTTATGAAGTTGCTCTCTTCTCTGAATCACTTTCTGGGAACTACTTCTGCTGTGACTGTTGACAAGAAATCACCCACATCATGACGACTGGGCTGGGGGGGGGGGACACGGACACGGACAGACACTTGGGCGAAGTAACGTGCAGCTTGATACCAGTTCCAATATTCTTTATCCAACTCTTGATCTACTAAGACTTAATACACAGATTTAGGCAAATGTTAGTCCTGCCAAACTTGAAAACAAAGGACATGTACCTGTCTTTGCAGTATTGGGGTCTTTAGCTGTATCTCCCTAGTTATTTTTTTGTATTACCATAACTCCTAGGAGTCCAGTCACGGAACAAAGGCATCCCTTACCCTAGGAATTTACAATTTAATGCGCCTTACATCATCCAACGTAATGGGGACCTGCCCTTGACTGTGCCTGCTGGTATTGCACAACAGAAATAGCAGTAATTTCCAGCATCTGTTCCCTCTTTCACCCAACTCTCATTTCACTCCTGAAAAAAGGTGGCTGAAAGGTTGGTTGGAGGGGGTTCCCTGCAGGATGGGCAAAACTGGATTCTGTCCATGCTGGGTATTAGTGGGGAAAGCTCCAGGATGCAAGTCAGTCATATGCTAAACAACCATTTTTGTCTTTTGTTCCTTAGGGAGACGGGAGCAGCAGTACTGGGAGGAGAAGCTCTTCAAGCAGGTATGTTCATGGATTTCTCTTACCTCTTGTGAAAAGTGCAAGACGTTGGGAATTGTTTCCATGCCATGTCAACTGTGGGGCTGGAGCAGAGGGTGGTACCAGTGGGAGCTGGTTGTGGGGAGCTAGGAGAGCAGGGTAGAGGCAGGAGCCCAATTCAAATATTGGCCTGTTTCTAGAGTTCTAGCTTTTAGAGTCATGTGATGAGGTCAGAATCCCAGATTTCAATTTAAAAAAAAATAGTTGCAAAAAAATCAGTGTAACTGGCAAAGGGATGACTGCAGAGGCAGGAGGCTGCCTGGTTTCATGCGCACCACCATGGTAGTCTAAGCGCCCTCTTAGTCTGGGGTGCGCTGCCTTTATATTGGCTCTGGAGTAAGAGGCCAGACTGCTGCTGCTTAGGAAGAGAGGGGCTATGGCAGGGAGTCTGGCAAGGAGTGCTACAAGGGGAGTGGGGCAGCCAGCTACTGGGTCCAGTGCCTGAGGAAGGGAGGCATGGGGCCACAGCCACTCGAGCAACTGTTAAGGTCCAGCAGTTAACTGAGCCTCTGAATCTTTGGGCAGGCACAAGTGCTCAGATGGTGGGGGCCTGAGTCCTTTCTCCTGTGCAAAGAAAAGCAATGTTAGACCTCCTTCCATGTTGGTTGTTCTGGATATCTTCAGCCATTCCCACCCCAACAAGGGGCAGCCTGTGGCTTTGTGAGCAATTGTCTGGGGACTGCTCTTTGGCTCAGACATTAACTCAGAGGTAGCAACCATCAGGACTACAAAAATGTATCACTGAAATGTTGATAGGAGAAATTGGTACTTCACTCAGTCCCATCCCCTACAGAGAAACCCTTAGGTAAGCAAGAGAAATAGGGTGTGAATGGATAGGGTGTTCCCAATAAACAGACACACTTGACTAGTGGGTAGGGACAGGCAAAATGAAAAATGTGGTTTGTGAAAGGTAAGTACAAAGGCCTTCCTATGTCCTGCCTGTTGGGTGCTTGAGGGGATCTTGCCTGAGGCATTGTTGGGACTTGTGGTGCACTGTGTGGATGGAATGGCAGGATGATTCACTGCATGACATAGCTCTGTTACTTGCCAAGCTTCTGTTTTGAATGAACATTTCTATAAAATGAGAAGTGCATATCTTGCATAGAAATAGCAACAGTTTTCCACTGGAATTTCCTGCACTTGATTCCATTGCGTTAATAATGTTGAATTATAAAGTATCTGCTGCTGTAAGGGTAATAGGTAAAAGTAACGAAAGGTCAAAAGTCTCCCAAAACTAGGTGGCACATCCAACTAGTGCAAGTTAAGGTCTGTTTTTGTTCTTGTAATCAGTAGCAAGTAAGGGATTGATGTGGCCAGCCTCACAGCTGGTTGCCTTTGAAAGTAAAGGGAAATAATGGGAAGGTTATATCAGAATCACACCCTACAAAGGGCTTGGTCCCAGGTTTCCTTCAGAAGTCATCCTTTGAGGATCCCAGCCTTGCTCCTTTGAAGCCCTAGCTCTTCACCCTTCCTTCCTTCCTTCCCAGTTGTCTCCTCTCATCTTAAGATATGTAGTTGAAACAATCAGCCTTCAGGGACTGAGTAGGAGAGAAGATGGCTATCTGACAACTGGTCTCCATGCCGTTGCACTACAGCAGTGGTCACCAACCAGTGGATCTCAATCCACCGGTAGATCTCGGAGCCTCTTGGAGTTGATCTGAGGCTGGGTTGGGGGGGCTGAGTGCCCGTATGCATGCACGTGCATGCCCTAGCCCAGCAGGTCAGTCTCTGGGGTAGGGAAGGGACGAGGGCTAGATCGAGGCCCCCGCAGCGAGGGACAGTGCCACAGAGGCAGGAGCAGGGGTAAGTTGAGTGGAGCCCCGGCTATGTGGGACTTACCTGCTGGGGAGGCACGCCTCCAAATAATTTTTTCTCCCTCTGCCCTGATCTGCCCCCCTTCCCTCCCCACAGACTTACCTGTTGGGTGTAGGGGTGGTGGTGGCAGCGGCACACAGTAGATCTTGGGTTCCTTTTAAGTGCCAAAGGTGATTCATAGATGTTAGGGTCGGAAGGGACCTCAATAGATCATCGAGTCCGACCCCCTGCATAGGCAGGAAAGAGTGCTGGGTCTAGATGACACCAGCTAGGTGCATATCCAACCTCCTCTTGAAGACCCCCAGGGTAGGGGAGAGCACCACCTCCCTTGGGAGCCCGTTCCAGACCTTGGCCACTCGAACTGTGAAGAAGTTCTTCCTAATGTCCAATCTAAATCTGCTCTCTGCTAGCTTGTGGCCATTATTTCTTGTAACCCCCGGGGGCACCTTGGTGAATAAAAACCTCACCAATTCCCTTCTGTGCCCCTGTGATGAACTTATAGGCAGCCACAAGGTCGCCTCTCAACCTTCTCTTAGGGAGGCTGAAGAGGTCCAGGTGCCCCAGTCTCTCCTCATAGGGCTTGGTCTGCAAGCCCTTAACCATACGAGTGGCCCTTCTCTGGACCCTCTCCAGGTTATCCGCATCCCTCTTGAAGTGCGGTGCCCAGAATTGCACGCAGTACTCCAACTGCGGTCTCCTACTTAAAAAGGTTGGAGACCACTGTACTACAGTAACAGCAGTGCTGTAGGTACCTGTCACTTCATCTTAGTCTTCAGAAAGGGGCCTGCATGGAAATTACCTAGAATAGTTTTAAAAATCCTGAAACAGGTAAATGAGTGGATGTTTTATCCCACTGTTGACTGCATTTCAGTGTTTGGTGGACTCGCACTTGCCTGTACAGAGAGTACCTCTTAAAGAAGCAGACTGGAAACACACGTAATCATTGCAAAATCAAGATCAGCCATAGTCTGGGGAGGTGGGAGAATAGCAAGTTTGCTCTGTTTGCAGATCAGGCATAAACTCACTATGATGAGACTTGCACTGCACAATTTTGCTGTACCTGCTACAGCTCCAGGTGAGACAGTGGAAGTGCAGAACAAATAGTAGCCCCTTCACAGAGTTAACTTTCTGTGGTAATAATCAAATTATTTAACTGATCCCAAATGTACCATAAGATACAACCTTACACCAGTTCCTTACTGGACTGCAGGCATTAAGCCAGCTCACCAGGGACTAGCAGAGCAGAGCCAGCAGCTAGCAAACTGACAAACTCATTTGCCAGGAGAAAATGCTATCTGGGAAAAATGTGGAAGGAAAAGGGATATTGGAGTAGAGATAGGGGCTGGGTTGCATGTGTATAAAAGGAGCGCATAGATTAAAATGGAAAGGTTAGTGTGACATGGTCAAGGCAGTGGGGTTGGGGAGAGCAGAGCACAAGGGGGTTTCCTCTGAGATTTGGTGAGCATGGCTGGGAAGAGCAGAGAGGAAAAGCATGGTGCATTGAAGGGTTTGGTGGGTCACATCATAGCAGAGAGGGGGCCACATGAATAACCTTAAAGAAAAATATTCCCACGCATTATTTTCTAGGAAACTGGTAACATTTTTCAAAAGCACCTAAATGGCACAGGAGACTTACATGACTTGGATATCTTTGAAATTGGGACATTGAATCCTAAGTCACTTAGGTACTTTCAAATATGTTACCCACCAGCTTTCTCTTCTTCCCCCCCCCCCCCCAAGGGGTTCTTACCCCCCCCCCCCCCCAAGTGGCTTGTTCATGGTTATATCCTGGGTACTTTTCAGAATAATGTTTTAACTGAGCTGCTCTTCTTCCTTTCTTCTATGATGGGTGGTCACACCTTGTGTGTGGACTGAAGCTGTTTCCACTGTAATGATTTTGGATTTGTAGGATGCTGTTTACACACATTCCATAGATGCAGTACAGTATACTTTGGCTACAATGGTCTATTGGGCTCCGAGTCATTTCCAACATGGCATTCTCATCTAGCTGCGAATGGTGTATAGAAGCAGTGTTTGTGTCCCAAATCTCTTCTTGGACATGAAGCTTTTAGCTTGGCATCTAAAGTCCTGGAAAATGGGAAATCTCTCCCCATCCTTGTCTTTTTTTTTTTTTTTTTTGAGTACACTTCTCTGTAATTGTTCTAGCACACAGTTTTTTCCATCTAATAAGTTAACAGTTCCTTCTGTTTTCTTCTGAGGTATGAAAGAACCCCTGACATTTAATCTGTCAAGTAGAGTACATCCTTCTGTGGCACGACCAGGCTCTGCCCTCTCACAGATTCTTGATTCGAAGTTCTTCTTCCACATCCTTTTATTAAGCAAACACCCCTTCATTATCTGCTGTTCAACAACTACCTCTCTGCATATACACTTCCCACAATCCACATCTTCTAATAGTTTGCTGCATTTACTACACTAGTAGTTTTGGATTCCTGATAATAAATAAAAACAGCATTTGCTTCTGCAATATACTATATTGCGTGTCCAGAGGCCTTTTCACATTACAATGTTAATTGACTGCCTCCGCATTGAAGACTTCTGGTTATCTGTTAGATAATGTCATGAAGACATTTTATCCTATGCGTAAAATGTTCCTATTAACACATAATGACTTGCACACATTATATATTGTACATATAGGAAGCATTTGAGAAGATGCAGGGAAAAGCAACAAAATGATATAGAGTTTGGAATGATTAATCATCCACATACAAAGAAGCTGAGGCCTTGTTCTTGAGACCTCAAAAGCTAGTGTGGACAAAGCACTGGAGGGGTCAGTTCTTCATTGGCTACTGCAAGATGGATGGATACATTGACCCAGGAATTTTTTTCTTTCTCTAAGTTCTCTAGCCCTGCCAAGCTCTAGTTCAGTTTCCTAAATTTTCAGTGCTGAATTTTCTGCATAGAAATTCATTGGGCTTATTCTAATGATGTAGTTAAGTGTTCCAAGAGTGACAGGATAGTATACATCAGCTTTTTAACTAGCCATGTCCCATTTTAAGTGTGTAGAAGTGACACTTGTGGCATGTGGTGCTTGCAGTTTCTTGGCTGAAGAAACTGGAGCATTTAGGCAGGTGATTACCTAATTTTGCCTTTGAATTGTCACTTAGTTGTCTGAGTGGCAAGAATTGTTTCTGTAATTTATTGTGCACACAAAGAATGAGCAGTGAAGTTTCCCAGGCTTGGTCTGTATTCAAGCCTTACTTTTCTGAAAAGTGTTAAGAAAAAATATTTTAACCATTGATTTTATTTAAGAGAAAGTGGAAGAAAAGCCTTTTCTAAAGACAAAAAAAGAAGAGCCACATGTTTAGGTATAGCTACAAAAATGACTGACATTTGAAATTGGCTTTGAGAATCCTCAGTGAAGCCTTTGGTTGGTTGGAAATAATGTTGTTCTTTTATGACATTATGACACTGTCTTGTTTGTTGTAAGCCATTATTTACTATTAAACTATATCATATAATATACAGCCACATGAAAGATGCAGCTGGAGGTGCTTGAATTTGGTATACTTGATCTCACAACCTCAGTGATGCATGCTCCTTTTTACTTATTTTTACATTTAGTTGTGTTAAATCATTTTCATGCCATTGAGAGTGAATGTTAAAAGCCAAGGAGGACCCATGATTTTTATAGGCTTGCCACTTTTATCTTTTAATCTGATGCATGTGGTGCCTTCAAAGTAGCTACCCATAAACCTGCAGTTTTTTGACTGAGAATTAGTTATGTTAGAGGTAGAACCCCAAATCCTTCCCAACTCCTTCACTTCCTTGAGATTTCTTTGTTTCAGACTATGTTTGCTTATGTGTAGGTTTGAGAATGACAGTGTTATCTAGGACATGGAAAAATTCTCCTATGGGGTTGGCGGGGATAGAAGAAGAGAGGACTATTTACCTCAGGGAGGAGACGAGAAAATGGATGCAAATGAAAGGGTACAAATTAGTGAATGGTCTAAAGAAGCTATATCAGAGACTTCCACTTTCCTTGTATCATAAAGCAAGAAAGAAGAGGACAGTCAATAAAATTAAAAAGCAATAAATTCAAAGCTAATTAAAAATATTTTGTTGCCAAAAGATATTGAGGCCAATAGATCAGACAAAAGAGATTAGACATTTACATGGATAATGAGACAATCAGAGCTGGTGCAAGAACCATCTTTTTTTCTGTGGAGCCCTGGTTCATGGTTCTGGCTAACAGGTACAGCAGTGGTACAAATGATAAACATGTTTTGAAAGGGTTATAAACTGTTTTGCTTCAAAGCAAAGCCATCCTCTATTAAGGTTAGAAGGAAATTTTCCTGTAGGCAAGTTGTTCCATTGCTGCGCACTGCAGAGGCTCCTTCTCCTTCCTGTGAAATATCTGATGCTAAGCTAAATGGACAACTGGTCTTGATTGAATGTGGTGACTCTCATGTAGTTATGACGTGGATCAATTTGATGTTACATTGGGAGATCATTCAGAAATGCAGGCCCTTTGCTTTTGAATCTCAGTAATGCTGGGGTGAAGATAATTACTTACAAACAATTAGTGTCAGCTTTCAAACAGTGGGCTCTGGATCTTTAAAAAGTGGATCAAAAACACATGTACAATTAGTTCTGACAAACAGCTCAGCTGTCACACTTCCGTGTGTCACTGGGGTCCCATACAGCCTTGTGCAAGATACAGTTTTATATAATAATTGCTGTTGTGTAGTGTGTGGCTGGGGAAGGAAGAATTATGCTTTTAACTACTTTGTTAGCTATTTATTTTAATGAGTCATTAGATTTGTTTTCAGTTTTAAGTACACTTTAAAAGCATGAATATCCTGCTGA
>NW_005842348.1:1385947-1438466 GCF_000455745.1 Alligator sinensis | reverse complement strand
CTGCTGAATAATTTATTCCCTGATATAGGAACTGGATCTGTTTGGGGGGAAAAAATTGAGCCATCTGAAAACGTCCTGCCCCCCAGCCCAGTCTGCATGATGACTGTCAGTCAGGGAACCCAGTTGCAGCACAGATGTAGCTGTACACAAGAGGCATAGCCACTTTCTCATAATGGAGCTAAAATGTTTGACCTTGTAGAGTCTAACTGATCTGTGAGGACACACCTGGGTCTCACTTGTAATGATGCTGTAATAAGGATCCCTGATAGCTTCAGTGTAGCTTCAGCTATCCTCAGAAGGGCATCTCACAGGTATTTAAGTTTGTGTTGAGTGGATCTGTGCTGAATTGGAATATCTCTGGGTCAGAGGCCTTTGAGGTCATGTCTTTGCTAAACTTGCAGATAAATTGAGTGGATACAGTGACCATCAATGCTATAACATGGTTGGGTAGCTCAGACCATATCTGTTAAGGGAACCACGCTGGATCCTGGATCTTACTCAGGCAAAAGCAAGCTCTATTAGCACATGTTTAACCATGCTGAATGTGTGTTCTGTTCTGTTCAGAATTGGTGAGGTCTCATCAGAAGTAATGTGTCCAGTTTTGGGCCCCACACTTCAAGAAGGATATGGATGGGTTGAAATGAGTCCAGCAAAGAGCAACAAAAATTATTAGCGGCCTGGGAAGTAAGACTTGTGAGGAAAGGCTGAAAGAGCTAAAATTATTTAATCTGGAGAAGAGAAAACTGAGGGGGTTTTGACGACAGTTTTCAATACCTGAAGGGCAATAAAAGTGAGGATGGAGATGGCATTTACTCTGTAGGAGACAGGACTAGGAGTAATGGCCTCAAACTGCAGCAGAGGAAATTTAGGTTGGAGATTAGGAAGAAATTTATGACTATGAGAGTGGTCAGGCATTGGCGCAGGCTCCCTAGAGAAGTTGTGGAATCTCCATCCCTAGCAATTTTCAAGAGCAGGTTGGACAAACACTTGACTGGGATGGTTTATTTAGGGATGGTCCTGCATTGAGCAGGGGGCTGGATTAGATGACCTTGTGAGATACTTCCAGCCCTGCTTTTCTGTGATCTTATGTTGAAAGCTTAGAGAAGGTGCTTAGGGGTGTGGAAGGAAACAGGAAGCAGCAGCTTCCTCTTCAGCATCCTTTCTCTTGCCCAGTCTGTTCCCTTGTAACCTCATCTATGTCTTCTTTTCCTGTCCCCTCATCAATTCCTCACTCCCACCCACATTTCCCCACCCCCTTTTCATCCCTCTCCCCCAGGAGCCATGTGCCAAATAAAGGGTCTGCAAGCATGGCCAGGTGACTGATTATTGAGGGAAATCTTCTTATAACAGCTCTGCAACAAGCCTCTGGTAGGGCCTGGAAACCCTCTTGTGACAGAGCAGTGGGGACATAATGAAAGGTAGTGGTGGCTCCTATTCATCTGCCCAGTCCTGGCTTTTTATCAGGAATCTACAGCCAAAAAACAGTATCTCCAGGTAGAAAAAACATAGGTAAAGAGTTAATAATATCCCTATTATTTTAATCATGAGGAGCCTTTTGCATGTACCAACAGGCAGTAGGCAATAAGGGAACAGACTGGTGATTGCTCTTTCAGCCTCTGATTCTAGATGCATTTTGTTATTTACCTGCTTCCATAGATACTAGTGATCATTAAGCCAATTAAGTCATCCAAGTACTTCTCTTCTGTCAACAGGTTTATGATAACAATAGCATCATCTAAACTGGAGATGGACAAGATCTGTTCTTTAAAGACACTATCCACCCAGGATTCCCATCCTCTGATTTCAGGTTTTTAGTGTGAAATATGCCAAAGCTCCTTAATCTATGAATGTCAGCCCTCTGAGGAAATGACAGGACCATTAGCCCCTCTCTTACGTTCTCTTCCAGTTGCCATAGCCCCTGCTTCCTCAGTCAGTTCTTGACGAAGCAGACGCTCCCTAAATTGCTAAGGGTATAGAGGCAAAAATGAGACTCCTGCTAAAATTAACAGGGATAGAAATAATCAACATCCTGAGCTCCATCACCATGGAACAGAATCCATAGATCTAAAGGAAGATGGACAATTGGGAATTCTCTGTGATGGTTTGTTTTAAATAAGCAGAATTGTAGGTAAGTAATTTTCCCTCATCTCAGAGTATGAAAGTTTTGAAATTTTGTTTTGCATCAGAACTATGAAGAATGTCTTGCATTCAAAAAATTGTCCAGCTCTTTTCCAAATATGCAGTTGGTCCAATAAAAGATATCACCCTGAGAAATCCTTTCCTCTTGCATAATTCCTGGACCTCCATGGCTATAACATCACTCTAACACTATTAGAACCATAGGAAAGTATTACTTGTTAGCTAGTGTTACAGAAGTTCTTTCATTTTAATAAGACTTAACGCATACCTAGGGGCTTTCACAAATCATTCCAGAAATTGCCAGCTGATTTAGGAGAAGCTGGAAAGTAGTTTTCCCAAATGAAGTTCTAGCACTAAAACTAATTGTACCCCAAGCAGTCAGTTATTTCTTTAGGTTAAAGCAATCAATAGTGTCACAAATGGACAAGCAGGAAGAAACTCAGGGAGATGTATAGTCTGTTGTGGTGGAAAGAACATGGTGTCTGAGGCAGGGGAGCTTCTAGCCCAACTGTTGTGCTTCAGAGCTCAAAACTCCTATGAGTCAGAATAATTTGAATCTGTCTCACTATGAAACTAATAGTAATAACATCTTCAAAGAAGCAAAATTGCAAGAAAATATTTTTTCTGTAGGTCATAATCCCCCCAGTCACCATGGGGGTTGTTCTTTTAACATCTACATTTTAGCATTTCATTTATTTTAACTGTAAACGTTTCCCATGAAGGGAATTTCACCATTTTATTTACACCAATCCTCAACCCAGTAGCTCGTAAAAAAAATTTGTCTTCTGTTTTCTCTGTATTCTCCTTTGCTTATTTTTATCTTATTCTCTGGTGGATGTATTCCCTTGGATCTCTGTAGATGTCTTCAGCGTCTGCAAGATCTAATCCAATCTAAGCATTTATACTGTGCTTGCTTCTATAATAGCTGAGCACCTACAAATATTTGTTGACAGTTATGTCGCCCCCTCAGTTATTTCATAGTCAAGCATTAGAGGCTGAGTTCTTTTATTTTTTCCCTTGTGAGTAAATCCTTAATCTATTCCCTTTGTTTTTCCTTGAATTTATACTTCTTTGTTGCCATTTCTGCACTTGAGAATTTAAAGATGCTGGCAGCTATTTTATTATAATCCTAAATATAGTTTTTAACCTGCATTGTTTGGAAGAGTCACATTTTTATGACTAGTTCCAGTCTTTCCCTTTTGGCAAATTATGAGTGTTTCCTGTTTTTTATGTTGGCTAAGCCAACATTTCTGTTAGTCTTTCTTCCTCAAACAGTCCTCAATGTGTCCTTATTAAAGACAGCAAAATTCTAGGAATTAATTTTGTTACTGCCTTAGGAATTCACTGGGGTGTTCAGTTTTTGCTCTACTTTGTATTTTAATGTTTGTTTTCTAAGAAAGTTGTATGATTCACTTGTTTTAAAGTAGCTAAAATTGTTCAGTGTCCTTGAAACGTGGAAATACAATTAGAATACTGTTTTGATATTACTGTAGATATTCCCCAGCAGAGGTATAAAAAGTTTAAATCTGTTTAGAGTCTGTGTTTCTTAATTTCATACAATGATCTTTTTCTAAATATTGTCAATGTTTTATGCACCATTATTAGTGTTGTTTAGTAGGGCTGTGCGAAGCTTTGGTCCCTGATTTAATTCGGCAGAGATTGTCTGATTCGGTGGCCAAATCTCCGAACCCGAATCAAATCAGAGGACCCTTTAATCTCTCTGAATCGAATTGGAACCCTCTGAATCAATTCGGAGAGTTTCAGAAAGATTCAGAGATTCGGACATAGGCACAGCTTTAAATGTTTTTTCTACATACCTCTAGGTAGCAGGCGGCTTGTGAACGCTGCAATGCTGGGCGGCATGGAGCATCCCACAGAAGCACAGGGGGGTCCCCAGTGCACTCGGCAGATACTTTTGGGTCTGTCAGGGAGCATGTGGGGGCCCCCCCTACACTTCCCCAGCTCAGCACCTGGTGCCTCCTGGGTCTGGGGCGGGCACCCGGGGTCCCCCCACAGCCGATCACTGAGCCAGGAGGCACAGGGGGGCCCCCAGCATGCTCCCTGGTGGACCCGGAAGTGGGCTGGAAGTACTTCCACTCCACTTCCTGGTTCGCCACTGAGCACATGGAGGGCCCCCTGCACTCCTGTGAGACACTCCATCCACCCCAGCATCGCAGCGTTTACAAGCTGTGCTGGTACATTGAGGTACGTAGAAAAAATATTTAAAGCTGTGCCTATGTCCGAATCACTGATTCTCCAAATCAGCATTGAATCTGCAGATTTGGATTTGGCCAAATTGAGTCAGGGACAGTAATCGTAATCAACGAATCAAATCACTGTCCCTGATTTGGGCTGAATTTGAATCGAATCGGGCCCATTTCGCACACCCCTATTGTTTAGCTAATTTATGTTATGGCAATTACATCAGGTTCACTAGGCAAGCTTCAGGACATGATGGCTGAACAGGGTGGAAATTATATCATCACAGATACGTAGACCAGTTTGTGTGATGTAATGAAATGCCACTGTGAATACTGTAGCTTACTTAATTGCAGTCACTCCCTCCCTTATGACATTATACAACTTAACTTTGGGCTCTCCAGTTGGTAGTTACACTTTTGAAAGGACATGCATCTTAGAGGTAATGAAATAGTTCTGGGCAGTGCATACAATTTCTAGAATGCTTTATCCTTCTAACTTGTATAACTGCTGGGTTTTCAGACAGAAAAAATTTCCACCTTTAATGGAAAAATGATCCATTAGTAATTGTTAACTTGTTTGCCCAGCTTGTCCTCAACTTCCTCAGTTCTGAAGATTCCTTGACACCAAATCTTTTGGCTGGTGTAGCTGAAACACAACTAAAACTGTTTTAATCATTGTCACAGAAAGCAGATAAAGAGGTGGTGGAACCTGGCATCCATTGCATTGGTATAGCATTATTCAAAATAGTTCGTTGTGTTTCAAATAGGTGTCAGTATGGATCCCACTGTATTCAGTCCCCTGTATGTGATTGTGCATTGTTGAGATGTGAAAACAGATTCTTTCAGCTAAGAGCGCTTGTCAGAGCCACACACACGTCCTTGTGCTCTGTATGAGGTCAGAAAGGGATGAGTAGCCACATTTCTCCATCCGTTCCCTGTGACGTGCTCATGTCTGCTAGAGGTAACCTGACATCAGCTACCACTCAAACTGGTAGTCTTAAAACCTCAAGGCGTCATACTTAAACTATGCTACAATCAGCTGATTTCCTGTACGGACAGATGTAGCATGTGCCTTTTCTTGAGAGATTCACACGTCACACCGACTTTCAGTCTACCTTCCTGTACCCAGGCCTAAAGGTCTGAAGATGAATCTCCACTTCAGAGTAGTCTGTGCAGGTGGCATCAAACCCAGATGACCTGAGCCCAAGACCTCTGTTTCTCAGTCAAGGATGTGCTCTCTGATAATACCTAGCAAAGAACTGATACGGAAGATGGCAATGATGCCAGAATTACTATAGTGCCAGAATGAGTGTCTGTGACATCGAAAGTAATACATCACGCCTTCAAGAAAGCTGAGAGGGGCCACACTGGACTTTGGCATTGGACTCAGTGAAGACCTGGGTGTCATCTCACATAGAAAAGCATTTAAAATGTAATCCCCCTACATCTTGCACAGTAAATGCAAACAAAAGGAGGAAGAGTCCAGCAGTAATAGGCCTTATACTAAGGGCTCCAGAAGTATTGACGGTCATCCTGGCATCAGAGGACTGATTGAGATGGTCCTAGGCATGCACACAGACCACTGTTCTGCCACTGCCTTGATCATAAGCATTGCTGTTAAGAGGTGACCCTATCATCAACACCTGTAGAGCATGTTTTCTTTCAGAGCTGAGCAGAGAAACACTCCGCATACAATCTGTGAGTGATGCCGTGGAGGGACCAGTCAGAGGCCAGTCGGCTGGTCTAGACTGGCACTGGTCTACCCAGCAGCCCATAGAATAACTGGGATACCACCTGGCTCTTCTGCAAACACTTTTGTGCCTAAGACATCAGTAATGATCATTGAAGAAGAGGAAATCTTGCTGACAGCATTGCTGGGCTGACCCCTGACACCTAAGTACCAGGGTCTCCAGGACCTAGAGGCACAAGTACGCTAGCCTTTAACCTCAGGATGAAGCTGTCTCCATAGCACCAATTGTGATGATTTTTAGGCATATGGAGGCCTCTTGGTACAGATCAGACACTTGAATACTGAGACCTTGGTCATCACTAAAATATTGCACAAACTCTTCAATATCCTGTCAGCTGCCTTAGGCCATGAAAGATTTTAAGGCCCAGCAAGAGCCTTTAATAAAACATTCTCCTTGACACTGATGGCAAAACACATCAAAAGCAGGTAACTAGTACTACCATTTAACTTAGTTACTAGGGTGGATAAAAATCAATGATTTTTTTAAAAACTATATTTAAAAAAAATCAGTTTTTTATTTAAATAAGATTTTTTTATTTAATTGTATTGATTAATTTTTTTATAAGATGCTTTAAAAAAAATAAACCTGTATAAAGATATCTTTAATTTAAGATATGTTAAAGCTCAAAGATATCATGGAATAGGGATTATAGCTTCTGTTTATATATTATTTGAGATGAGATATTCATGTAACCTTTTTAGAAAAGTTTTATAAATAGGTCACAAGAGGCCAGGGACTATATTAGGGGTCCAATCTTATGGGATTCCCAGAGGCTCCTCTATAGATTAGTAAAGATTAAAGAATATCACTGTACCCAGTGGGACTCGGTGCTCAGTCTAGAACAGTGGTTCTCAACCTTTTTTGTACCAGGACCCATTTGTAAACATCAACAGCCAGTCCCAACCCAGTGCCTCTCACCCCCAGGCCTCAGCCGCCCCCCCACCGTAGTGTGTGGGGTTGAGACCCACAGGTTGAGAAACACTAGTCCAGATTCCCAGTAAGCATCTCTGTGATGCTTGGCTTCAGTTCTCAAACTGTGGAGATATGGAGATGAGCGATAACAGACCTTATTACCTATCCATTAGCCCTGTTGTCTCTCTGCAAGTTTGTGTACACAGTCAAGCCCTTACCTTTCTCTAAAAGTGCAAAGTTTAAAGAAGTTAAATGAATAAAGGATATGAAACAACAAGAAAGCACTTTTTCTAGAAAAGTGATTAAATCAAGGCTTCCTTACCGCAGAGGTAAATCGTGATTTAAATCATGATTTAATTTGATTTGATTTAAATGAAACCCATCCTGTTGGATAGTTGTGTTCCTACTGTAGCTCTATACTGTAGTGTCAGCTCTGAGGGAGCAATCATATTTAGCTAAATATGTCTAACAGTAAAATACGTAGAAAGCTAGACCTATTTGGTAGGAAGCCCTGTTCTTTAATGTTACTATCATTTTGAGTGGAAATTGTCAGGTGCTGTTAGCCAAATCTGACTTGCTAACCTGGCTTGTTAGTATGCTCCCGCGCGCACGCACACGCGCACGCACACACACACACACACACACACACACACACACACACACACACACACACACAGAGGAGCTCAAGGATGTTCTAAAGGTGGGTCAGTAGTTGTAGAAAATGGTCTTACTAGCAGTGTCTACACCAGGGACTGCGTGTAGATCTGTGACTACGGCAATAACCACAAGAAGGGTGTCCTGGCTTCAGGGTTCAGGGATTTGTTATGAGGAACAGGTCATGATTCAGCTATAGTGTTTGAAGGAGCCAAATTCTTTCTTCAGAAAATTGTCGTTTCAGATGTTACAATCAGTCAGTATAGGCCCCATGACCTACTCTTCCTCCCTTCATTTACTATCTTCAGCTATGAAGCTGTGAGGGAACAGAAAGAGAGTCTTAGTGTTGCTGGGCATAAAAGAGTTAAAAACTAGAATTTGGCTGAGTTGTCTGCAATGATGTGTGTTGGACAGGTAGCAGTTTAGAGAGAGGCAGTTTTCTTTTAATGAAAATTCCACTCCTCTTTTGAAATGAATACATGTAAATCATTACAAGTAATAGTCCCACCCCCTCAGATGAGACAAGCTGCTATTTATGAACAAAGTCTTCAGTGCAGCTCCATCAAAATAAAATGCAAAGTCATCTGATAAAGGCCCATCTTCATGTCTTTCTAGAGTCTTCCCTGCCCTCCATGAGCCTACAGCAAATGAAATGGCTTCTTGAAGGGAAATTTAACTCTGATTTGTGCAGCATCTAAAATTTTGGGAAATATTAAAGATTCGTTCATATGTTGCGACACCAACTGGTTTGGGCTCTGTGTTTCCACTTTCTCAGGGCACCAAAACCTTTGCACATGATCTCTTTTTTGGTTTAGTATATTAAACAGGATTGTCTCTTAAATCCTGCATAGGAAACATCCATATAGATCCTTGGTTACTGATAATCTGTGGGGCAGGCAAAGCAATCCAAGATCTGGGAGTGATGGTCTCAGCCATTATGGGATTTTTTTTTAGATGACAGCTCAATCCTTTGTCCCCTTGTTGAACATGCACAGTGTTCAGGCCTTTGTTAGAATACCTGTGTAGTGCTGCCCGTTTCTGGAGTCTGTGCAGCTGTCTCATTGTCTCTTGTTGCAGTTCCCTTTCCATATCTCCACTTGTACCTGATTGATCATGTTCTCTTCAAAACTGTTTTGCTCCTGTGTTTAGCACTACATTTCAAATTAAGCATATATTTCAAGGAAGTCTTTCAAAGGTCCTTCTAAGGTCCCAATCTCTGGCAAGCTATATGTTTATTTTGGTTAATTTTAGATTATTTGATTAGTATATTGACAATCTTAGGTCTTTATTAAAACCTGGTATGATAAACAGTTGATATGCCAGTATTATAAAAATGTACATAACAGCAAAAAATACATTAAGGTTGTCAGTAACACACACGTCTTAACAATGGGAGATTCTAAAGGTTTGGACTTCATGTAAACACTTGTAAATTCCAATTGAATCGGTAGGTTTCCCATAAGGAAACCTCACGTCCAGCCTCATGTATCTTTCCATTCTTTACTGCCCTTCTGCCCCTACCTAATCATCTTCTAGGACAAGGGTATATAGTATACTACCTATGTTTAGTAACTTAAGGAGATATGAGCAGATGCATTCCCTTCTGACATCTGTTTTTCAAAAACTGTACAAATCACACTTTCAGGTTGCAGAACTGTATCCTAGAAGGAAGTAACTCTGAATCTGGTAGAAACCAAATGGGCAGGAGTTACTTGTATTATTCTGTGGCTAATAAAAAGTACCTCGATTCTTAGATACAAAAGGTGTTATCCCACTGTATGCATTATTGAGAGTGTTAATGAAGTACAGTGTCCAGTTCTGATATCCTTGCTTTAAGAAAATGATGAAAAGGTAGAAAAAGTTCAAAAAGAATTTTACAGGGAAGATTCAAAATCTAGGATATCTGCCATACAGGGAGACACTAATGAAACTTGATCAGTTTGCTTGTTCAACAGAAGGCAAAAAGATGAATTGATCGTGGTGATAAGTACGTAAATGGGCAGAAGACTTCCCAGAACTGGAGGGGTTTTTTGTCAAACACAGATAGAATGAGACCTAATGGGTGGAAGCAAAGGACAGGCAACTTTAGAAAAAAAAATATGGTGCATATTTTTTTGGATAATTAACCATTGGAACAAGACAGCCAGAGATGTGATCAGTTCTCTGCCAGTTTCCATCTTTAAATCATGACAGTGTCTATTTAAATATATTCTGTATAGGCTGGACACAAGAATTATTTCATGAAATTCTCTGGTTTGTGTTTTGCAGGAGGTCAGAGTAGAGGACCAATGCCGTTCCTTCTGGCATTCACATCTGTTGTTCTGTGAAGATGAATGTCTGAGAGCTGAAGCTAGACAAATTAAAACAAAAAGTAAAATGCTAATATATCACATTAAAAAAATTAATGGATTTCCCCCATTTCACTGTCTTGACTCTGCACTCAGAGATTTCTTTGCTCCTTTGAGGTCAGAGAGAGAGAAGTGACCCAGGGGGAAAATGTGGACAAGATAGGTCCCCTGCTTCCACTTTGCTCCGTCTCCTGCAGTGTTAGGCAGTGCATATGTGAGAGAGATTTGTTCTGTTGGCAGCAAAAATGGCTGCCTGGAGGAAAAAGCCAGCATTAATAATGCCCAAAGCAAGCCACTTAAGGTATATTTTTCAGTTATATTTATTTCACTTTGATTCATTTAATTCTAAAATTGGGGTGCTTTTACATCATTGCATCTTGTCCTATTCGTTGATCTTCCTTCACTTAAGGAGCTATAGAAATTGTGTTGTTTTTAAAATTGTGACTAATATCTGTAGGAGCAGCCTATCTCAACATAGCTATGTCCACTCATATAACTCACAGTATCCTAAAGGCTCCTCTCACCTTTCTGTACAATTACTGGCAAGGCCTGGCATTAGACTTGCCAGTTTCTGACTGGTTGGTGCCAGTGTTAGAAGGGCATGAATGCATGTTCCCTTCCACTTGCTGTCTTCTAGGATCTCACAGATGCAATTATTCTTTCTGTGCTTTATAAACTTTGGTCCTCCCAAGTGTCTCAAGGATCCTTAGCAGTGTCCGCTTTTGAACACAACAGGTGGCACCTCTTTTTCTGCATTGAACTTGAAAGTCATTATTGAGAAGTTAGTCACTTATTCTTGGGTCTCTTAACCTCATTGTTTTGAGGGAAAGAATCCAGGATGCTCCACTTCCAAAGGTAACAACACCTTTGGGAGTAAGTAAGGCGAGGGGCTTCCTTTTCCCACACACAATCACTTCTCTTCTCCTTTTGTGAGAAAGGTGCAGAGGAGCTGACAGTTCAAGTCAGAATCCCAACTGATCTCTCTTTACCCCCCAACAGGATGCTCAGCAGGATGTGTGCTGTAAAAATCCTCTCATTAGAAGCTATCTGAGTACACGTGCAATCACAGATCACTCAAAAGGGAGCACAGTGCACACATGTTTTTGTTGCTGCCTTCAGAGAATTACATGACAAATTATTCCTAGCTGGAAGAAATGTCCTTTATAATTGGGGTTTTTTCTCATTCTTTCATAAGGGAGGAGTGTGTGTTTTTTAAGTAGCTTTTAGTCATTTTCATTATTTATGAGAATGCTTCTCCAGATCAGAAAAAGCAAAGTGAAAATGTTAGTTTCTTCTGGCTGCAGCAGCTGACGGGTCCCATTTGCTTTCAGTCATTGCCGGTTCCGTTTATCACAGCCAGAAGGAATGCTCTCCAAAGACACAGACTGCACCAGATTGCAGCTCTTGGGTCTGTTCCCCTACTGGGAGACCAGCTGGGAAATAAACCATTAGCTTCACTGGAGGGTGTCACCTTTGTAATGGAGTTCCAGTGCCGCAACTGGCAGCCACTTCCTTTCTGTCCTTAAGTTCAAAAGACCCCCTTGGACTGCCTGTCCTGGTCTGCACTTGCTGTATGGCAACAATCAATTTTTTCAACAACTACAGACTAAACTTTCATTCCTTAAATAATCGCCTCCGTGTCTAGTTGAGGTTCTGGCTTTCAGGCTGTCTGTGCAGCCTGGCCCAATGTGTAGAGCAGCCACGAAGATATCTGGGGGACCATATGCCAACTGCAGAAGTGGTCTAGCTGGCTCCCCTTCCTGTACCAGCACATCACCTGTATCAGAAACCTCTGCAAGCTGAGTGTCTGCTGTGGAATCTCCCCCTATGGCACATATCCACAGCAGGTGGATATCTTAGGGATATTTGCACTCCCTTTTAGTCATCTGAGCAGTACAAACAGGGCCAAAATGGGGCAAAAAATCTGGCCTACAGTCTTTGTGTAGCTGCCCATCTCTCATGCCTTGTATCCATGACAAGGCCTTGGGTCTTCTCAGCCTGTTGTGCAGGAAATGGTGTAGGACCAGGAGCAGGCCGTAAGCTCTTCAGACCAGGAATGGTTTTGTGAGCAGGCTGTCATCTGCATCCTTTGTAATTCCCTGAGATGGTTCCCTTCCTCTAGAAAGCACTTTGTGACTGAAGCTGAAAAATCTTCATTTTGCTTGTATGTAACACCCGTATCTCAATAGCATTGGTGTATCCTCTTGCATGCTGTCTGAGCGTTCTGTCATTAACAGGCTAGGTCTTTGCCTTTATGCAGGATATCACAGACTGCATTGCAGGACTTGAACCTAGGGTGGTGCTCAAGATTCAGCCTGACGAAGGGTTTTTGAACCCGAAAGCTTGCTTAATAACTATTCTCCAACCATTTGGGTTGGTCTAATAAAAGATATCAAATTCACCCAAGGAACCTTGTCTGCCTATATCCTTAGGCCAACACGGCTACAACCTAAACCCCTGCAGTCTGTCAAGAGGTCTTTTTACCCCCGTTATACTCATATTTATAGAGTTTGTGCTGTGAAAGTAGATAAGAGGCCTCAAAAATAACAACTGGATGCCGAACTAGGTTCCTGTGCCAAAACTGGTGTTGCAGTGGTTGTGGCAGCTTGTTGCCCTTTGGCTGGTGGTGACCAGCTGGCAGTGGTTGTTATTTTGTGCACTCCCCAGCTAAGTCATCATCTGTAGCTGATGCTTGTGTAACCCGCCCATTTACACTACTGTGTTATGGAGCTACTATATAAGTGTATGACTCTATAACCTAATTATTGGCAAAAACTATAAAACACATTCTGGGAGTACTGAAATGTTTATTTTACACTTTTAAAATTTTAGTTAATGGCCGCTATGTAAGAAGGCAAAACAATAGCTCTTTGGATAAAAACATTCAGACATACACTTGGAACAGAGAGGGAGCCTACCTGTCTCAAGGGTTCTGTATCCTGTCTCCACTGAAGACGATGCAAACCTTGTTTAGGGACGGATACCAAACAGTTAAAAGACTTCTCAAGAGAGGAATGGGATTGGCATTTGTCAAGGGCTGTCTAGGAAGATATGCTGGCTGACCCCAGGATGTCGCTCTGTGGAGGAGTTCATAGGAAGTTAGACCTAGCAGGGAGCAGGTGTCTAATTATCTTCCAAGTTGCACGTGCATGTACAGTCTACGCAGATGACATCAAACCCAGATGACCATGCTGCTGCAACATTATTAGTCCCAGAGGGCACTGCACTGCAGATACTGAATGGAAATCAAACCTGAAGAGATCCACACAGGAGTGCAGACGGCAGAGCCAGAGAATGGGACATTTGCATTATTCCAGTGCAGAAGCAATAACAATGCAAGGCTGGAAGCCTGGGGTGGGCAGACACTCAGTGACAAGAAGGGCAGAAATGCAAATGCAGTTTAACTTGGAAAAACTGTCTGTCTGAAATCTAACACCCGCCAGACCGTTGGTTAATTCTCAGATATGGATTTTTCTGACAAATTGATCCCCTGATGTTCTCAGTACTCTGTCATGTGGTCTGGTGTTGCTCCGTGGTGACACAAAAGACCAGACCTGCCTCCCTGCTAGAGCAGAGCGAGATGTGCATTTCAAGGGGTGACGGTCTTATCTCTTCGCCATGGTACTTTGGAACACCTTACGGGTTGCTTGTCCACAACACTCGATGTTCACACTGGGAACTGTCAGCCTTTCAGAACCAATAGTGTTTCAAGATGTCAGAGAAAACATGAAAGTTTGCCAGCCCTCCTGAAAGAAAAATACATCAAGACTTATTGTCCTTCTCAATTATCCTTGGAGCTGGAAAGTTGTTTTCTTTTGGTTACTCTTGCCAGAAACAAAACTTTAGAGATTAGTCTGTATAAGAGAAGAAGAGTGGCTTCAATGGTAGTTTTCTAGCGAGGCAGTACTCACATGCCATCCCAAGAAAGTTTGGAGCTGCCTTTCATCATTCTTCATCTGTAAGAAGAGGCGTTAGCTATTATGTGGATGGAAAAGATCTGTTCTGTTAATAGGGTTGTGGGGTTTCAGAGGGACAGCAGCATCCTAGAATTACAGAGGTTGAGGATAAAAAATAGCCTCCTGGGTCACCTTATCCATTTCTGTGGAGCCACTGCATGACTGTTCCTTAATATTTTGATGTTTCACAGAAGTCTTCTATGAACCATTTTCCTTGTGAAAGGATTTTTTTTTTGTTTCCAAATATCAGAGCAAAGCTTGCTTTCTCCTAGGACTATGTATCTGATTCAAACTAATTCAAGAAAGTATACAAGTCCAGTGTTCTCCTGGCTTGATACTGTCATTGGGAAAACTAGCAGTCATCACTAGTAATAGGGCAGAAAAAGCTAATAACTGACATGAAGGGGAAAGAAGAGACCAATGTAAAGAGCAGCATATGATGGGAGATTTCACAAACAACTTAATACAAAATAATTTATTTCCTAGAAGGCAAAGCTGAAATGAGTGAATTTAAGGCACTTGGCACTTAACCCTTGATTTTGTTTTTAAATTTGGACCAAGTTGGGCAGCTGGTGCCAGTAATACTGTAACTTGTATCACATGAACCATGGGGCTGTAATCTTGTTCATGGAACTTCTTTTCAAACTTTCAGCAGTGTTCCCTATACCACCTCTCTGAGCCCATGCCCTGCATCAGCCCAGAGTCTGTGATAGGTAGCCCACACAGTGTTACATAAAGAAAAGGTGCTGTAATTTCTTCTTTTCAAATTTTTGTCTGACATGATTTCTAAAGGATTGTTTAAATCGGTAATTTTGGAAAATTTTACCCAGAGCAATATAATCCCTTTTGTTGGTAACATCTGGAATTCAGACTCCCAGGTTTGTTATGCATATGTGAAACTATATACTTCATTGACTATTTAAAGGCAGCCACATTTTGCTTGTTCTCTAAAATTAACCAGTATTAGCTCATGAAGACATCATGGATGCACGCCTGCATAAAACAGTGGCACCTGATTGACTGTGTCAAATGCGTGCCCAGGACCGTCACAATGCCTATATCACCAGAGCTTTGAGCAGCTCAGATGGCTGCTGGACTAGTCTTTGTTTGATACATTCCATCATGTCCATTCATATCACCCCAAAACTGCATAAGTAAAAGAAGTAACCAAGATGTGCGGATACACAACAGCTGTACACTTATAGCAGTGTAAAAGGCAGATCATATTGGTGGAAACATTTCTGTGAACTCATTTAATAGATTTGATCATGAAATAAATAATAATTAAGAAAAGCACATTGCTTTCACTTTTCTGTGTACATTGTCAGTATGACAGGGGGCATATCTGAACCAAAAAGGTACAGTTGTTAGTCTCTGTCTGCCATTCCTGAAGTCCTCCAGTACCATATGCTTTCCAAACTTAACGTAAGTACAGTAATGATTGGACATATAGTATGTGTGGGGAGGAGGAGAGGGGTAGGGGGAGGGAGCTGATTAATTTTTCTCCTTTCCTTTATATATTTGAATATATTTGGAAAATTATGGTTCTTGTGTGACCGTGGGTTCAGTCCAAGTAAAACAGACTATAGTGGCAGTTTGACTATAATTAAAACTGACCAATGCCTGGAAAGTCTCTTTAAGTGAGTTATTGAATAATGATTTTAATGATGATTTTTAAAAAGCCTTTTAAAAATGCAGTTATGAAAAGTAGTTAAAATTTAAGTTTTTTGGACTGCATGCTTCACAATATGAAATAGTTTGTGAGGAAAGTGTCTGAGTGGTACACATTCAGAACGGAAAGGAAATGCAGCTTCTCCAACTTAAAAGTGCATTTGCAGATGTTTGGTTCTTGCATTTTGGAGTCTCCTAGTCTGCATGATTTTGCCTTTCATTACTGCAAAATAAATTCTGGCCTGTGCAGTAAAATCCAGGTATCTCATGGTGAAAATAGAGAATTGTCAACTTCCTGAAGCTGAGAGACTCAGAGTATAGTGTCAGGAAGTGGTTAGGAAAAGAGAAATCTGAGGACTAGTCAGCACCCAGGTTGCGGCTAGAGGTTAAGTAGGGAGTAATCCATTCTGATCTAAAAATATATATCAGTATCAGTTGTGGCCAGATGAGAACTCATTTGCTCTTGCCTGATTTTCAACCCATGGTTTCTGCGGGTTTTTGAGATTTTTAGAACAAAATTATTAAAACTTGGACTGCTAAGTCTTACTCCCCTTTCATCATCTCTGAGGGCTTATCTACACAGAAAAATCAGTGAGAAATAAATAAGATGTGAATTCGCAGTGCCCTAGCTACTCCACATTAAATCCCCACGTGGATGCTCTCAGTGGAATAAGCCAGTTTACACTTTGCATGAAATAGGAGTGCCATCACAGAGAGTTCGTGTGGAACAGTTGTTTAGCTGTAAATTTAGTTTCACTGTGTATTGACTAAAGGAATCCTTTGGCTGTCTAACCGATGAGAGAATAAGTGTGGTGTGGCTTGAATATCAAACATATGGTCCGTATCGAGAATACCATTTGCATGTTCTATAGATTTGAAATACATTTCTGCAAACCCATTGCAGAGTAGTTTCTGGTGTAAACCCTCAAGGGCAGGTTCAGGGTTTCTTAAATTATGGGATATTTACCTTTTTCTGTTCAAAGGCCTTCTGTCATTAAAGAACTGGTGTCTTGTGTATGATAAGTATGTGTTAATGTTTGGGGATTAGTGGCAGTGTTAGTAAAATAGCATTGCTTTTTTAGCTGATATTTACACAGAGCTTAAGTGTATCCTTACCAGGTAAGATTAGGCAAGAGCTGGTCATCAGGGTCTGTGGAAATTAGCTTCTTAGCAGAAGTGGATAAACACCACCAGGGAGCGTGTAAAGCTAATCTGGGGGACTTTCAGAGTTGTCCTGATTTAGTCATTGTGAGAGTCATATAGTATAAGGCCAGAAAGGAAATTTAGATCGTCTAGTCTGACCACGTGTATAGCACAGCCCATCAAATTCTGCCATCAAGTTGCTTTTGGATTGAATGCAGCAATTTAAGAATTGCTAAAGTATACTTTCTGAGATCTGAAGACATCAAGTGGTGGGAGTTTGTTCCAATGGTTAATTACTTTCTAATTTGAATTTGTCTGGCTTCAGCTTCTAACCATTGATTCTTGTGATGCCTTTTTCTGCTGGATTAAAGAGCGCTTTAGTACCCAGTATTTTCTCTCCAGGCAGGTACTAATATACCCTAATCAAGTCACCTCTTTCTCCCTTTCTGGTAAGCTAAACAAATTGAGCTTTTAAAGTATCTGACTGCAAGGTGTTTTCTCTAGCCTTTGAATAATTTTTCTACCTCTTTTCTGCCTCTTTTCCAATTGTTTTTAACAATCTTTTTGTAAAGTGTGCTCACCAAAACTGTATTCAGTATTGTAACATTGCTTTTAACAATGCTATGCAGAGGTCAAATCACCTGTCCATCTTGCTTGCCACTTCCCAATTTGTGTGTGTCCAGTAATCACATTTGTCTCTCATGGCCAGAATGTTTCACTGGAAGCTAGTGATGAGAAAATTGTCCATTGTGATTACTACGTACTTTACAGTCGCTTCTTGTCAGAATACAAGTCCCTACTGTAGGTATGGCCTGCATTCTTTATTTCAGATGTATGACTTTGCACTTGGCTGAATTTAAACACATTTTCTTTAAATGGGCCTCATTTATTAAGTGATCTTGATGACTCTTTCTCAGCAGTGTAGTTCTTGGCCTTATTTATCACTCCACCAAACTGTTTGACATCTGCAGATTTTATCAGCATTGATTTTTATATTTACTTATGCTTTATGGATGTTGTATTATGCTAGCATTTTAAATCATAATGTCACATGCTACAAAGTCAAATGCCTTGCAGATATCTAAGCATGTTACATATGCACAGTTAAAATTATCAACTACACTTACGATCTCAAAAAAGGTTTATTGAACAAGGCCTTTTTTCCATAAAACCACTTGAAGTGGCATTCATTATATTCCTATTCTTTTTCAATTGCTTCTTGTTTCAGTTTTCCATTATTTTGGTCAAGACTGACGCTTGGCTTAGTCACTCAGGTCATCCCTTGTGCCCTTATTAGCATTTTTACACCTTTGGAATTTGATGTATGCAAGACAACCAGGCCTGCTTATCTAAAAATGTTTGTCTGTTTGTCCCTAGTGAACATAAGAATTGTCATTTACTGGATCAGACCATAGGTCCATCTTGCTCAGTCTCCTGTGTCACACAGTGGCAGGGAGTGGGTGCTGAAAGGGAAAGTGAACTTGGTACATATAACCAGGGTTTTTTCCACTTTCTCTCTCACTTGTAGCCTCCCAGGATTTAAGGTCTAGGAAGTTCTCATTCAGAGCCTGTATCCCTAACTCCCATGCACAGTAGCTACTGATGCCCTTTTATTCCAAGAGTTTGTCTAATGCCTTTGTGAATCTGGCTAACTGTCAGCTTCCACATCTGGTGGCAACGAGTTCTACATTTTAATTACACACTGTGTGGAAAAACAAACCTTCCTTTTGTTAGTTTTAAACTTACTACCTACTGGTTTCATTTTGTGACCCCTAATTCTTGTATTGTGGAGATAGGAAATAATAAATCCCTTTTTTACTTTCTGATCACCATTTACTATATATTTTTTTAATATAAGATGACCCTGATTATAAGACAACTCCCCTGTAATTACATTCTATATATGGAAAATTTATAAATTTGATATAATTTTCCAGGTATAGTATCTAATTTTTGGAGGTTTTTCTTAATCCCAGCCCCCATCTTTGGGTGGGCTTTGGAGGCAGTAGTGGGGCCAGGCATGCCTGCGGCCACCTGAGCCCATGAAGGGGGTGTAAGTCCGCAGGGAGTGGGAGTAGTGGGGCCAGGCACAGCAAGCAGAGTGACACCTGAGCCCAGTAGGGATGTGAGATCCTGGAGACCCCAGAGGGGGTATATGTGGAGCCCCAGTAAGGTTAGGCCCCAGTGAAGTGGTAGAGGTGTGGAGCCCCAGTGAGGAGATGGAAGTGGAGCCCTAGTGAGGGGGAAACCAGAGGGCTGGGAGCCCAGTGTGTGTGTGTAGATTCGTTTAGAGTTGCCCCAGGAGGGGCCAGGACAAGCTTGGCCCAGGTCGGGTAAATGGCTGTCCACTACCCCAGTGAGAGTCACGGGAGAGGCCCAAAAGATGGTACATCTGCCACACAAGGTGTGCGCTAGATAAAGCCTATGGCCTAAGAGGGCCACTCCAGGAGGGAGCAAAGCGGTATAATTGGCTGATGTGTGAAAGACTCTGTGAGTTTGGGTGGAGCATGAGAGACCCTAGTGAGAGGGTGGTATGCATGCATATATGAATGAGGCATGACAGTGAGGGCTAAGCTTGGTCCAACTGTAGGCCGGGAGCATTGTGTCACCTGGATGCCATCTGTGAGGCTTGGGCTGCAGTATAGGGAAGGATCAGAGCCACAGAGAGCGCCCCCTGGCATCGGGGCAAGAATGGGCAGCCTCCTGCCTAATTAGAACCAATTATGAAACAACAAGGCATGGCAGGAGAGTGAGGCAGGCAGCCCAGGAACAGGTGGGCAAGCCAATGGCAGACTGGCCCCGAGAAAGTCCCTTGTTACAACACCCAAAGAACTGTGCATGATATGCTGTGGTTGTCCACTCATCTACTTCACAAGAGTTTAACTCTCTTCCACTGAGGTCATTGTGGCACCTTCAGTTTCACTGTCACTATCTGTAGTATCACTTGCTGTACTTATTAGTTCCATTTCAGAATCAGATTGAGGCAAATCTGATTCAGAAGTATTTGAACCACATCCTCTTTTGCTAAAGGATAGTTTTACCAATGAGTCTCTGGGCAAGGGCAACTTATCATCACACTGCATCTTCTTCACTAATTGTGCTTGTGACTGATTCTCCAGAAGCAAGAGGTTTTAAGAAATAGAAATAAGCTTAGCGGTGAGTTTGTTTGTTAGTCTGTTCCTCTTTTTTGTCTTGATTGAGCTGAAAACCTTCCAGTTCTATTCATAAGAAGCTGCTGTTGGTGGAATTCTTAGGATCCTTAAAGCAATCCTGGACAACAGTCAGGTGTTACAGTATCCCTTCCACCATGTGAGAAGAGACATATTCTCTGCTGCCCACTAAATTATGTTTTTGCTCCAAAGTTTTTCTTTTGTGTGGTACTCGGCAATGTTTGTCATCGTGGCTATTTTGTCAGTGTTGGGGACATTCTTAGCTACTTCCATAATTGTATCAAGAGCAGTACATAATGCATCTTCTGATAAATGTTGTCCTTCCTCTGTGTTGCGGATCCAAAAGGTTTGCTGGCAGATGAACTGGATGAGAACAAAACTCAACTGAATGGGAGCAAAACTTGGATCTCTTATCCAAGAGATCCAACTTGGATCTCTTAAAGATTTGTTTTACTTTTTCTTTTTTTGCATAGAGGTGAAGAAGGCAAAAGCTCAATTAGATTTTCATTCAGTTGTCTGAATCTCTCTGGAATATTTGAAAGGCTTGGTGTATCTCCTTCAAGTTTCTTGATAGCCACTGAAACTGGTAGTAGCAAATTGAATGCTCTTTGAACTCGAACCCAGAACACATCATTGTCGAGAATCTGCTTCCTAATGTTCACGGGAATAATCTGGGATACTGTCATCTATTGCAGCACACTGCAAACAGTTCTTTGTGCACAGCAAACTATGTAAAGGCTTTGTAGCCGAACGCCACCTGGTTTCTCCTGGCAATAAAAGTGCACTTTCCTTCCCCTCCTTCTCTTTCTGTAATTTCTTCAAAGTCTGACTAGCAACATGATGATTGTTGAATACCTTCACAACCGCTTTGCAGTTTGCCAATATTGTCTTTATTGTATTCACACTTACTATGTCCTTTGCCAGAAGATTCAACCCATGAGCAAGACAGCCAGATATTATTAAATGAGGATACTTTGTCTTTAATATTTGCTGTGTAGCTTTCATGTTACTGGCATTACCAGTTACAAGGGCTTGTACCCTGCAGGGACCTTCAGTTTCAGTCTATTCGCTCGGTAATCTGGCTATGTATTCACCTGCATAACTAGAAGATTTGGTAGCAATTGCTTTCAAGAATATTGGTTCAGGTGTTGCTAACATAATGTTCAATAAAGGATTTTCTTGTATATCAGTCCATCCATCTGACATCAAGGTCAGTGATTCTGCTTGAGCAATCCTTTAAATAACCATTGTATGAACTCTGTCATACTCTATATCTAAGAGATAATGTGATAAGCGATAACATAATAGTAACTTATCTGATGGGAGAGAATTAGTTTGTAATGTATGGAAAGAGGTGTACCACTTGCAAATATAGCTCGAGCTAATGTCCATATGCTTTTTCTTGATCTTCTTTTGACATTTTGCCACAAAGCTTGATAAAAAGCTGGACTGTCTTGAACAGCTACTCATGATGGATTGCCTATCTGGTGACAGTGATCTTGAAAGTGAGGACCCTGCTGCTTCTTCCCCCAGACCTGGTAGCTCAACATTTTCATTTTCCATTTTTTGCGAATCTGCTATTTCACTTGAGCTACCAAGTTTTTGCAACAAAAGTGGGAAAAGATTTTTATTTTAGCCTATTCTAGCCTGGCGTCTTCCGTCAGAAGGAGAAGTGGCAAGGAGCTTTCTTCCCCTCTCCCTGCCAGAAAGAGTACCCTGCTGCTCAACTTGCTGCTCAGTTGCCCTGGGACTGCAGAGCCAAAGGGAAGTATAGTCTGGCCTCTGCTCTCAGCCAGTGGACTAAGCTTACTCTGCTGGATTAAAATAGTTAGCTATTTATGTATTTTGTAATTAAAAAAAAAAATTATTGTTAAGCCTAAGCCACTTTTGGTGCTTAGTACAAGCAGAAAAGCAGGATACAAAAATTTAAAATAAACACATAAATAAATAGATAAATAAATAAATAAAAGTCCAGAGTTGCATTAACAACTTTTAAAATTATAATGACTTAAAACAATAAAAATGTTAACCTAAATCAAGGATGGGCAAAATGTGGCTCGGGGGCTGGATGCGACCCACCATGCCATTCTATCCAGCCCGCGGGGCCCCTAAAAAATTTAGAAAATTTATATTAATCTGCCCTGAGCTGCCTGTCATGCGGCCCTCAATGGCTTGCCGAAACTCAGTAAGTGGCCCTCTGCCCAAAATAATTGCCCGACCCAGGTCTAAACTGTGTGTTGTTTAACATAATAATTTGTTTAGTTACACAGGATTCCTAAAGTAGACTTTCCTTAGATGATGTTGTTCCACTACTTCATTGTATTAGCTTTCTGTATATGGCTTGTACTCTTTCAGGATAGTTTCAACATGTTGTTAAATGTTTCTTCATTCTTGTTGCATTGTTAGCATGCTCCTGCCTGCAGTATTGACATCTATAATGATGCCACACACTAGTTTTTTTCTGATTAGGCATTATTTTGACTACTTCAAACCAAAAGCACTAAAAAACTAACAGACCTTATGCAAACACTTCCAACTTCCCCAAGTCAAGAAAAGAAATGAGACACTATTCTGTGTGTTTGCTGAACTGAAAGTGAAACAAATTAATCACAGTTTTAGTTTTGGTTTTGCTTTCACTTGCAGTCTGAGATGAAATAAGAATTTTAGCTTTGGTTTTGATTTGACCTGCACAGACAATTAGGTGAATTCATAACTTGATTTTTGGTTTGGATTATTATGTGAGTGTATTTACCCTCTTGTTTACAAATCAATAAAACATATATGTATTCTCTCATACACTTCCTTGGGATAATCACCTGAAAAACATTAATTACAACTTTGAAACTGCCAAGCATCCTAATATTGTATTGGCATCCGTTCATTGTTACTAATGAATTTTATGAAACAATGAATTTTTAGAAATGGAAGATTTCCCATGAAAAAATAAAGCACTGGAAATTTTTTCACCCTGCATCTCTGCTTTTAAATTTGAGAGGCTGACCATTTAACGTGATAGAGTTCACGATTACTGCTGGCATTATGCAGATGGAAAACACTCTTGACAGTCTTTGAGATATTTGGTTTGAGGTGCCACGTTAGGCAGTACTCTTATATCAGTCTCATGTCTCTATCAAATGTGAGTTCCAGACTTGAAAAGTCATGAGTTTGGGTGGCAAAGGCACTGTCATCAGTGTAAACAAATTTCCATGAGTCAGGCATTGGCAAGTCATTAATGTACGGGTTGAAAAGGAGAGGCATCGGTACTGATCCCCGAGGAAGGCCATTGGTTTGATGTCTCCAAGAGCTAGTTCATTTGGCCAGGTGGACTCTAAAGTGTCAGCCATGTAGTAATGGTTCAACTAGACAAGTGGCCCAGTCTGGCAGAATTCCCGATATTTTTGCCAGTAGACTGATATGCCAGACAGTATCATATGCTTCTGTTAAATCAAGGAAGACACCAGTCCTCATGTTTTCCTGAAAGCCATTTTCAATGAAGGTGGTTAAGGCTAGAATTTGATCACAAGTGCTCCAGCCACGGTGGAATCCCACTTTGTCTGGGCTTAGAGCAGAATCAGTTACTGGAGAAATACATTGCAAAACTAGTCTCTCAAGTGTCTTGTAGCAGATGCTCAGGAGGGAGATTGGTTGGTAACTTGCTGCTGATTGTGGGTCTTTGCCAGACTTGGGTAGGCCAATGATTTTTGTTCAGCACCATGGTGATGAAATTCGTCCTTCATGCATAATACGGTAGAAGAAAAGTCAAAGCCAATTACGAGTTTGAGGACCGAGATGTTTCAGAAACTGTGGATGTACATTGTCATAGCCAGTTGCAGTGACAGATTTTAATTTGCATAGCACAGAGTTGAGTTCTATTGGTGAAAAGGTTTATGGAGGAATTTGGGTTCTGACCATTTTGATGGAAATGATGCCATTCTTCATGTTTTTGCTCAAAATTGTTGGGGGAGGGGTGTGCAGGGCAGCTCCTGCCTATTTCAGAAGGTGAGTGGTGATTGCATTGACTGACACAGATGGTCACGTTTGAGCAAGGGGACTTTGAGCCACTCCCAGGCAGCAAATGAAGCCCCGACTCCTCTGACTGGCGTGACGAAATTAAATTGTGAAGTTGAGTCCTCCCAGCAGTTGACAAGCAGCATCTCAGGTGCTTCAAGCAGATAATCTGAGATATCTGGATCTCCAGTTTTTTCATATCGACCAGGAGTTGCAGGCCAATGTGGATGAGTGATGGACGGTGTTGGCTGTGTGGAAAGTCATTGAGAACAATGCAAGATGCTGGTTGTGGGTGGTTGTTGACTGATGTAACCCAACATATGTCAGAGGAGTAATCTTGGTCCCATCTTGCTGAGTGGAAGGTGCCATACTGTTTATAGAGTCATGGGTCAGGGTAAGGTCATTGCTGGGTGCCCAGTTTTGGAACAGGTCACCATCTTCATTTGAGTGTGAGTAACCCCAGTCTGTGTGGTGGCTCTTAAAGCCACCAAAAAAACCCGCAACATCCTTATAGGCTTGGCAATGCTATGTTGGCTAGCACTATGGAAGAAAGAGACTTGGGGGTCATCATTGACCACAAGATGAACATGAGCCTGCAATGCGATGCGGTGGCTAGTAAAGCGACCAAAACGCTGGCTTGCATCCATAGATGCTTCTCAAGCAAATCCCGGGACGTCATTCTCCCCCTGTACTCGGCCTTAGTGAGGCCGCAGCTGGAGTACTGTGTCCAGTTTTGGGCTCCACAATTCAAAAAGGATGTGGAGAAGCTTGAGAGAGTCCAGAGAAGAGCCATGTGCATGATCAGAGGTCAGGGAAGCAGACCCTACGATGACAGGCTGAGAGCCCTGGGGCTCTTTAGCCTGAAAAAGCGCAGGCTCAGGGGGGATCTGATGGCCACCTACAAGTTTATCAGGGGCGACCACCAGTATCTGGGGGAACGTTTGTTCACCAGAGCGCCCCAAGGGATGATGAGGTCGAATGGTCACAAACTACTTCAAGATCATTTCAGGCTGGACATAAGGAAGAATTTCTTTACTGTCCGAGCCCCCAAGGTCTGGAACAGCCTGCCACCGGAGGCGGTTCAAGCGCCTTCATTGAACACCTTCAAGATGAAACTGGATGCTTATCTTGCTGGGATCCTATGACCCCAGCTGACTTCCTGCCCTTTGGGCGGGGGGCTGGACTCGATGATCTTCCGCGGTCCCTTCCAGCCCTGATGTCTATGAAATCTATGAAATATATGGCTGGGTGGGGCAGAGATGAAAGAGGACAGTTCCCCTGAGTTTTGCTTGGTGGTTTATCAGCATTTGCGATACTGAAGCTTCCAACCTGTATGACATCACAATGAATAGTTGATAAAGTGTGGGTTGCCTCAAAAATGTTGTTACAGATGTAGGATGCTCTCCTGTATTTTGCATGAAGGGTGTAGCATATTGGATCAAAACCATTAACAGTAAAATAACCATCTTCGTCCTCTTCAATGTGCATCTCCTCAAGACAAAGTAAGTCAGCTTTATGGTGAATTGCATAGAATTGATTATGGAACACATTGCTGCTGAAAGACCCTTAACATTGAGTTGGAGGATTTGAACTGCTGGGCCAATAGCCTGAAAAGCCATCTGGTTGTTTGGCCAGGAGAAACACCACTGATATCCATAGCTGATTAACTAGGATTTGACAGTTGTCTGATTTGGTCCACTTCTAGCATCATTAGTTTCATCAATGGTTTGACTACGACAGGAGCGCTGATGCTTTGCCTCCCAACCTAGCTATAGTAATTTGCCATAGACTTAATTCATCCGTAGTGTTCCGCATTCTCAGTTTTTTAAGTCATTTGGTTTTTAATGATTTACACCCGTTTTTCAGTTCAAATCCCTGTTAACCGGCACGATTTGACCAGGGATTTAATCTGATCTCTCTCTTTCTATATATATAGAAATATATTTTAATTTTTTTTAAAAAAGGTAGGTTCTCATCAGCATGTTTGTCCAATATGGGCCATTTATTTTATAGTCATGTTGGCTATATTTAATCAACTTCGTAGTTGGTTTCTATTACCAAGCACATGGTGCTTTTAGCAGTGGTTCAAAGATGGACAGTGTATTTAATGCAGTTTCCTTGTATGTGAAGGTAAGATGAGATTTTTTTTTCAGGATGCTGATCGGTGTGGGGCGACGACCTTATTTTGTATTCAAGTAAATATGATAGTACCTTGAAAACCCTTATCATGCTCCCCTCAATTTTCTCTTTCCTAAACTGAATAGGCTTAGCCTCTTTAATCTCTTCTCATATGGAAACCCCTCCATACCACTGATCATCCTTGTTGCTCTTCTCTGTACCTTCTCTAGTTCTTCTATATCCTTTTTGAGGTGTGGGGACCAGAACATGGCACAGTATTCAAGTTGTGGATGCACCATGGATTTCTAAAGTGGGGAGGGGGGAAAGTTGTGGATGTTGCTTAGCATTTTACTCAAGTACAAATGGAATGCAAGGGGCTTCATCATCCTCATATGATATGAGGTGATCATCCAATTTATTTTAAAACACAGAACTGAGATATTTATTAAGCAGTTTTAGCGTTTCTACCTTAATAGTGTTACAACCTTTATCTAGTAAATAGGCCTATGATTTCTTTTGTTTTGATGCACTTAAAATAATTCCTTCTTAGTGCCTCTAACCCTGTGAGGGATGGATACTTGCCTGATGTCTTTAGCTTTCCTTATCAATTTTCTGCACTTTATAGCTTATAATTTAGATCAATTACTACCTGTTTGCTCATTTTTCCTCTTCAGTTTTTATTTCTAATTGTCTTCGGTTTGCCACTGACCATGGCTTTCAGCCATGTATTCCTGTTTCCTGATGGCTGGTGTTTTTAGCCACCTAGCAGAGTTACTTTAAATAATTCCCGATTTTCATTCATATTTTTCTATCTAATTTTTTTATCAGTAATAAATGCTCTGTGTGATTCTCAAGAAGACTTAGGAAGTCGGAGAAAGTGCCTCTTTGAATAGGGGTTTAGGTTGTAGCCGTGTTGGTCTAAGGATATAGGCAGACAAGGTTCCTTGGGTGAATTTGATATCTTTTATTAGACCAACCCAAATGGTTGGAGAATAGTTATTGAGCAAGCTTGAATAGGGGGAGTTCAGGGATAACTCTTTCAATTTGGGGGTTATTAATTGTGCATTTCACTACTTAATGAGGATAAGGGAAGGATATTATACAATGTCTGGAAGCTCCAATGGGACTGACCCATTTGAAATAGCAACTTTATATCCATGTAGGAGGATGTGCAGTAATTGTTATAGATGATTATTCTCTTGGTTCACCTGCTCCTCTTGCTTCCATCCCCTTCACTCCCACCCCCTGTACATTTTTTCTTTCACTTATGAGAATTACATCTTGATCTGCCTATAATCTTCCTACCAAGTGTTATAGACTAGTAAGACAAGGTGCTTTGGGTGAATCTGATATCTTGTATTAGACCAACTTAAATAGTTGGGAAAAAATTTTTAGCAAACTTTCGGGTTTAAAAACCCTTAGTCAGGTTGAGAGTCTCTGCAGTTGGTGTATGCTCTTCCTGGATCGGATGAACCTTGTTTACCTATGTTTGGAGACCAACACGACTACAACTTACACCCCCATAAACCAGTAAAAGATTCATTTTAGCATATATTTGTTGGTGTTTTGTCTTGTCTTTTTTAAGTAACCCAAGCAGTGGCTCTTCCTCTTCTACCCTTTTCTGCATTCTAGTAGATCACATCAGCAGGGATCCAGGTTTTCCATTCGCCACAGAAAAACACTGAAATACCCTGGATTTTCTCCTTTAAAGAAGAAAAATGTGAGAAACGGTGGGTTCCCCCTGCACGCTGGCAGAGTTCCAGCCTGCAAGGGCTGGGGGGAGCAGGAGGAGAGTGATCAAGCAGGGGTGCCATGTGTATGTGCACATGTACACATGCACATGGCTGCTAGGCAGCCTGGAGAGCAGCTCCCGTAGGTAAATCTGGCAGTGGTGAGGGCGGTGGGGTGAGGATTGAGGCCCCCATAGTGAGGGAGGGAGTTGGGCAGGGCTTGTCCTGGGACTGGGCTGCTGCCCAGCCGGGGCAGTGCATGTGCCTGGTTGCCTGGGGCCATGTGCAGCCACAGGGCCTGCGCGGGGAGCGGGATAGAGCAGCAGGAAGTTCTGGGGCGATATGCAGGGGGACATACCCAGATTTGTGCGCATGGTGGGTGCAGGTTGCTCACTGTGGGCTTGTGGCTCCCTGTCCTGCTGCCCTTGCCACGGGGCCTCCACTGCCCAGAGGGTGGGACCCAGTACAGCAGGGCGGAGTGGGGTGGGGAAGCTTGGTGCTGCTTCTGTGAGCCCTGCACCGCCATGGCAAGGCACCCCCTGCCCACCCAGCAGCAGTGGGGATGTCAGTGTGGAGTTGTGCCCCTCTCTGCTGCTTGGCAGGCAGGGACACCTCTCCATGGCAGCGCAGAGCTCCCGGTGGTGGCAACAAGCTTCCCTGCCTGGTCCTGCTCTGCCCTGCCATGCCGGTCCTGCCTGTGGGGCCCTGGAGGCCCCAGGGGGACAGAGGCAGAGCAGGGAGTCCCAAGCTCACAGTGGGCAGCCCACATCCACTCCCCCAAAGGGCTCCCCTCTGGCTGTGCCACCCTTCGGGGTGGGGACCCGGGCTCCAGGCTCGGCTCTGCCACAGCAGTCACTGCCTCGCTCAGGCAGCAGCTGGGGGTCAGGCGCTGCTGTGGGGGTAGGGGACTGTGGACCTGGGTCCCTGGTCCCATAGCCCTGGCAGCTGGGGAGGAGCTATGGGTGGGGAGTGAGGGCACCAGCAGGGGTGAAGGGGCTGTGGGTTGGTAGTGAGGGGCAATGGCATGGGCAGGGCACCAGCATATCAGGGTTGCTCAGCGCCACAAAGCAGTTGTGGGGGAGGGCAGGGAAGCCGTGGCTGGACCCGCATGCTGGTGAGTGAAGGGAGCAGAGGGAGCTTGGATTTTCCATGAAGAAAAACCCAAACTCAAACGTCAAAATGTGTAGGTATTTATAATTTATTTTATTATAGTGATTGAGGGTCTGGTAGGCTTCCAAATTGCTTTAAAATTGTAAATATATCAATAAAATATTGTGTTCAACTGGTACCTATATATATATATATATATATATATAGTGGCATTTCATTTTAATCATGGAAAAATATGGATTTTGGAATTTTTTATCAAAGAATTTGTGGGGTCCCCCCTTAAATCAGATAATTTGTGATTTTTACACGGAGAAAACCAGGATCCCTGGTCATCAGTTAGATATCTGATTTATCTGATATTCAGCCTAAGCTTTCTTGTTCCTTATGTTACCAGATACTCCTAGTTGTAACAACACTTTGAGCTATTCTTGGCAATTTTTCTCTCTTTGTGGTGTTTCTGTCCTCTGAGTACTTTATAAATTGTTATTATGGTTCTCAGTTTATAGTCTTTGACTAGCTGACTTATGTTGGGTATATGTCCTTATAAAATGATCCTGTAAAATTCTTTCTTTCTTTTTTTGTTCTTGTTAGGATTACTTCATCTCTGGTAATAAGGTGCTGAAGACTGGTGATAGGAATGGTTTTAGCACAGTCAGGCAGATTACATTCTGATCCCCTGTCTGAAGCCCAACATTGCTCTTTCTTTTGCTGCCATATCACGTGAAAAAGGGTAGATTGGACTTGATGCCATTGTCAGGCATAGGTTTTCTAGTTTTAAGGTTTCCAGGTTTCTTCCTTCTGTTGAGGATATGTGCTTTCATAAAGGCTCTTTTCCTCCAAGACATTATTAGTTTTGTTTTTTCAAAAATTGAATCTCATGTTGTTTCCTTGTCCTGTTTCTACATTCTCCTGATCCTTTTGCACTTTCCCTAGCCTCTCTGTTGTTTGCCTCTTTTCACAGTGTAGTAACAGTAGTAGTAGCAGTAGTTTATTTCCACTTTTTGCTGAAGCAATACAGTAAAATTGACAATAAAATTATATGTAATATAATAATACAAGTATATCATGTAGGGTTATTAGTAAAAACATAGAAGACTACATGTTCTGTCAATTTAAAAGACATTAAAATAGAGCATGACATACAATGATAGAAAAATAGATAAAATGAAACAATACCTAATACTAGAACAAAAGATTAAAAAAGAGGAATATTATTTGATTTTGACTCTTGTTCGTGCAAGTAATGCCAGTACACGCAGGGAGTATAGGTCAGGCTGTAAATTATTAGAGAGAAGCCAAACTCTTTTTTTCTCATTAGCCCAGTATTTAAAGTTTTCCACCAATGAAGAGATCCAATTTTTCCTTATTTCTTCAACAAATGAGACGACAAATAGTGGTTTAAATCATCTGTCTCATTTTTCCTGCAAGAACATTCCTGTCTGTGTATGGGGTCCAGTACCACCTGTCCATAACAGCTGCACATCTCAGTTTGAGTGAATTGTAGTCTAGTAATGGTCTCTTTTTTATAGTTTTGTACTTCAGGTAAGTAGATTTCTGGGTCAAAAGACTGCTTTATTAATCTCCAAAAAAGGAGATTTTTAGAAGATCTCACTTCCTGCATATCTGTCTGCATGCTGGCGTCTTTAATTATTAAATTTATATTTGTTTTAAGTATAAGAGTAATATTGGGTCAGTGACTGTCAGTACATTTCCCAGGCCATTTTTATGGAGGAGAATGTAGGTGTTATTTAACTATCCTAGTAGTGGGGGTTTTTTTGGAAGAGGAAAAACTTTCAAGGTGTACTGTGTAAGGTATTTAATAGGAATACAGGCTCTAATTTTTATCCAATAGTTTATCATTCTTAGTTTTGCTAAACTGCTCACATGAAGCAACACCATATCAGATCACATGAGCACCCAATTGTAGAACATGGTAGGGATAAAAGCTGCCTTAAAAGAATTTATAATTTGTTTCTATTTTTGAATGAACTATGGCATCGACACCCCATACTTCCTCTCCATACAATAAAATGGACTCTATCTTAGATCCATAGATCTTTAATGCTTTCAGTATCATCCTCTTACCAATCTTAGTGTAAAAGGATAAAACTCCACTCAAAGCTTTTTTTTTACTTTAATGCTTACATTTTTATGTGTTTATTCCAGCTCTGTCATGTCATATCTGAATTTCATCTTTTCCAGGTCATTAATGTAAGTTTTTAAATAATCCTAGGCAAAACACTATGGTTGGAGGGCTGCACTGCAGCGAAGGATTGCAAAGGAAGAAACTGCACATTAGTAGGAGAAATTCAGAGAAGAGTCTTTCGAATGAGGGTTGCTCAGGATAATCAGCATGTTAGGTTCACAGACTCTGTTTTTTGAGCAGTTCTGAAGGTTTGTAAGGGTTGCAAAATGCAAAGATCAGGAGCAGATTTTATTTATTTATTTTTTTGTCTGGACAAGCATCTTTCCTTTGATAGGCCAAATACTGATCTGTGCTGGAGGCAGGATCCAGGACTTGAGAGACCAGTGGTCTGATCTTGCATAGCAGATCTTGTGCTCTTATTTAATGGGTTGGTATTTTTCATTGTGAAGTTTGTTTATAGTGATTGAGATTGGGTCATGTTTTACTAACAAAATTTCCTTACTTTTGAGAAGTAAATTAAAATTTAATAGGACATTTATCACAAATGCACATACCTACACGTTGTCATTTTAAATCCCAAAGTCTCTTAGATTAGGTATCTGTTACTTATAAAAGGATACCTTGAAATGAGAATTTCCATTTCTCCTGTTTCTCCTACTCAGGGAGCGCTTGAAGAGAAGTCCAAAGAGCCCGAAAGCAGAGGGCTCTGATTCTGTGACCTCCCAGTCTTCTCCCAGTGAAGAGACTGGAATGATGACTGAGGTGAAAGTGAAAACAGAGGTACCAGATGACTATATCGAAGAGGTGATCTGGCAGGATGACACCAAAGATTCCAAGAAGAACATAAAGGATGGGCCAGGAGATGTGCCAGCAGAAATCTGTGTAGTGATTGGTGGGGTCCGCAACCAGCAGACACTCGGTAAGCTGTCATCTAATACACCTGTCCTGATTTATTCCTTGTTTTCCAAAAAAGCAGGTCCTTCAAGGTTTGGCTCTATCATATATCTCTGAGCTGAGTTTTTAAAAGTTTCTCTGTATCCTGCCACAAGGTTATTCAGCATCTCTCCCCTTACTATAGTTGTGCTTAAAGACCAGGTCTACATGGTTCTAGGCATTGCTCACAGGCATATGCAGAGCAACAGACAATCCCTGCTCTAAGGATTTAGAGCCTCAATAAAGAAGCCAAAAAGAGAGAGAAAGGGAAGAATAACCCTCCTTATTTTACATGGGGAAGTGAAGTGAAAAAGAAACTAGATGACATATGCAGTGGTCATATATGAAACCCATGAGTATATAGGAAAACCAATGAATATATACAGGAAAAAAAATAGTTGAAACTGGAAAACTTTGTAGTTGTTTTTGACAAAATTGACCAACCTTCTTCCCTAGTTGAGCAGAAGCATTTTCAGATTTAATTCAAAATGCTTGGGGGGGTTATGAAAAAAATGCTTTCCAAAAATAACTTAATTTAGATAAAAAGAAAAGTTTTCTATTAAAAGAAACTGAGAAGTGCTGTCAAACGTCTCACAGGTCACAGGACAGATTCCCCATATCTAAAATGGAACTGCTTCTGCCACCAGTTCAACAACTCTTAACCCTAAGAACAGTTGCTGGTATAAGGATGCACTGCATTTCATAGAATGAAGGAGGCCTGTGGTTCTCAAACTTTTTAAAACTTGAGACACCCCTTGGAAAATGCCAGCCTTGTGCTTTCATGCATTTTTTGACTGTGATAGAGCAATTCTTCTGTTTCAAAGAACTCAGAAAGTCCAACACAAGTCAGGAAGATTTTGATGCTCAGGATTCCTATTTCAAATCCCTGGGTTTAGTTTGTGAGTCGTGTGCAGGTATATGCACACCTATCAGTGCTAATATCATGCATTACACTTAAAAGGATCTCACTGCAGCACCCTGGTTGAAAATCACTGAGGTAGACTGTGGCGAGAGTACCACATTAGCTTGAAGGGGCCAAGAAGGAAACTGATTTTAATTGCCTTGGGTTACTTTAATTTAACCTTTTTACAGTTAATATTGTGATTTATACCTGCACTACACTAGGTTTTCCCTGTTAAGCTCACAGTCCTAACCCTACCTGCCTTTAAGTGAAACCTTAGACCTCATCATTAGCCAGGGACAGACTGGAACTGGTTCAAGAGTGTTTGATGTTCAGAATCCTTGCTCACTGTATTCACCATCCCCTCTTCAGCTATGGCAGCCATTATACAATGAAGGACAGAGGCAGCAGCGACCTAGTAGGCCTGGCTGGCATTTGGATATGCCAGGCTTTCACAGCCTAATAGGAGAAAGCTGTTGTTTAACTAGGGAAGGGATGAATTAAGTGACATACTACAGTTATTTACACAATAACTTGATCCACTTTAGCATGGTTCCAGGTTGGTAGAAATTATTCTTAGAAGTTCAAGGGCCAGATTAAGGGGCACAGATAGCCCATGCTTCTCCACCCCCTGAAAGAATGGAGGAGTACAAGGCAAAGTCAGCCACGTAATACTGTTGGCAGTGCTGGAGCCCCAGAGATAATCCTTGCCTACCAGCAGGCAGGGGTGAACTGGAGAGAGAGAGGGCTCTTGAACAGAGGAAACAAGTAACCTCTACCATAACAGATACCACTGCTTTGTCAGTGAACCGTCTGTCCCCCTGCAACATCACTGGCTCCAGAAGCTAGAGTTTAGGAGTCCATAATGTTAGTTTGAGAACTGTGCATGAGCTCCCTCTGCTGGCTATGCACTAGCAGCTATCCCACGAACACTAATCCTGTGATTTCTACAAGTGTAGTCAGCGGTAAGCAACCATTTCTAGCTGCAGGCCCAAACAGCCCAGCCTGGGTCAAAGGCAGGTGCTAGGGCCTGGTCACTGCCACAAAGTTGCCTCTGCAGCAGCACAGAGAGTGCCTACAGCCAAAGCCCCCCCCCCAAATACTGCCAAAGCCCCCACATCCACGGACTGGATTCAACGGTTCCACGGGTCCAATCTGGTCTCCAGGCCATGGGTTGCCAATTCCCATTCTAGATAATATTGACCACAGTAGTGTAAAAACCAAAAAAAGACACAGGAGGCAGCCATATTGGTGTTTCCTGAACTTGGACATAGCAAAATGCCATGGTGACCAAATGCAGGAGACTTGGGGAAAGCTGCATAGCCATCTGCAAGGGGAAGCTGTGTGGCGACGGAAGGGGGGAAGATGCTATTTTCAAATTTGAAAGTGGGTATTAGGAACATGGAAGTGGCCTCCTGCGTCATTGGATCAAGTCTCCTGCATTAACCAAAGGAATACCTAAACTCACCACTTCAAACTCACTTAAAATTTCAAGAAGCAATATCAAAAATGCTGAGAATATCCTGTAACATTAAAAGTAATAAGGAATGGACTAAAAAAATCTCCTAGCTAGCAATTCCCCTTTAAATGAGTTGGGCATCATATTTTGTATTTTATACCCTTTTATCTGGGTTTCTTTAAAGCCAACTCAATCCTGAGGCAATTGGCAGTTAGCTCCAATTCCATTGTGAAAGGAGGCCCATAAGTGCATCCATTCATCCAGCCATTCACATGGTTCTTGTTCAGTTGGGAGGTGACACTCAGATTTGCTCTGAATAACTTTTCTGTTTGGCCACCAAATACTGCTCTCTGTGTGAACTGCAGTGCACAGATATCAGTTCCTTGTGGTTTCTCAAGCTGGCTCCTATTCAGGTTTTCTGCATCCTCCACTTCCAGTTACTCCCTCGCAAACACCACAAACAAGTAATATTTCCATAGCTGCAAAGTCATCTCTGCAACTTTCAATAAAGCCATTGCCGCCTGGCAATGTACTGCTGCTGTTCTTGGACTGTGGGATCCAGGCTTGCTAATAGTTTATGGCTCTAACCCTTCCCTTTCAGACCTTTTAAGGGAAAGCTGCTTCTTATCTGCTGCTGCATGAGGGTTTTTCCATAAGGCCTCCCTTGTCAAACCTTGATGGTGAATTGATTCAGTTGCCCACTGTAGAAATTGCTAGAGCTGCAATCACATGGAAGGTAGAGGCAGGGTGATTGTCTTCATGGAGATTTGAACTTGGGGTGTTTAAAGTGATAATTTTCTATGGTGCATAATAAAGTATAATTAATGAGTCAGAAGTAGACAAATTACCACCACTTTGGTAATATATTAATACAAGATACCTCTTCTTGTACCATAGAAGAAGTATTGTCAGATCAGTGGGAGGTGGCTTGTCTATATCAAGTCTGGAGACAGAGCTGGCCTTAGGGAAAATGGTACCCTGGACAAACTTATATTTTGGTGTCCCTCCCTTCTCCCTGCACCCCTCTCTGAGGCAGGCAGGGGCATGGGGCACAGTCGGTTAAGGAGACAGACCAGCATGGTTCTCCAGCAGAAGCTGGAGGCAGGGAGCCTGCCTGGGCTAAGCACTGCTTCTTCTGCCCGGGGTGTGACGGGCCTGGGGGAGAGTGCAGCTGTGAGCATGGGTTGCTCGTGTGCGTGTGCGTGTTGCCCCCCCTGACAATGGTGCCCTGGCTCTGGCTGGACACACTGTCTGTTCTCAGAATTTTGTTCTCACTACATTGGGACCATTCCAAGCTCCATTGTGTATTAGAGCTGAATAGTGGTTGATGCCCAGAGTGTTGGTCACTTAAGCTTCAAGGATGGTGGTTTAGGGACCGCTGGCTTAAGCTCTTCATTTCTGCAGAAGAGTTGCTAATACTTCCTTGGGCATTGGGTCCCTATTTGGGCATTACAAGTAAGTTGAATTAGCAGAATAATTAGCAGTAACTTTGGGACCTGATCAGTATCTGAATGCCAGAACTTTGACACCCCAAATCCCTCTGTGCTCCACATCTTTAGAAGCAAGTATAAGGAATGCCCTGCTGTCCTCATATATACCAGGTGGTCATGTTTCTAACACAGAGCAGTTCCGAAATATAAGGTTTTTTTATGACTTTGCATGCTGCCTGTGGGTCTGGGCTGGATGAATAACACTGATGCTAAGGTTTCTTAAGTAGAAGAGTTTGACAGGTGAACTCCCACAAAATCTATATGGAAGCCTAGAGGAATGGCAGTAGAAATTACACTTTTGCTGGAAGTTTGAGAGGATCGGGTGTGGGACTTTGATACATGTAGACAAGATAACTTCTGTCTTGGAATATTAAGAATTTCATTATTTTGGTATTTGGATTTTGAAATAGTTTATATAATTTGGGATTTAATCAAAAGGAATTTTGTATTAGGATCTATTTAAACCCTCCCATTGGAGCCATGATATGTCATCAGGTAGAGTATTGGGTCATAAATGTTTCCTAGAAGAGACAAGGATGGAGAGGGTAGGTCCATGTGCAAACCTTTCTGCTTATAGACCATCAACTAATTTGTATTGATTCAAGTTAAGATGCTCATGCTCTACCTGCAGAGTTGCCCAATTATTTTAACATGCAAGCACTTTAGGGAGCCCAGTATTTACACTAGATAAAATGGTGCTGCACAAAGCCGTACAAAACTCTCTGTGGCCTTTTGACATTTTGATATAAGGCCGTCACATCAAATGAGCATGTGACATTTTTACTAGCTTTCAGCCATCATTACCTTTTGGAAATTCATCCACTTTAAGGGCTTTTTCTGATTTTTTTTGCGCAATTTAGATGGAAAAGCAGTGGAACGTGGCTCTCCTGTTGGATATACACGAAATCGATATTCAGGCACCTGGATTTTTGACCATGCATTGAGATACACGTCCGGTATGTGATGGAAAGGTGTGAAAATTTAACCAGGGATTGAAGAGTGAGGGAAAGCTCTGGATGCAACTAGCATGTTGCTCATACTCCAAATGCAAGACTTAGTAAAAGCCTGACAAAATCTAATGCACTGATTAACCAAACACCCCCCTTCCCTGTCTCTTTTCATATTTGAAGCAGCTTTAACCTGCATGACTTGTCTTGACATGGATAAAAGCCCAAGGTGTCCCCAAGGCCAAAGCAGCAGTATCTAAGCCAACACAAGCATGCTGTTTGTAAGATTGTGACCTGCAGGGATGTCTCTTCTCACCACATCTTTCCTCCCCATTAAATAACACATTGATTGTGGCAAGTCATCCCCACCTTTGATTTGGAGGCATGTGACTGTTTCTACCACCCCACTCCACATAACATCATATAATAGGATCAGCTTCAGAACTGATGCCTCTACCATTATGTTCACTTTGGCACAACTGGAAAAATCTAGCTCCACAGAACACTTACTTGGGTTCCATACCTTCTATAAGCTATGCTGTCTTCAGGACATGGTGCTTGTAACTGTTCTTGCCTTACGGTGCAAGAGCTCAGAAGATATGGGTAGAGGAGCCCTTACTTGAGGATGTGGAGCAGGCACAAAGACAAGTCTGTATGGAGCCATACTTTCTGCTTCCTTCATTGTATTATGGGGCAAGTAGTCCCTGTGCTCCAAGCTCTTCTGAAAGCCACTGTTTTAGTGTTTGGTACTGTGCAAAGTGAGCAATAGTTACAGGGATTTGTGCTGTATAAATATAAGGTAAAATTAAAACAGAAAGCCATAGATTCTTGTTGACAGTGATATAAAGCACTAGCTTTTCACTGGTGAGGATGTGGATTCTAATGCTGGCTCCAGTCTCATGTGAAACAGACTTTGGCGGGTCTTTCAACTTTGGCCCTATTTGTCCACATCTCAGGACCACATATCAGCAAACTGACAAATTCTTACTAGGAAAAGCCAGTGGCTAGAATAACAAAGGATCAAGAGATTTAGACAGCCAGGGGGCAGCAGGAGGCAATCTTGCATGGCACTGCCAGCACTATCCATCCTTCTCACCTCTTAGTGTCACTTGTTTTCAGATGCACAATCTCCTAAGTGTGTGTTTGCAACTCAAATAGAGCTTCATATTTGAGCCAGAAGGCAGCACGGTCACATGTATGGACTTTTTTTCTTTATGAAATGCTCTGCACGCAAATGCACCTAAATGCCACAGAAATAATTTCCACAGGAAGTGGGGAGATATATTAAAGAAAGATTTTCAGAGTAAAGTCCCTTGTTCTTATTTTTTCTTACGTAGGCAAAGCTGCTATTGGTATAGGTGATTATTGCTAATGGCTCTCTTTCATATTTCCTGTTGGTGTGACTTATCTTTTGCTGTAAACACAAATCATGATTCTTTGTAACGCAAGTGTAATAAGTATATTAATATTTGCTATATTTTCTTTTGAACTGTCTCTTATAACAAGAGGTTTTGTTTTGTAGGACAAGTATGATAACCATTTAACATGTAAAATGATTTCAGAGGGATGCTGTCAACTGATTCAGGTCCAGAATTTGATGGTGAATTTGTTAAAACCAGACTTACTCTTGCATTAGCAGTCAACCTTTAAATTTCTTTAAAAAAATATTATTAATTGTTGCTAAGAAACATGGCAAGGAACAAACCAAACTCAGTTTCATTTGAGTGTCATATCCTTTCTAACATACTTACAAAAATACAGAATTTCAGAATATTACTTCAAAGTCACCTTATTGCTATAGTGTAATAGGCTATGGTATATTCCTATGAGCTCCCCATGCTGTTTCAGCATTAGTGGAAAAGGAATAGCTTTCCGAGCCCAAAGACATTCTCAAGTGATGCTAGCAATGGTTCTGATGGATAGAGTAGAATTCAGCTCTGTTTAGAAACAAAGGGGACAGTCATTTTCTCCCAAGGGAGAGGACATGAAATGAGAAAGAAAGGATATAACCATAAAGAAATAAAAACAACCAGTTGAGATTTGTTCCTTGAGAGACATCAGTTTTGATTAGAATTGGGTGAATAAAACAGCCTGTAGCCTGTGAATTTGTGTTAAAATGGTCTGCAACTTACTCTGGCCACGTCCACAGTTTGCACGGTTGGGAAATGGGACTTTCAAAGTCACATGCCCAAGCTTTTGCAGAAATCAAATTTTAACTTTTGCAAAGCAACTTTCTACCCTTCCTGCCATATTCCTTGTCTGGAAGGCAGAAACAGTACCTCAAGTGTTATCTGGCCAGTTGTAGCTAACCAGTGCAATACAAATAATGAATTATGTGTACTTGTAAAAACGACTGACAACCAATTCTTGGAGCTAAAGATAGCATCAAAGAACTATAACAGATATGAGCAAGTTTCTGTCTGCTCATGAACATCCCGTGAACAGGAGAGGCTAAATTCATTGAGTAATTTCATCTTTATGACTTGTTCTCTCAGCTTCACTTCTGTCTGTTGACTGTTTATAAACAACAGGTTAGCTATACAAATTGAGAGGAGGGAATGCAATTATCATTTGATTTTACTTATAAAGAGCAAAAGTTCAATTTTTATCTTTCTCGTTTTCTCTTGATGTATATTTACCATATCTTTTTGTTTGGTTATTACATTTCTTGAGGTATTTTGAACGCTACTTGCCAAGACATAATTATATGTTGCCTTTATTTAAGATTGCACTCTTTTTCCCCCATCTACCAGGAACTAATTCAAGGTTAACTTTGGCCTCTAGAATTTTAGCTACTATTATTATCAAAACATAATTCAGACTATTTTGAGAGTGGTTCTTTCACATTATTAATAAGGTTCCAAAGATGTACTGAACATGGAAGATCAGCAACATATGTGAAGTACTCTTACATGAGTCAGAACACAGAATCCAACTTGGCCAATGGGGTATAGATTCCTGCCATAATTCCCATGAATCTTCCAAATATTCCCTTGCTGTAAGTTGTACTCTTCTCTGCCCAGTTTGTGGTTGTCTCTGTATAATGGTGCCATCTGTTGCTGTTCTAATATGGTGATATACACTTTTCTGTCCTGTTTTTCAGGGTCTTATGAATGTGGAATATGTGGGAAGAAATACAAGTATTACAACTGTTTCCAGACCCATGTGCGAGCGCATAGAGGTATCTCTCTCTCCTGCTCAAACCTTTGGGAATTCTACATTAACATTCATGCTCAGGAGACATATTTGGGAAGGCCTGAGTGGCTCCTCTGCTGCTACTGCTTGTCAATGCTATCAGTCTGCCACATGGCCCTGTGTTAGGATTGCCCTCTGCTGTTGTTGTCAGACTCAGCGGGATCTGTGCTCCAGCTGCATTCTTTCGGACAGCACCATAAACTGATTGCATTTAGCAAAATTAAATAAGATATCTGAAATTTTCTTCATGGGCCTCTTCCTGTGGCTGTAACTGGGTGCAGTGTTATATGCTGGGATCATTCCAATCGGATGTAGCATTCCACATGAGAAGCTGCCTTTCTTGGCACAGATCTGTCTGTGTCAGCAGTCCAATTGCCGTAGCAGTAGTAGGTGATCTGCTCATTGCTCCCCAGCTTCCTGCCCAGCCATCCTTTTTTTTTAAAATTTCCGTCTCTGTTGTGTTAGAAATCAGTTGTTACATGACAGGCCCACAAAAATGGTTTGAGCAAATTTCCTGTCTATGGATATTGGCGGGCTGTTAACAAATTATTCAGAGCTGTTGAATGTTGTCCTGGAGGGGAATTCTGTGGGAATTAAACATTTAAGATGGTGATGGTAGCAGTTACCTAAATGCTTAGAGGCATTATCTTCTATATCCGTTATCTCATTTTTCTATAGCTTATTGTAGTATCTCCATACCATTGATGTATCAAAAGTTCAAAGGACACTTCAAGTTTAGAATCCCATTTTTAACTGTAACTTTCTAAATGCACCGTTGGTATGAAATTTCTCAAGCTTAGTCACAGATCAGAAGCAACAGAATGTAGGGTTAGGGAAAGGCATTGCTCTGCTACTGCTTTTTTCTGTAGCTACACACTTGAGTTGGTCAAAATGCAGATGTGTCTTTTTTTGAAGAAATATGATAATGAAATAAGTATTAGAGACTTTTGAAATTAGCACATCACATGTGGAACTGCATTTATTATCTTTCATTTTTGAGATGAGCAGTAAAGTAAATCTCTGCGGGCACATCTACACATTGCCCTATGACGATGTAGCGACATGCTACATCACCACGTGGCACACTACAGTGACGTAACGATCATGTGGGTCTACATGTACTCCCCCAGTATAGTGCCCCACTATGGCAATGTAGTGGCAAAATCTAACCATGCACTGCACGCATGACGCAGTAATTGCCCATACTGCACCGTGCTTTAGTATTTCCAAAAAGAAGTACTAAAGCATGGTGACATGTAGACGTGCCCTGAAAGTTGTAGACGTATTGAAGCTGCCTCAATCTAAATAAGAATACTAGCCAGTGCATTCTTCAATATAACGACTACGGCTGGAATTTTTAGAGTCTAAGGGTAGGAGATATTTAACTCTCCAGGGCTGCTGTGAAAATACCAGCATAAAACATAGTAGGCATTAATGTAATATTAACATTACAAGTTTAAACTTGCAGAAATGAGCATACGCATGAATTAAGGGTTAATATATATCTTTAAATGCCATTTTGAAAGTATATTATATGTGACCGTGTAATTAAAGCATACTATTTCACAAAAAGTACTGTTATATTATACAATTTTTTCTCCAACTGTAAATATGCACAGCATTTTCTAATATTTGATACAATTTTGTGAATACCAAGAAAATTCATGAAAGCCTTTTATTTGAGCAGTGCTACAGATTAACACCATGCTATAATTGAAGCATAACAGCATAAAGAAGTACAGTATTGAATGGTGTTAGTTGCTGACCAGTACAAAGTATGCAGTTACGTTGCAACATTAACTCTTTCAAGAAATATTTTGCTTTTTTAATATGGACGGTTTCTTGCTGAGACCCTACTCTCAGTTGGAGTCCACAGGCACTATCTTAATATAGCAGTCAGGTACAGTATGTTATATCTCACAGTAAAAACAACCAATTAACCAATTAAGTACTTAAAATGAAATCCTGATACACTTCACTCCCTGAAGTCAGTAGGAGTCGCCATTGACTTTAGCGTGGTCAAGTTGTTATCCCTAGGCCCCTGGAAACACTTATTTTTGTCTTTTCATTTCCAAATGATTTGTAATAAATGACCATGTGCTTTGTATATGGGGCAGATTGAAGGCTATAGATACAACCCTAACTTTGCATTTCTTCACTGAGTGCTTAAATTCACAATCTTCAATCTCTGCCATGGGATCTTAAATTCAAAGCTCTTGCAGCTTTGGCTGCTGAAGTCCTTCCCATCTCCTTTGTGCACTCAACTACCATAATTCAGCTAGGGTGTCATGTGCCCTTTCTTTGGGTTCAGTGAACCTCCAGTCGGTTGATATTTGCCTGTCTGTCTTTATAGTTTTGAGAACTTCAGGTTATGTGGCCCCCCAGTACATCAGCTCATTTCAAAGGATGCACAGCTCCCTTGGAATTGGTTTCTTGCCCACCTGTTCAGGATGCTTTCTTCCTGGGATGCTTCTGTGGAGAAGTGGCCAGATTAATTGTTTATTAAGAAGCCCCTTTTTCTTTTTTAACCTGGAATGGTCCAAAGCTACCAAAAATGTCCTTGGTTTCTTTTGACACCAGGTCATTAAGTTCTTTTATCACTGACTGAGCCTTACCGGATTGTAAATCCACCTCAGACGTGCTTCAATTCAGGTAAAATGAAGTCATCCATATGGTGCACTTCCCTATCCAAAGGACTGTTACTGCCACAACTCCCCTCCAGTGAGGGATGCCACCACTTGGTGGTGAAGATTCTGCCCTGAGACAAGGAATGGACAAATCATATTCTCGTGCCCATCTGATTTTTTTGTTGTTGTTACTTTTGGAACGTTTCTTATAATGGTGGATGTTCTGTTTTGTTTTATTTTATTTTCTAGAGGACACATCCCTTTGAGGCTTGCTTATTTATTGTTTTTGCTGTGTGGGAATTATTTTATCCCTATATTTCTTGCAGTTTTGGCTTACACTGTAAGTAGTCATACTGCAACACCTGTGGCCTGTATGGGGGTTTTGATCTTTGATGTCAGTCCTCCAGAACAGAAGACTGCTTTCCTATTTTCTTGGTGTTCAGAGGCATCTCATGGAATTTTTTGTCTTCATTCATCTCCACCTCCTCCCAACTTAGCAGAGGTTAGGGAGATTTTGGTTTTGTAGAAACATGTTTTTTTAGGCTGGTGGTTCACTTTCAAGAATGGTTTGTTTCCTTTTGGCAAACTTGGTATTTTTCTGGTGTATTGACTCAAACAGACACGGTCTTCCTGTGTTGTTCAGGGTTGGTTGGAAGGTCAGAGGAAGTGAAATGGGTGTAAAGTGGTGGAGTGAGCTCACAGTCAACTAGTGCTTCAGACAGCAAAATATCTTAAAATGTTTAGCCTGATTTGTCCTAGAAATCTGAAGCTCTAGCATGGAAATCCAGTGTAAGTTTACCTTCAGAGGAGCAGCACCCTTTTCCCTGCTTTTCAATATAAGCATGTATTTTTTAATTTGTTAAAAAATAATAAAAATAAGTACCATTTTCTTTTTAAAGCAAACAAACAATCAAATGAAAATATCATTTAAGATAGAGGAGCTGAAAGACTCCTTTGTGAAGAGTTTAGGAACTATGCAAGAGCCAGCGACCTTCCTTCTCCTCCTCTGGAGCAATGTTAAACCCTGCTGGGACATAAGGAACTCAGAATGTAGTGCATGAGACCCAAGTGCTGCATTGCCTAGCTATGAGAATAGCTGTTATCTAGAATACCAACATTAGCAAAAATGAATGCTGCGCATGCATGTGCGTGCATGTCAGAATGTTTTTGGTATCACTGTTTTTTGTAAATTCACGTTTTTTAAACAATGAAAGGACCTAATACTTGTGGGAATTAGCATCTGAACATTTGACATTAAATGGTTCAGTCATATTTTAGTGATGTGAGTAGGAAAGCATTTATCATTTATTGAAGAGAAGGTGGAGAGAGGCCATTTTACTAGACTTTCAGAGGATTTTAAAATAATAAACCTTTAGACTGAGACTAGGCATGGAAAATTTTTGTCCAGAAGACATTTTCAGAATGTTTGGAGCAAGGCAAAACAGAAGTTTATAAAGCAAGTCTTAACGTTAACTCTAGTAGTTCTGACAGAATAACAAAGGAGTCTTTCCGTGTAGGGCATAACTGTAGTTTTAATATACAACAAGGGACCTACTGAATTCAGGGCCAGCTGCTCCCCGATTTCGTGGTCTGAGTGCAGCACCGGTCTCCATTTTCACAGCAGGGTGCGGTGGGCCCACCACAAATTAAGATTGGCCATCTGACAATCTCTGGGACTTGTGGGGCCTCTTGGTCAATCAGAGGCGTGGGGGTTCTCAGTAGGTCCCCCCTCTCCTTCCCTCCCTACTTCAGGGCTTCCTTCTGTTTTCTGTTTAAAGCTCCTTTTTATTCCCCTCCCTTCCTCCGCCCCCCCCCCCTGCTTTTTTGCAATCCCTGCATTTTTTCATGGGAGACCTACTGACTTCACGGTTTCCACAAAAATTGTGAATTCGCGATTTTGGTAGGTCCCTACTTATTATATTATATTATTCAGTAAGCAAGGCTCAGTAAGGAACCTCACTTTCAGATTGACTGCCATTTTAATTCAGTATGGATACATCAGCTGAGGATCAGATATAATGCTACTACTCATAATATTAATAAAATTGAGTGTAGGTTTCTAATGACATCCTCTTTTTTGATTCTCTCAGAACTTTGCAGTACTTTCAAATTTGGGGTTAAAATTTCCTGGATTGGTCTCTGTCCAATTCTGTTTGTTTATAGTGAAAAGATTGATAATAGGAGGATAACCAGTTCAACTTTTCAAACATGGAGGTATGGGGGTTGGAGGCATTTTTTTCCCTTCACATATGTATTGTGGAAATAATTTTAGAATAGCTATGGTTCCGAAGCAACTGGGGATAGAAAGTTGAAATTTGATGGGAAAATAACTCTTATTGAAAAGAAATGGTATTTCTGGTACCAAAGGAAATTGGTTTTTATTTTACCAAATTATCTGCTTTTGAAAAACCACTTATCAAGCACATGCGGTACATTTTCATAGCTGAATAAAATATATTGACACAGATTTAAGAAATTTAAGGCTTGGTGATGGGCACATTTGCCCTGCTGTACTGCACCATCAGAGCCCCAGCATTTTTGAGAGTGCTGAAAAAGACAGGTTTACCATTCTGCAATATAGCTTACGTGGAATATAGAGCCATGGTTATTGTACTGACTTAAGTTACTTTTAGGGTATAAACTAATTTCCATTCTGATCACTTTACTTTCACTTACGTATGTAACTTTGTCGGAAAGGTGACTCAGGGTTGGGTTGTTTTAGTTTTTGGTTGTGAAACCATTCTTGATTTAGCCAAGCAGGGTCAATATACTTTCTTGCAACATGTCTGCACATGTGCAGCTCAGAAAAGGATGAACTTAAAAACTGAATTTTGACACATTAAATTTGAAGGAACTATTTTAAAGCAGAATAATAAAGGATTAAAAATAAAATTTGTCCACACTTAAGTATAAAGTATTGATGGTTTGTGTATGCTATTACCTGTGCAGCATTTAACGGTAAAGCATTCCATTGAGCCACCACTAGGTTTTTTTCACTTTAGTGAGAGAGTAGTGCCATTTCAAATCTATAACAGCTGTCCAGAAATACAGTTTTATGATTCAGTCATTCTGTAGATTCTGTGATTCTGATCTGGGGCTTCAGTTTATGAAGATGTGCAAAAATCCTGAGGTGCACATGGCATTGTTACTTTTTAGTATTAGTATCATTATCATTTTAGATAAATACATATGTACATAGACTCTCTCTCTCTCTCTCTCACGGACGCACGCACACACACATGAAAGACATTCAGACTAGTAATTCAGAATTGCAAAATTTCCAAGGTCCATAACCATATATTTGTATATGTATTTTTGTTAGAAGCAGGGAAACTAAATGCAAAAACTTGCATTAATAATTTAAGGTTGCAAATTTAAAAATGAAAAAGCGATGAAATGAAACTGCTGTGATTTTCATAGTAACATTAGCTTGCCCTTGTGGAACATCTGGAATAACTTTTATTAAAATGTGGTTATTAAAATACAGTTTGGTACATAGGGTATGCAGTTTAACATGGCTCTGAAGTCAAAATGTTTACATTTTCTGAATTTTTACTGGGAATTTTTTCCCAGCTTGCAGCCTTATCTCATTGTACTCATGTAGGGCTTGTAATATGATCATTGGTGTTTGTTATTTCTGGTCACATGCTCTGCTGTGGTCAGGGCTGTCTCTCCTATCTTCCCACGAATGATCCCCGAGAACCCAGAAATGAAAACTGCAATGTAGTGCTGGTCAGTCAGAGGAAGAACTACAGTGGCTTTTTGTACCATTTTTTGTTGAGGCCTCACCCCCTGTGATCACCTATTCCTTATATTGGACCTAGCTCTGTGATTGGGAAAGCAAAGAGTACACAGAAAAGTGACACCATGCCATTGTGCTCTACCCTCTCTCCCCCAGGGGAATGATATTGGGCAGGCATTATGTTCTGTTTATATTTCCATGCTTATTGTAGTTGCCAAGAATCTAGGCACATTAGTTATTTCAAGAAACATTCAGTAGAAAAATGTTACATTTATATTTGCATATTCAGTTAATAACACTTGAACTATTGAATATACCTCTCTGAACTTAGCCACCCATCTGAACCACAAACTCTCAAGGATGTTCAGCTTCCTGTCCATCTGCTTCACTGTTTTAAGTGCCTGCTCAAAAAAAAAAGGAAAAAGAAAGAGATTTTGCACTTTCCACTGGAGGATAGCTGAGGGGGCCCTCACAGAAAATGAGCCGCAGGCAGCTCATTCCTATTTGATCTAAAATGACTTCAGTTGGAGCACTCTGGTCATATTGTATTGGTAGTGCACAGGGGTATGGGACAACTTGAGCAGCAGCCAGCCCTGGGCATGGGATCCAGGAAATCCCTGTCACCAAACACACCATGCTCTGGACTCCTGGCTCAGGTCCTTGTTTGATTCTAAGCTACAGCCTTTTGTTGCTGGGCTGGTGTAGGCGACACTTGGTTGTAATGTTTCTATGTAAAAAGCAACCCAGTTTTGAGCTCAGGAACCAAATGTCGTTGCTTTGGATATATATGTAAATGAAAAAACCAAACAAAAAACGAATGCACCGGAATTGAAGAGCTCCAACACAGCTTCAGTACAAAAGAAAATCATTAAAGGGGCCTGATCTTGACCCATACCTCAAGCTCCTGATAACACCAGCCGAGCCATTCTCAGCAGGTTTTAATCTGACGCAGATCCTGCCTTCAAAAGGAGCCCTGCAAATTCACCAGGTGCTCCTCCCTCTGCAGGAGCTGGGCACCTCCAGGGCCTTCTTTCTGCTGAAATAAGCTGGTTCGGAGCAGCAGCAGCCCATGCAGAGTCTGCACTCTTGTGAATTTTCCACATGGTGTGTGTGCAATAGAGAAAGGGGCCAGCACACAGCTATGGAATGAATATTGTGGAGATGGAGGGAGCTGACTGGAGAAGAAGGGACTGAGGAGCCAGGATTTGCAACACTACAGCCCCCCCAGTAAGGCAGTTGCAGAAGCTGTGTGCTGTCAAACATTTGACAGAATCTGCTGTCAAATCTAAGTGCAGCTCTTTCTCTTTGCAGACACTGAAGCTGCCTCAGGTGAAGGAGCCTCACAAGGCAGTAAGTACTAACTTCACTGTATGTGTGTGAGGGGGGATTGGGGCTCAGAGGTGTACTGAAGTACAGTACAATGTTTGTGGGTGTGCTTGTGGGTAGGTGTTTCACCCCTCACCTGGTGAACCACATCTCTTTTTCATTGTCTGTTGAGTGATACAGATAGGCTTATTTGTGATATTTCCTGACTCTCACTGCAACATTGGCATTGCTGAATTTAGATCTAGTTTATGACTTTCCTCCTGTTGCCTGGGGTCTGTATGCCAAGGTGCTCAATGAAATGTCAGATACTTACGCAGATCAGAGGAGAGATGTGGAGGGGTCTAGCACCGCACTGTTCTCTGTTTTAGTAGCCAAGATGTTTTAAAAACACAGCAGGTGAGTTGGGTTGTGTTGGGAAGGGACAGAAGGGGGTGGCCTATGTACTTTCATCAGAGGTCCCGAGGCATACTTTCTGAGCACCTGTAATCTCAGCAGGTCGTGGCCCTGCCTGCCTCTGCCTGCTAGTTTGAGCATGCCAATTCCTGTATTTGTTCGATCTCTCTTGTGTTTCTTTGGCTGTTCCTGTTTGGTAACTCCTGTCACATCGCACTTTTCCATAGATTACCACAGGAGGGCAGCTTCCACTAAGCTAATGAGAAAAACTTCCTTGGTGAGACTCATTAGAGCAATGCCAGGAAGGTGCTTTGCTGTTTATGGTATATATGTAAAAGCTGATGGAGCACACCCCATTAATTCCCTCATCACCTTTGTTCCCCTAGTGCTCCTATTTCTCTCCTGCTGGCTTCCCCTGACATAATGTTAACTTAGTTCTATGAACTGCAGCTTAATGCCTTTGACCTATTCCAGTGCTTTCCTGCTTGGAAATCATTGGCCCTTGGGGTGCTTTCACCTTGTACCTTTTGATTATAAAACCCACAGACACAGCTTTGAGTGATTTTGTGTACGGGGAGCGAGGTCAAAATGGAATGGTGTCACCTCAGTGTTTCCTGAGATGCTTCTTTCTCGCATGCCTTTTTCAGTGCTCTCCTGTGGGGTTGAGGTTGCATCCGTACCATACAGACATTTGTAGCTGAGGGCATATTTATACCAAGTGACTGCAGTGCAGTGTTGTCAGACCTGAGCGAGGTCTCAACTAACTTGGGTACCAGCAGCAGTCTGGTCACAGGGTGGGTAGTTTACTCTGATGAGAAGCAGATCTGTCAGGAGGCTATTGATTCCTTCGTCTCCACAAATCCATTTTTCACAGGATAAAACTCTCCTTTACATCTGTGGTGAGTGGGACTTTTCCCGACAAAAAAAAAAAAATCTTGAATAGCTAGCAGTTTGCTCAGCTATCTCGCTACATAACAGCTGCACGCACTGTTTGCCTGCATGTGTTGGGGGTTGCCTGTCACCATCCTAACACCAGCACAGCACAGGGAAACAAGACCAGAACAGAAACAAGGTCATGTCATATAAATCCAAGAAGCATCCACTAACTTCAGTCTCCAAAGTCATTCCTTTTCTTTTCAGACCCATTACCATAGTAGTGTACAGGATAAATTAACTTGTAATTTCTAAGCTACTTTTCCTGTCTGGAAATGTATTTGGTGTTGCCACGTCTCGCAATTTTATCAAGAGCCTTGTGTTATTTCATGTCTGTCTTAAAGCCACAGCTTCTGGAGGCATGTGATTAGGTGAGAATCCCAGTTTTTGTTAACAAATAAAAATGAAAAGGTAAGTTGGTAGGCCCAATAGTTGTAGAAAACAGCTTGGACATGTGATGCAAATTCATCCTAAGATGCAAAAAACAGAAGGGTAACTAAACAGCATGCAAAATGTATCATCTAAAATAAAATGAGAACTTTTAAAAAAACTTTTTTAGGCTTTTTTTGAGGATATTTGAATGGCTAAAGCTAGTAGTAATACTCTGGGCCCTGGTTTAAGCTTCTCAATCATGTCCTTCCTTTTTACTTCGCTGAGCAGTGCTTTGTAGTACATTATCAGGTAGGTTTCTTCCTGTACCTTTCACAGTGAAAATCAAGCTCTTTGGTCATTTCTTATTTCAGTTGGTGCTCTGTTGTCCCTGATGCTTCCCTGTTTGCCCTTAGTGAGACCCCAGCCTCTTATTTCTGTTCTTGCTGAAGAGAGTCGTTGGGCCTTGTTGTTGTTTCCTTTTCTTTCCAATGAGACAGGTTTAGTTATTCAGCTACATAATGCAGATGTTTAAAACATACTGAGTTTCTTCAGTGTTTAGGATGCTCCCATTGCATCTTGTATAGGGAAGACCACCTGCATGTTCAGAGTATCAGATACCTGAGGAGAGGAGTGGAGAGCAAAATGTGCAGGAAAAACTGGAGGGTTTCATACAAGTATTTTGTTCCTGTTATGGTGAGTGTATACCCTGTACTGTCAGAGCCATTAATGAACTGACTCCTCAGCTGGGGCCGATGGCTGGCTCTGCAAGAGATGGACAGACCAGAAGAAGGCTATAGGTCTTGAAAAGAAGAAGTAAAGGCTCAGAGAGGGTGAGTGACTGAAAGGACCTTTCGTCAGCACCACGCCTGAGGGGAGCCACTCAGGCAGCCAGTAGAGAGGATAACAGGAAAAAGGAAGGAAAGAACAAGGCAGGCAAAGGATTGGGAAGAGCCACTCTGCTTGCTTTGTGCAGGGTCTCTGGACAGGAGCCCAGAGGAGTTGGGTGTCTCCAGTTCTCCTACACATGCCAGCCAAAGGGGTTTGAAAGCTCTAGATCCAAGTGTCCAAAACCTGAGACTGGGACCTGAGACTGTTGACCCTCAGAGTATAACCGTTTCCTTAAGAGAGTCATTGCTGCCCCAAGGGAGGGGAGAATATTAGTGGCCTGCCTGGAGCTGTGATCAAACTAGCACATGGGAATATGGCAACCGGTGGAGTGAAAGGGAAATTGAGGTAGGTTCATTGAAACTCCCCATACAAATGTGATAGAAAACCAGTGGGTGATGGCTAGATTAGACAATCCCTCAGAAACAGCCCTAGTGCATGTCCTCTTTCTTTTCAACCGTATATTAACTCTGGAACTGGCAGAGCTGTTGCTAAATTCACATGGTTATAATTTTCTGAAGAACTTTGCTCCTTCCTCTTCCTCCTTGCTACTGTGATGAAGGTCCTCAGCTCTCTCATTTTCTCTCTGTGCCTTCCTGCCTTCCACTTGTGGATAAATTGAAGCCCAGAGCCATACTGGCCTCCTTTGCCAGGGCTTTTTTTCCTTTTCCTTCTCAATGGCCCCGCTTGTTTCCTTGTCAGTCTGTTTGCTGCTTATATATTTTAAGAACTTCATATTTATCTTTCCTTCCTTGCTATTTTTGTTTTGCTTGCTGCTCTAGTCCTACCCTCTGTTGACCCAGTTTGGATCTTTACTCCCTTTATATTATAGATTACCTTATTGTTTAGCTTTGCCTTTGCTATTTTTACTTCACTGAATAGCTCTACCCACTTGGATGATTTCCTCATTCACTGATTCTCTGGACGTGGTTCATCTTCTTGCTTCTAAATTCCTGAGTATTTGAAGTGTGCAGAGCAGGGGTGACTAGTGCCTCCTGAGTCTGGGGGGGCACAATTTGTGGGCAGGCCCGGGGACGGGCCAAAAGCCCCATATCCATTCATACTTCTGTGCTGCGGCTTAGTGCCTCTCCCCCCCACCCCCCCCAGCAACACGTTGCTGGCCCACGCAGCAAAAAAAACTGTCCCATCCTGAGTGGTGCCAAGTCAAGAGCCAATCTTGGGGGGCATGTGCCCCCCCTGCCACTCACCTGTGGTGCAGTGAGCTGTTGTTTTCTCTCACCTTATGTAGACTTCTTACTTCTTTCACAAGTCCAGGCGTCCATACACCTCTTAAAATGGTGATAAGAATGCCTCCCTCCTTTAGCCAGTGCGTCCCCAGTACCAGCTTGAATAAGCACGGGAAAGCATCTCTCATTCTGCAGTGAGGTTGGAAAAGATGTCCTACTCTACTCTGTGGAAGGCTCTTTTTCCTTTATTTCTATTCTTTTTTAAACTACTTGATTATTCTTCATGGTGACTCTTTGGAGCCAGTTGTCATTTGCGTCATCAAATTGAGCACAAAGAGTGTTTAGGAGGGATTTGAGTGCAGTGCTCACTCTTAACAGAGGAAAATAACATTAGCAACCCACCGTAGTAGGATTTGGTTGTGAGTGGTGGTTTTTCTGCTTCCTTGATGCATTATCAGTATGGTAGATAAATCTGTGCATGGATATGTCCTCCCCCACATTCCCTTTGAGTCCAAGGAAGTGATTTTTGGCAGAAGACTGGAGCAGGAAGTTCTGACATTACTCCCTGGGCAAGTAAGGGCTATAGGCAGGGTAGAATAGTTAACGCGCATTAGCCTGACTACAACTTGCTTTAAAAAAACCCAAAAAGGGTTTGTGTGGGGAACCGCCAACTTGGAGGGCAGTGTGAAAACTCCTTTGAGGGGGAAAGTGTTTGGTAATCGTGGTTCATTATCTTGGTTTGGTCTGTTAAAAGGCTTATGCTATTCTTTGTATTTTGAGATATAAACTTAATCTTTGAGGGAACTCCTCCCAGGCCACTGTCTTTGCTTCAAATCAAGGACCATAATTTCCAGGTTCTGCCAAGAGAGAGAAATTGAATGAATTTTGGGTATCAAAGCCAACAGCATTAATGTAGGAACAGATGCCTTGTTTAACTATTATCACTTTAAACAATTATGGTTAAGGGAAAATGTTATTGAACAATCCTTTGTTTGAGACCTTTTTATCATAGATGGCATTGGTATACTGATCTCTGTGTATAGATTACTTAATATTATACAAGACACTTGCA
>NW_005842348.1:1377732-1385937 GCF_000455745.1 Alligator sinensis | reverse complement strand
TCTTGCATCTCCAGTGTTTGCAGCAGGTCTTTGCAATTTGCCAAGGAGAAAGTCTTGGGCTAGGGAAATGTCTTTTCTTTGTCCACAGAAATTCCATTTGTATTTAGTTGAGTTACCAGCTGTTTAAAATTTCCATTGCCCTTCTGTTGCTTGCATTCCACATGGAATTGTTGGCAACTTGCAAAATAACAGAATATGTACATTTTAAAGAGCTGGCTTGTTGCCATTGCCGAAACAGCAGCCCCACACATTGCAGTGGGAACACCTGGGAGCTTGTAAAAGTCCTGGGTCAGATGTTGGAAAATCATAAGTTGTTTTTTTTAAGGGTAAACTGTGTTTCTTGGCCTGCATGCTAATGTTTGAACTTCCTTTGCCTCCATTCTCCCCTCCTCCCTGGCATGCATGTGAAAAGGTGAGCGTTTTCTATTCCTAACGTCCTAACAGTATATCTTCAGGCCTTGAGTTTGTAAGCTATTTGAACATCAAAACCAGTATTTGATCTATTGTTACTGTATAGCAAACCAGAGAAGTTTGACATGAGACGCATGTTCTGTATCTCATATATATCTATAGATACCTGTAGATATCTACATAATATATACTAATATATGTTCTGCCAGAGATACTAATATATATATGATTCCTGCTTTCTAGTCACACTAATGTGTGTGTGTGTGTGTGTGTGTGACTAAATGTATATAAGATTTCTGCTTTTTAGTCGCACACATTTTGCACTACCAGATTCTCTCTGAGATCTCAAAAAGCTTCCATAGCAGCGTTCTGATTTTCATATAGCCCCATACTTCCTGGTGTCATCTTAGTGTGCAAATATCTGAAATGGTCTAATAACATTTCCCCAACCTCATAAAGCAATACCTATCTCTTCGTTTTGGGGAGGAGAAGCCTGCATACAATAAAATGTGTGCTAAATTGTAAGCCCAGAAACATGAGTTCTAGTCTCAGTGGATGCATCTACATGTGCCCTTTACTGTGGAGTAGGCTGGCTAGCTCCACAGTAAAGTGCCTACAGTCTACACATGCACTAGTATTAGGGTGCAGTAAACTAATTAACTCCGCCATAAGATAGTATTCTTGGGGACAGTACTGTTTTATGGTGGAGTCATTAAGTGCAGTCAAATGCACATGTAGATGGTGACTGCTGGGTGTAAATTGTGCTCAGTCAGCCTAGCCAGCCGGGGACTAGACCCCAGCTCCTGCCAGCCCCTCTGCTGCCCAACGCCACCACCACCAGGAACCCGGGGCTGACTCCCCATTCCCTCTCCCCTCCCCATGCTCCCTGCCAGCCCAGAGCTGCTCCACTCCCATCTTAAGTTGCTGCTGTCCCGGGCACATGTGTAGACGCTGCACCTGGGAGCAGTTGACTCAAGCTCAAACAGCGCCGGAGTTTGTGTTACATTAATAACACATGTAGATGCACCCAGTATCAAGTAAAAGTTGACAAATAATAGATGTCTGTCAGCGCTTATATAAGAGATGAGTTTTGATGAGCTCCATGTAGTATATTACAAAGTCACTGTTATGCCTTGTAGTAGATAACAAGCTCTTTGGGGCAGGAATGACCTCTGTATGTTTGTGTACCAGAGCCCAATCTCAGTTGGGTTCTCTAGTATCAGCTTCTGTAGACAGGTCCCCAACTCCTTCATTCAGTGTAAAATTTACAAGATGGCATCGTTGTGTTCTGATGGCCCATCCACTACTAATCAAACCCTGAGGTTCCTGGCTAAAGGGTCTTGCTCTTCTACTTGGGGTCATACCAAGTGCCAAATTTGGGATTGGGAAGGATATTTTTCCCCCTGAGATCATATTGTCATAGACCTTTTGTATTTTCCCTTCCTCAGTAATTCGAGGCAAATTGCTTTTTCCTAGGATCTTCTGAGTGTATATTAACCAACTATTTACTCTGTCACTGCAGTGGCAGGGCATTGGCTATGCCCTCATCTCCTCTGTTTTACCTATGACATGCTGTGTATAGGATGTTCCTCGTGTTTGGGATGTTTTTCCTCATAGTTGTAGGACAGAGTTTGAAGCAGCAGTTTAGAGAATTCCTTCAGTTAATGCGTGCCTATGAATGCAGGGACCTGGGCTTGATGGCTTAGGAAATGCCCTTCCAATCCTATGTTAGAGCAGTTCTTATAAAGTTTTATGTTTACAAGTCGAAGTGGCTGCTTTTGAATAGGGACATCCAGATTCCACTTTGATATAAATCTAGATTTTAATGGACTTACTGTAGATCTTTATGAAGAGCAGAATGTAGTCCAAAATGTTTTCTAATGGACTCAGCAGAGCAGACAGAACAACTAGATATCCATGTACTTTGGTGATATAGTCTGAGAGTTGTCACCATCTTCTGCTTACAGATTGGTTGCAAATGGAAGATATGCTACATCCCTAACAAAGGTGCAGAAATCTCGTATTTCAAGGCCTCACACAGAGACTTGTTTCACTCTTGGCCTGTTGTGGAACTGGCTCATACTAAATTTTGCTGATTTTGGTATCTGTGCCTGTAGCACTCTCTTCTTTTCTTTTTGAAGAGCTCTTTGGTCATTTCTTATTTCAGTTGGTGCTCTTTCCTTTTTGAAGAGTACAGTCAGCTCCAGATTTGCTTTCCATCACCAAACCCTCTTGTTTTCCAGGTACCCAAAAATACCAAGTGTATTGGTTTCTTTGCGAGAGATAGTTCAGTTTATGATTCTATCCAGCACTTGTCTAGTCAGAATAGTACCTTTGGCCCAATGGTATCCAAAAAGATGGGCTATCTGCATGCCCCATGTAAGGCTCTTGACCTCTGTCATAGTGAACTGCATCTAAGAAAGTTGCCATTTCCAAAGAGAAATTCTGTTTACTTTTTGTTTCTTAGCCAAGTATGTTCAGCATGTCACATACACCTTCCCTTATGTAGGACTTCATGCGCAGAGTGTGCTCTCATCCCTGTGTGCCATTTCATCAGTTACATGAGGACAAAAAAATTGGGGCGCTATTAAAAAAAGGCCACCTATCATAAGTATTTCACAGCCCCATAAAATCTTCTTGATCTAATATTTTACATGTATTTTCCTTTGGGTAGTGGCTAAGCATGAAAATATTCAGCCTAAGAGAGGACTTTGAGAAAACAGTAGAGGATTAGACCCAAAGATATGAGCTGGATTGCTTTTTGCATACTCAAGTATGGAATCGTAGGACACTTACACGCATGCAGGGGGGCTGCTCCGCTGAGCTGTAATTCCACTGCATCAGAGCTGACTCAATCAAGTCTGCTGAAGCGTGGAAATTACTACGGTCTAGCAGACTCCAGCATCATGTGTATCAACATTTCCAACCTGAAAAATAGTGGTGGGGCACTAAAGCTCGTTTGACCAGCTTTAGTTCAGAGGGCCCACGGCCATTTTTCAGCATGGGGACACTGATTCATGTGACACTACGGGTGCTTTTTATTAGCATGGCTCTTGGAGCTGTGCTAATTAAAGCGCCCCCCTGCCTCCCAGAGCATGTTTATAAACACCCATAGTGCTAATGCTATACATATATAAAAACAGCATAAGATTATGAATTTAAAGCATAAAATTAAGTACTCTAGGTTTTCTTACCCAGATGATACATGCTTAGAATACAGTAAATTTAATATTCTGCTAGTAATTAAAACTAATACACAAAGAGGGCTAGTTAATGTTAAGATTAAGTAAGGATCTTTAACATTTATATTTCTTAACATTTTTTATTATTCAAATTTGCAACCTTAATGTTTCATTAGACTAAATTTTGGCTTTTAATTTCCTCTTAACTACATTTAGGGCAACAAAATCAAAGGGCTGCTTGCGGAGTTTTAGAGTTGTACTTGATGCAAGTCAGTAGTGCTCTATCCAGTCATATCAAGTTAAAAGTCTAACAAAAATTTCATAATGTGCTCATGAAAAAGTGAATGATTAGTCATGTGCAATGTCATTATTATTATTATTATTTTCATATCTAATGTTGTTTCTCTTCCTTAATATCAAAGTGGGTTTTATTTTACTTCAGGGGACGATTATAAAATGGATGTATTTTTTTGTATTTGCTTAAATAAATTGTTCAAACAGATTGTCTTCAAACTTAAATCACCAATGGGCAGACACCAAGAACAATAAGATTCAAGAAAGAAGGGAACCTTGAGAAAGTTAAGAGCTATTAAAATCTGGGGGCCACAGTCAAAAATGGTGTTAAAATCTTGGTTCTGACACTAGTGCTATGAACATGCTAATTTCTAGCTGTCACTAGAGTACATTTCTTTCAGACTGCAGGATCCAAAAATAGGTGCCCCGTCCCTTTTGCTTCCAGCTAACTTCTGTAGTTTCACAGGTCTTCTATAGAAGGCACTTCTCTTAGATCCATCTGCCTGATAATAAACAGCTCTTATTCTGCTCCTTTTCCCCGGTTCTGGTCCAGCACATGTGCACCATGATGCCAAGATCATTTTCAGGACTAAGATATGCATATCTAGTTTCTGGACACTGTTTTTTCAGAGGGATAGATGGGAACTTACTCATCTCATTTTTTTTCTGTCAGAGCAAGGATTTCCTCACCAGGTGTTCTGTTGGTTCCAAATAAATTTAGGTATTTAAAAAGAAAAATCATAATTTTGGCTTATGCATTAGAAATATGCTAGAACCATCACTTATACCAATGCAGCTGCATTCAACATGTCAGTAGACTCTATTGTGTACCCTCAATCCAACTTCAAACTGAGAAGAAAGATACAAATGTCACAGTTTTAAAAATGTTTATAAATATTGATTATTGTATATGATGTAATTTAGTCCATCATCAAACAAGAATGTTGAATACCTGTTATAATGCCTCCTACCCAAAGCTCCTGCAGAACAGACAGAGTTTACTGGCTGTAAATGGCTGTATACAGACAAACAGTTTATCAACACTTGGCAACAGCTTTTGTACAAAATTGTTCAACAAAATACTGTATAGAAATGAATATGTATTCCAATATACGGAGGGTAAGACTTTTGGCAAATTCTGACACTTTCTCTGATCCACCCATCAGTTTATTCCACACACATCAGGAAAACTTGTATTGAAGTTAAAAATTGTACTGCTGATAATTAATAAACAGCATATCCTTCATTGTCCACCACTGTATGAAATGTAGTGGGTCAAACTAAGTGTATTAACATTAGTCTTTTACAAATTCTTCCTTCAGCCTAAATTGCTATCTGCCAGCTTGTACCCTGACATTCCATGAAACATTCATACTTGGGCCCACACTACATACAAACTGAAAAACACTTTAAAGATGCAGGAATTCAGTACTGTATGCAGAGCCCACTAACATTGGCACATTCTAGATATTTTTTGCATTTAAAATCTCTCTTTAAAAGGCAAAGCAACGAGAGGCTTATTTTCTTAAGATCCCCTTCACTCAAGGTAATATGAAAAGATTAGAGAACTTGGATTATCCTAGATCATTGTAATGAAAAGGGTTCTACATCCCTGCAGGTCAGTCTTAACTTGATTCTGTTGTTTAAAGCAGCTTGAAAGAACCCACTTCATTTCTTGAATGGATTGCTGTAATTTTTTATCTGAAGAAAAATGGAATTTTTATTTCTTTTTTGTACAACAAACTAATGCCTTATCCTGTCAAAACTAAATAAACTAGGTGCAGCAGATGTTCTAGGACTACCCACGGGGGGAGATAAAATCTCGCAGGGGAAACGCCTACACCTACAGTCCCTTTCTACGCTAACCAGGCTTCTCTTGGGAATTAAGTTTGCCAGGAAAGTTCCACCAGGAAATCAGCATGATAATAAATAGTGCAAATCCAGACAACTGGATAGGAAAAAAATTCAGGATAAATTTTCTTTTTCTTAAAAAAACCACAAGCTAATGCATCAATTTTTCTAGAAAAAATGTTAGAATTAGTTAAAAAAAAAAAAACAAAACTTCCCAAGTTAGATTCTTTTGATTCCAGAAGTGATGACAAATCTTGTTTGTTAACTGCATTGCTGTGGCTTCATAATTAAGGCTGAGCTTAGTTTTGCTGTCACAGAAGGTATTCATTACCTCTTTACATATGGAAAATACAGTGTCCCCTCTCCAAAAGATATTTATTTAGAAATTTTCTGACAATTTACAAGTAAAACATCATTGTTAAAAATTTCATTAGTTTAATATATTTTTAATGAGTCCTTGAAGCAGTTTTTTTCCATAAATGAAAATTCTTCAAGTGCCTTCTGAATATTTCCATTTGTAGGCTGTAGCACTGCCAGCACCTAGCTGAGGATTTTTGCTTAATAGGGAGGGTCTGCTGGCGAATCCATGGAGGATTCTGTTGGCACAAGCAGTCAGGTCCCAGTTACCCTTTTGTTCCTTCTGTATCCCCAAAAGTGCAGCAAGCTCAGAACACGTGCAGTGCCCTGAGCTTTTTCCTCCTGATTTTATTTTGATTCTGTCTTTCAAAGGCTTTCTGCTTTTTACATAGTACAGATTTCTTCATTCTGAAGAGTGAAAAGAGAAATTATACCCATCGAACACCGACATCATCTAGCTGTCCCACTGGAGTGACAGGTCTGTCTCGCATGTCCCTTCTGATAGGCTCCACCAACCCAGTCAACCTGATTGGGCAGTGTTTAAATACCACTGAGGTGCCTGGAGCCCTCTGGGTCAGCCTCATTCAGTGCCGAGGATCCAGAATCCTTGACACATTACCAGGGTCTTGAGTCTCCTCACTATGAACTTGTTTTAACACTGACATCCCAGCTTTGACAACGTAGTGCTGAGATTTCTAGGTCCTTTTCGACTTTCCCTTTGCAGACGTCCTTCCTTTTGATATCAGTAGAGCTCTCCACTTTTCATGTTTCCAACAGTTCTAACTATGGCCTGGAGCAGCCTTGCAGGGCACTGAAGTCTTTCAGCTGGCTTCTGTAGACGGAGAACCTTTGAGTGTTGAAATGTTTTTGCATGGAAATCTTGGAAAATCAGTCTTCAACCCATTCTCCTTAGTTATTAAGTCCAGGCCTTTTGAGCCAACTCTGTCATATAGACCATTTCACAAACTGATTGGGCTCCATCTGAAGCTAGTAATTAACTCATTAAGTGTTCCACCTTTTATTGGCTCTAAAAATGCCTCCGATGTATAATCTGAGGTAAAGTCCACATTTTATAAAGGTAAGGATTGCCTTTAAATTCCTGGAGTCTAAATTTTGACATCAGTGGTTTGCTTCTGAAATCTGTTCTTCTATCATCTGCCAGTCCTGGATTGTTATATCTGCAAACTGTTCGTACCTGTAAAGTCAACTGCATATTGATACCCCCAGGTACAGGGATTTTGGCAGCTATTCTGGGAACAGCATTGCTTTTGGCAGTGAAGATCTATTATGATTACAGTCAATCTCTGGGTGACATCTCCCTTGTGCTTTAATCTTGGAACCTCTAATTTTGCAGTGCCAGGAAAAGTTTCACCCTCTATTTGGGTGTAGCAAGCAATCTGCTTTAAACCTCAAAAATGAAGGTTCTTGTACTGTTTTAAACTTACTGGAACTTAAGTATAACAGTAGAGCCAGTGCCCAATGGGAAAACACTTAATTTGTGAATCTGGGATTTCCAATGAAAGCTAAGAACACAAGTGCCTCGGGATTGTTGGTATGCAGTGCTATTCTTCATTCAGTGTGTGAGAACTGCTGCTTGTAAGATGACGTTGGCATTGTACCAGCTCTGTTATTAATCCAACTGGCCACAAGTATCCATAAGATACTTCCCTCATAAGGTAATAAAATATTGAGAGAATCCTGCATAAGGCAAGATGTGACGAAACACCAAATTTATCATTACATTTAGAGGTTATTCTTTGGCTTATCTGTGTGCATAATTCATTTTATTTTTTATTTGTTCCCTTAGCCTCTGAGCATTCACCTTGTAGGCAGATAGAAATTACCATGCCACATTGCACCAGGGGTTTAGCTATTCACTATCCCATACCAGCCGGTGGCTAGAACCAAATGTTCCAGAGAAATAAGAAAGAATCCATGAAGTAAGCAATTTTGCAATAACTTGCCCATGGGGAAAGTTCTTGTAATCCCTGATACTTAGAAGAAGCAAGCTGGAATCCTGGTGCATGAGGATGTATATTCCTTCCAAACTTCTGGATTTTATTGTTATTTAATCCTTTCTAATATAACTCTGGAAATTTTAATCCTCAAG
>NW_005842348.1:1362701-1377701 GCF_000455745.1 Alligator sinensis | reverse complement strand
TTCCTGCTCTCTTTGAAGGTATTCTGATGTTAGTGAGTTTGAAGCAAGGGTCTTGATGTCATTTGAGACTTACTGCTCTGTCAAGTCTCTCGCAATACAGGTGTAAAACCTGTGACTTATGTATAAGAAGAAAGATCTGAATGTGAGTAAAATGAAGCTAATGAGCAGGGAGGTCTCTGTTTCTTTATGGGGTGGGGGATGCAAAGACTGCATCTCACCTCTTGGCTATCCAGGTTGCTACTAGGAAAGTGAAGATCCTGTCCCTGGACCCTTGTGAGGAATTTGTGCTAGCTGCTGACTAGTGAGTGCATACATTTGAAACTTGCCTCTCAAATCCCACTCTAGTCTCTGGGAGGAAGAAGAGGCATTCTGTCCCTTTCTCTATTCTCCAGCTGCCTTTTTCCTGCAATTGGAAGGGGGATCTCTACTGATCTGTCCCTCCTTCTATTTCATTTGCTTTGTGAGGAAAGGATAGAAAGATTCTTGTTCATCTTCAGTGAAAGCTACCATCTGTGGTGGTGCATTCAGATCTGGAAGGTATGAGCTCCATGAGCCACTCCAACTATCTTTTCTATCCAAAAATGAATAATTGATTCTATTGAATGTCACAAGAAAATAATTTCAGTGTAGCTGAGCATCAAGCTTAGAGTATAGTAGAGCCGGGGTGCTCAACCCCTGGCCTGTGAGCCTGTAGGGTCCCTACAAGTTCAGAAATTTGGTGGCAGGGGGAGCGGTGACAATTAATGCTTCCGCCTCCCCCACTGCCTAATTACTAAGTCCCATGCTGCTAGATTGGAGCCAGGCCATGCCTCTGCCCTCTACCTGGCTGAATCAGGCACTGCCCATCTGGTCCATGAGGCAAAAAGGTGGAGCACCACTGTTCAAGAGTGATCTGTTGGCCAGGATTGTGATGAGGGTAGTGACATTTGTATTGTCGTGTAAGGAACACATTTTAAGCTCTCGCAAGATTTCCATTGAAGAGAGAAACATGACAACCTTGAGATGGCAAAGACAGCTAAATCCTGGTGTGGGAAGCTTGTTTCTTCTTAAACTAGCTAATGCTCCAAGAGTATTTGCAAAATGAGGAGATTGTACTCTGGCATAGTCTTTCAAGTGGAAACTCCTTCCTTGGGACTTTCAGAATTAGGGCACGGTACTACATTTGTAGGTGTGTATTGAAGATGAGTGGATAAGTCCCTTTCATTCCTGATTTCTGTCATGTTACAGAGAGCGTTTCAATCTTTGTGGGAACTTGTCTAATAGTAATATTGATGCATATGCTCAGACACTCTGTAAACAGTTTAGGAGACTGCCTGATTTTAGTGCACAGCCTAGTTCTGACATTTTAGCAAATTTCTAATTGCTACATTGTTTCTTTCACCAGGTTCCTAGAATAAAGCTCACAGAAGCATGGAGGCAACTCACTGGGGTAATATCATAATGAGTACTTGAAACAGAAATAAAAATTATCTCAAAACATTTAGTGTTGTTTTGGGGATACAGTTGATAGGTCCCATCTGGCCAGCTTGGGGGCAGTGAATTATTGGTGGCAGAACTTGCTCCTTGTGGTCACACCCGGCAGGAGATGGCAGGTCACAGCCAGTAGGTAATGGTCAACGTAACTCTTAAGTGCTTCTTGTCCCTCTCTGAGGAAGTGCAGCTTATTGCACACTTCTTGGTGCCAGGGACCATATCTTGCTCCATGTTTGTACAGTACCTTTCACTGTGGGTGTCACAGTGCTGTTTCTATATAAATAATGGCAATCTTTACCTTTAAAAAATGGAAGTAGATTGCTTCTGAGAACATAATCTTATCTGTACATCGCTTTATGGTCCCAGTCGCCAGAATATCTATGACTACCCCTTTGCATGAGGGGCTCTATGATGATCATGAACATGAGAACGGGGTTGACTTAGGACATTGTGGTGTTCTTTAAAGGCTGCTTCTGATTAAAACCAACTGAAGATGACAGGCTTTGTAATTGGAGTCTGTTTTTGATTTCTGCCATTCTTCATATTGGCAATCTGCCCATTCTTAATATATCCTATGGAAAACCCAGAAGTGATAGAGTATTTCTGATAGTCACTGTGCTGTGTGCTGCTGCCTAAGAGCCACGGCCTTGCATTCACAAAAAAAGGAGAAGGGCCAGGAAGGACAGAGGCAGAAATCCTTCTGCTCTTGTGAAATTGCTTCTTTGAGTAGGAGAAACTAAATCTATATCTCTGATACTTCAACACGAGACTGTTATTTGCACCCGATAAATGTGCATTCTGTATCTTGTCTTTTGCTCTTCTTTCTCCAACAATACATATTAGAATAGCATGGTCCTTAATTTTTCAGCGTAAATACGTGTATTTGAATTATTCAAATGTATTTGTGCAAGTTGTGGTGTATGCATCAACTGCTTTTGAAGATTTAGTCTGCTGCAGAAACAATGAAGGTCTTTTCCTGATCTTGATTCCTTTATGTGCTTGAGTTAAATTACAGTTGTGAAGGTAGGCAACGGTTGTTGAACTGTAACTCTGGATTTCTTTACTTGTGTGTTCAAATGTCTGACATTGCAATAACCTAATAATCTTTATGGTTTGGCCCAAAGCAGGGACTCATTTTGTGGGCTATGTGAATACCAGTGAGGTATGTGACTAGGTATCTGCATCCTTTGAACAAATAGTATCTTTCTCCAAGTGTTGGCTTAACCAGTAAAGATGGTTGTTAAGGTAATGTGTCTATGAACAATGCACTTTTTGTTCCTAGGCATTAATTAATAAAAGAAACCCTGCATGAAAATCCTTTCTCTGGAATATTTATCAGACTTGTGCATGCTTTGCTTTAGGCTTCTCTTTGCCCCCTCCCCACCCAATATGCTATTGAAGCCTATAGCAGCCAGTCTGCATGACAAACTGTACTCTTAGCATAGCTCCACTCTGAGTATCTCTGCCCTGCAGTTAGAAATAGGATTGCAGTAGGAGTAGTATACCGGACATAGCTCCACATAACTTGGGTGATGATAACAATTAAGATGTAGTGACATGAACTTCCGTTTGTAGTAGCTGCTGAAGTATCCAGAATCCCTAGCAGATTTGTGCAATTTCCACTGTGCGCTGTGCTACATGTTTATTTGTTCTTGTTACCCAAAGTAGCTAGATCACAGGCAAGGTAGGTTTGCCTGCCTCTGCTGCGTTCACATATCCCAGTGGGAGTGTAGACATACCCCAAAGGTAGCAAAGGTGGTAGCAATTGTATAGACTAGGGCTGTCCAATTTTTAAGTGTCTGGGTGCCACACACAGCACAGGATGCACCACCATTAGCCACAGGACTCCTGGGTCTCACGCAGCATGGATGCCCCCACACTGCACTGTGTGCAGGGGTGCTCTGGTCTCACCCTTGGCTCCCTGCCTGCAGGCTCCCCCAGCACTGTAAGCTGTGCTGCATAATTCTGCACCACTCCCTGAGACAAGGCAGGAAGTAGAAGCTGGAGAAGGGAAGGGGATCCCAGCGACCCCTTTGGTTGCTGCAACTGGAGCAATGGGGAGAGTGACAGCCAGGGGTGAGTCCAGTGGCTATAGATTAACCCCTCATAGGCCACATGTGGCCCATGGGTTGTCAGTTGGACAGCCCTGGTGTAAACCATGCACCAGCAGTTTCGCTACTATGTTGTCTATTCCTAGACAAAATAGGACTAGGTGACATAGTTCTAAAAATGCTTTTAGTCCATGTAGTCCTTTCATAGTATATAACAAAGTAAGCTGTTGCCTATGAAAACTTATTCCTCTCTGAACTTGTATTCTCTAAGATACTATCTTGCCCTGCCTTCTGCCTGGAGGAAGCATAACTACATTAATTCAGCATGGTGTTGTGCATGGGCTATTCAGACCTGTGAAGAAACAGAGCTTTTTAGTCCATGTGCAGCAGCATTGCGCTAAGGCAGCTATATTACTTCTGGTTCCAGAGAGAGCGCAGAGTATCCCTGCGAAGCACTGCATTGAACCATATAGGTATACCTTTTATCTCCAAGACTTGCTCGGCCCCTTTTGTTGAATTATTTCCCATATTAAACTGGACTTTAGAGGGGAGGATTCATTCTGTACCCCTGGGGAGCAGCCTCTCTTCCTATTTGTTATGTCCAACTCCACTTTTATCCTCTGTGAAGCTCATGCTGTCCAAGCTGAAATGTTCCTTTCATCTCTGGGAGAAGCCTTGTTCTCAGAGTAACAGCAGAATTAATGTCCTACTCAAGTGTAGCATAAACAGAATATGTGCAATGTACTCTGCTGGTTCTGGAGAGCACCTGATACTACTGGTTTCTTTGCTTTGAGATGTTCCTCCCACCTCTTTTGTTTACTGCAGAGTAGACTAATTATTTCTGCAGTAAAGTGTCACACTCTACACGTGTGCCAGTATTAGGGTGTAGTAAATTAATTAATTCCACCATAAGATAGTACTGTTGGGGTCAGTACTAGCTTATAGCAGAGTCATTTACTGTGCTGAAACGCACGTGAAGATGCCGACAGCTGGGCAGAAATTGCACTTGGACAACCCAAGCAGCAAGGGGCCAGACCCCTGCCTGCCACCTACCCACATGACTCTGCATATTTGGCACTCTCATGCCCTAGCCAGCCCCTCCATCACCTAATGCTGCTACCCAGAGCCCGGGGCTGACCCTCCCATGCCCACTGCCAGCCCAGGTCTGCTTCACCCTGGCTCAAAGTGCTGCTGTCCCAGGCGCACATCTAAATGCTGTGCCTGGGAGCAATTAACTCCAGCGCAACCTGCTCCAGAGTTAATTGTATTGCATTAATTTCATGTGTAGATGCACCCCCTGTGGCTTATTCAGTGACCTGGCTTTCTCTGCTTTCCTATATCCATGTCAAACTTGAGTGGATCCAGTGCTTGAGTCTTCCTGCTCCAGTCTTCCTGCTCCAGTGCTTGAGTGAACTGAGTCTCCAGTATCTGGCTGCAGATTTCTTAGGGTTTGTCGTATCCTTTAAGCTAGTACTGTGCTTTGCCTGCAGGTGAAGTAATCATATCCATTTTTATTTCCTTTTTAGGCTGAGAGACTGCATTCATTACTTGGCTTTCATTCTAACCCTGCCCCCTTCACCCCTACCCCGCACACACGTCTTAGTTTCGTGTCTATAACAGGGTGGCCTCCTTGTCAGGTCTTCACCGGCCACCCTGCTCCTGGGGTAACTGCCCGCTTTGCTTTCCTGCCATGCCTTGATGGAAAAATATGAGAGTTGTTACTAAGGTGGCAGGCTACCCATTTATCGCCCTGCTGACAAGGACCTAATATCCACTCCGACCACCTCTCCACGGGTCCCCTGCCTCGCAGATGTTACTCTGGTGTTTCTTCTCCGGCCTATGGCTGGAGCAAACTAGGCACACAGTTGTAGCTCTTTTCTACAGCCCCAGAGGGCCACTCACACTAAACCCCTCTCTCAGCGGGGTCCCACTCACTCCGCTCCTCTCACCCAGCCTATTTCATACTGCCCTCTCTCAGGGGCCACACACATCCCGCCCAGCTTCACCGGGCTTTGGGCTTAGCTCTTCTCACCTCAGTCAGCCTTGGCACGGTCTGTTGGGGGTCTCTCGCTACCCTCACCTGAGTGATTCTATAACTATGGGCCTATTTCACTCTTAGCCCTCGCCAGGCCACTGTGCCTCTATTGGGCCTCCTCATTTGCCCCAACTCATGAGGCTGCTCTGTTTGTCGCCTCTCTCACTCAGGGTCTCACTGCTCATTGCCAGGCTTTCCTCTGCCACCTGGGCATGGCCCCAGGTCCTTCCTCTGGCCTGAGCTCTGCCTCGGGGCTCCTTAATGACCCCTGGGCTCCCCCTGCTCATTAGAACACCACCAGGGATGTGGAGCTGGGGTTAAGGTGCCCCAACCCGCCTTTCACCAGGGAGGTAACTAGCTTGGCATTTACTGGGGGCTCCCATGCCACTAGGAGCCCCACCAGACCACCCTTCGGCAGGGTGCAGTATAACATCTTACCCAGGACAAGGGGTCACCTCCACCCCATAGCCCCTGCCCTTACCTCCTGACCAGGCCGGAGCAGCCTCTCAGCCTGATGTTTCTCCTTCCTGCAGCAGCAAACCGCAGCCCAGCTTATATGCCTGAGTCCAAAATGGCCAGTCCAAAATGACTTATCTCCCTGGGTCCAAAGGTGCCCTGCCACAGTGTCCTTGTAGAGCTTTGTGCCATCAGAAGTGGAAGAGCCTTGTTATTTAAATTTATGTAATCCATCATATTCCCTTGACAAAACAGATTTGGCTTAGCTCTTTTGGAGGGCTGGATTTATTTAATTCTTCAGTGTAAGGTAGGAAGTGGTATGCTCTGATTAAAAGGTAACTTTTCTCTGTTCTGGTGCCAAGCTGGTAAATGCTGGTTGTGTTTGTTTGTTTTTTTCTATTTTAGACAACTACAGCTTCTACTTTCAAAGAAAATAAAAGACACAAGCATTTTTCATATAATTAGTTTAGTTTTTACATAGTATAGTATGAGAAGTTGAAAAATGTCTATTTAATCTATATACTGTAGGCTGGGTTACTGTGACCACCTGCATGGAAGAAGTTAATAATAAACAAGGTTTCTTTTTTCAGTTCATATTTTTTAAAGTATTTCTCAGGTGTCCAAAGGTTGGTAAAAGACACTACCTGAGTCTGTTTCAGAGAGCTCAGATTTACTGCATTCAAACCCAGATCTTTACCTGCTGCTGCTGCCTTTTCCATTACAATGTGATAGCTGAGTCTGAGAGATTCATTGTTTCTGGATTAGGTTCACATGGTTTTTAAACAGCTTGGTTTCTGAGTAAGATTTCTTTTTCCTTCTTAATGACCAACCCTGCAAACTCGGCTTGGAGTCTGACAGACAAACTGACTTTAGTCTCTTGTTGCACTGGGTCTGCAAGCTAGATTCTGCCTCCAGCCACACATGTCCAGTTCCATTGTCTCCCATATGTTTACTCAAATGTAGGTGTTTGAGGTTAGCTCTGGCTGTACAGGATTAAAAGGTGTACAACTTGCTTGTTGCAAAAGTCAGGTTTGACTGATGCTCACAGGGGCAGATCTGGGGAGCAAAAATAGTGCTATTTTCACTCTTAGAGCAGAGCTATGCATTACAGAAACAGTTTCCATATTTATCCTTTATAATATGGATGTACATGGTGCTTATGTAAGCTGGTAATTCATAGTAGTGGCAAGAACCAAGGAGGGTGTGAGCTCGCACAGGTGCCCACTTCAGTGCACAGTTTGGTCAGTGTATTGTCCCATGGGCCCTCCAGCAACTCCTTAATGTTCTTGTTTTTGGATTTTGCACAGCACTGCCAGCTCACCTCAACCCTGATCTACAACTTCCTGCTGTTTCAGTTCTGAGCTTCCAAAAAATGTTGTAGAACCACTTTCTTGGGCCAGCTTCTCATCCTTGTTGCAGTGGCCATTCTGGAACTGCATGCCTGTTTCAGTTCTGCTCCGTAACTGCATAGGCCCTGTCCAGGGTGCAACGGACAGAAAAAGCATTGCTTTTTGTCTCAGAATAAAATATAGTAGAGTAAGGCTTAAGCTTATATGGATGTGAGGCACATTTGGGTAGATGTATGAAACAATGATTGCTTGAGTGGGTAAGCCTTTTGAGATGAAAGTGAGAGGGAATGTGAAACAATAGATAGGTCTTCTGGTTTCAACCGTATTCCATGAAGCTGTTGCCTTTCACCCCAAGGTTTCTAAAATGGATTGTCCTCTTCTTCCTACAGACAATTTCAGGTACACCTGTGACATTTGTGGGAAAAAATATAAATATTACAGCTGTTTCCAAGAGCACAGAGACCTGCATGCCGTGGATGGTGAGTACCATTTCAGGCCTTTGTTCAATTGGGCTGGAAACTAATAAATGATATATGCCAGGGCAGATAAAGTGTGATTAATGGAAGTCAGATGCCCCTCATAGGGTTTTACAAAATATACAACAATCCTCACCATTTAACATCAAGGCACGGTCTGCAGAGAGGCTTCACATAGGCTAATAAGGACTTAGACTGTCTGGTTGGGCCACATGCTAGGACCTGAAGGCTCAGCAAGCCATGCCTTTGTATGTTCATGGTTGCTATGGTTTTTTTTTTACCTGTACTTTAAGATAAATTGTCAGGCTGGCTCTTGCCTGGGCAGAGTTTGTTTGCCAGTTGTTTCTTACTGCATAGGAACCATTTTTCCTGCACCTTTTCTTGAGAAATCATGTTACAGAGGTACAAGTGCAACAGGACTTGTCAGCTGGTGTCTGAGCCCAGGGACCTTAAGGACTTTTCCTTTTCAGTGCAAACATGTAAAATTACCCTAAGTGGTCAACATTCAGGCTGAAACAAGCACCTGTTCCTTGCATCAGTTTGATTAAAAAATTGATAGGAGGTGTTAAGTGTTTGCTTCGGTTTTTCTTTTTCTGGGGGGGAATAGTTTTATGTTTTTTCTTCCCTCTGTACCCTTGCTAAAGCCTTGAAGGTTCCAGGTTTTTATGCACCTTTTCCTCTAGCCCTCCTGAATGAGCCAAGGTAGCACCAGGCTATCACTGCTGGTCCTTACTCTGCCAGGGAGGTGGGACAGGGAGCATTTGTGACCAGAATGCAGCAACATGCTAGTGCCCAGAGTTGCTCAAAACATGACAAATTTTGTCAAACGTGTTTGCTCTTTTTCTTTTTACGGAAATGTTTGGAATGTTTAGACCAGCTCTAAGGGCAACAAGCATGTGCTTGCACCCCACAGCCCTCCAGAAATCTCCATTTCTTATGCGGGGTAATGGAAATGGAGCTAATGGAATTGAAAGCTACCATTGGATTAAGAGTATTTCCTCATGCTTGAATTGGGTCTTCCTAGCTAGAGCTCAGAGAGCCCTACTCAGGTATTCCAAAAAGATGAAGTGTTTTTTCAAACTGGCTACCACTTGCATCTTGCTAAGACACCACTTGCCTAGATGCGTTTGAGCAATTGGTTGTGTTTCAGTAGATACAGGTGTGAGTGGTGTGCATCTGATGGTCATGGCGATCAGTGTGGGTTTGCATCAGTGTTAGAACAAAGGCCTTGAGGATCTGCGTACACTAGGGCTGGGCATGCTCAGGTATTTCCCTGTGTGAATGCTGCTTGGGAGAGGAGGGAGTGGGACAAGAGAGCCTGGCTTGTTCTGTGGTACCGAAGTACACTGAACTGGCATATGAAATACAGGAAGAAAGCAAGGCCATTTAAGAGGATTTAATTTCTGTTTTGTTTCTTCCCCCCCTTCTTCTATTCTGTGTTAGTTTTTAGTGTGGAAGGGGCCCCAGAAAACCGGGCAGGTAAGCGCAGATCCTTTGTGTGCTTTATTTCAAAAACCTGTTCAAGTATTCAGTAGTTCTCTGGCACCATGGGTCTGGTCCTACACTCATAACAGCCAGTGGAGTTTTGCCACTGATTTCAGTGGGAGCAGGACCAGTCCCTCAGTGTGTAGCAATGTTACATAGAGCCAATAGTTTGATGCCCAGCCCTATTAGATACCAGGCTTTTGTTGTACATGCAGTTGATCTATACTTCTGAAAATCAGAGAAACAGACCATGAATGCTTTTTCAGTAGTCTAAACTTGTTTGTTACATAAATAAAATTACTACATAAAACAGATTGAGTTCTGATTGGTTATTGGACGTGCTGTTAGATGGTTATACAGCATCACTGGTCAGTATTTGTTAGCTGACTCCTGTTGTCTACTTCACTACACCCATTTTCAAAAGCGAGGAAAATCTGTAGTTGAGAAACATGCTGGGAAAATGTCAGCAAATAGAAATCAAGCTTTGAAATGTTTACAGTATTTCTCTGATTTTTGATTTGTCTTCAAATTGTGCCATAGGACTAGAATGGGTTAATAGCTGTCCGGGAGGGCATGTGGAAGAGGAGTGACAAGTCCAAAACTCAGAAGAAGGTGTTGTTTAAACCTTTTGTTTTTGTTACAAGTTGAAATGTGTATGACCAGGTGCATTCACGGCCCATCTAACTGCATCAGGAAAGCCTTGGGGTGTTGTCAGCTTTCTGCTGGTTCTGTTCTTTTGCAGACCCCTATGACCAGGCAGTCATAGCACCTGATGAAGTGAAAGAAGAGGAGCCGGAACCATTTCAGAAGATTGGTCCAAGTATGCTTTATAATGGAGTTTTGAAGGTTCAAGAACAGGGCACACAGTTTGAAACCTGGCATTTGCTAAAGGGCCTTCTTGGGTGACAATGAGAGATCAGTATGTTAACAGGAAGATATTGAAACTCTAAGGACGTCAAAAAGTGCATTTCATGTCAAATTAGTACCCATGTCATGCAGCCACACAGCTGGAGAAATGTATCTGTTTTAAACATGGGCAGAGGTTACCTTCTTTACAAGTTTGTTCAGGGTCCATAAAACTTGAGTTCAACCTTTATGCAAGTTCTCCTCTTGTTTGCATTTGATTTAAGTATAAATGGTGCCTCTTGCTGAGGGGTGTGGCATGGGTGAAGGTTCTTACCTTTCACCTTGGCTGAGTACACACAAAGCCTAGGCTGGGTCATAGAGGAAAGGGCGTTTGATACAGCGTCCATCTCATGCTCTAGCGATTGTCTGTCTGCTCAAGGGCCCTACCAATAAAAGTGAACAGGGCGGGGGACTGTGGATCAGGATTCAAGCACATTGGCAGAGCTATTTGGGGTTAGGGCCAGGCCTGCAGTAGCCAGGCTGCTGCAGATGGGGTTGTGGCATGTTGGCAGAGTTAACTGAGGGACAAGTGTCAGCCTCCACAGGCTTGCATGCTGGGAGATAGGCACACTAATTACAATAAACCAAAAAAAGAGGTTAAATTCTGGTTTTCTTTTGAATTTATGGTTCTGTAAGTTTCTGCATTTCCTGCCTGAGGTTAGAAGGGAAGGTGGTGAAATACTACTGATACTCTGTGCTATTTCCAGTGCTAACAGAAGCAGGAAGTACTGCAGGTATCTTAGGAAAAGTTCTTCTCCTCAGATTTCCAGCCTGGTTTTACAGTCCCAAATGAGTTTAGGTAATATGAATCAAAATCAACCCCTCTGGTTGCATATTTGAATATTCTGGGGTTTGTCCATGACTGTCTGTCACTATTGCTGTCACATAGGGAGAGAGGAACTGTGTTCGCCTGGGTAGTGCTTGAGATTGGATTTCTCCCTTGTTTTCTCTCTGATTCATTGTATGATTTTTTACAAGCCACTTAACCTGGCCATATATGCTGTTCTATTTAGATTTTAAGGCTGTGTCCATTACCATAAAATCCGGATTTAACAAGAGAAAAGGTGTGTGGGTTGTGGGAGGGAGGTGGCTTTGAACAGCGTTTTCCAGTGTACAAGTAAAATGCTCTATCAGTGTGATTAGTCATTCTAAATCTTTTTATTTAGCACTTAAGTTCACACTTAAAAAATAAGAAAATAAGTAATTATGCAAGATGATGGTGGGTTCCTTTCTGATTGATTCTTTGTTTCATCTTTGCAGAAACTGGCAATTATACGTGTGAATTTTGTGGCAAGCAGTACAAATATTACACTCCCTACCAGGAACATGTGGCACTGCATGCACCTATTAGTGAGTATCCTGCCGGAAATCTGTTTCATTATGGAGTATGATTTACAATGGTTGGTAATTAACAGTAGGGTTGCACTAGTAAGACGTCATTCTTATGGATTCTTCTATTGCACCCAGTGAGAATGCAGCTGGTAGGCAGCTGATGATGGGCTGACTAAAGCAGCATAAAGCAGAGATGGAACCTTCTCTTAAAGGGAAACTGTTAAAGTTACTAAGACCTATTATTTGACCTACCTTCTTAACTGCCTATTTGCAACAAAAAAAAAAAGAAAAGAAAAGAAAGAAAAACAACCAAAAAAGCCCTATAGTTACTTGTGTGGATGTATCAGCTTTGTTTCCCTGACTTTTTTAATCTAAAAAAAGCCTCTCCGTACAAGTGCATGCTCATATAAATCAGTGTCCAGCCCTCCTCAGCTATCCTAAATAACAACTGAACATACATACTGTGAAGAAATTCTTTTTGATAAGGAGGCAGATTTTTCTCTCAATCTTCCAAGCAAAAAACACAGACAGTGGGTGCATCTACATGTTCCTTAATACACTTTTGCCTGCTGTACTTTAAATTGAGTACCTCTAATGTGAGGTACAAACTAAATGCACATTTGGTTTCCTTAATGCACAGTAGTGAAAGTGCATACTTTTCTAGTGATGCTTAACGCACAGTAGCCTAATTTAACTGTGCATTAGTGTATTAGCATGGTTTTTGCCGTGATGCCCTAATGTGCAGTAAAATTAGCTACTACACATTAAAGTGCACGTGTAGACATGCCCACTAAGTACAAAACAGGTTTTGAAATCATAAGAATCACTGTGGCACTTTACTTTGAAATCACAGTCAATAAGATGTTTGTGCCAGGGAATCTTGGCAGACATTAAATTTGGTAGGCTAGTCACAGAAAGGGGAAGTTATGGACAACAGTTCTATATACTTCACATACAGACTTCTAGGGAGGCTGTGCAGGGAAATTCCCATTACATTAATTCTGGCAGAGGTTGGGAGGCTGGTTTCAAACACTTTAAGAATATGCAGGGAACATCCTTGTGTTGTTCCCTGCATTTGGTTTTGATGAGAAGTGGCTAATGCAGCTGCTATTTTTCTCACATCTGTCCATGCACCAACACCATGGTAATCAGAACATGGATATGCATAGCTCGAGAAATAGGGTTTGGGTAGCTGCTCACCCACAACCAGCAGATGGAGCTCACACCCTGCTTCACAAATATCATTGTCATAGTTAGCTAGGTTTTAACTTATTATTTTTAATTGCGTCAATTTTGTTTTGACACACTAAATAGAAATAAACTGGGGACATTGTCCACCAACTCACACTTTTAAGGTAGGTCAAATGTTATTGTTCTTAACAGCTTAGCAGTTTCCATGCAAATTCTGGAGCATTCAAATAATTTAATTTTCACAATAGTGGTGCAAAATAGAGAAGCACTGATCATCTCTGTCAACATCTAATTTCTCAGAATAGATGTTCTTAGACCCCATCAACATGAGTAAACTGACTCATTGGTCACATTTGTCCTCAGAAATTGTTGTTCTCTGGGCTCTCCTACCCCCAGCAATTGTAGAAGGACATGGTTTTTTAGACTGGGCTAGAAGGACATCTATTGATGACAGTGGTTATCAATAATAAGTCAGTTTCTCAGTGAACGTGGAGGCTCAGAGATTCAGGGCCCTGGGATCCCCAGTGAGAAACCAAACACAGTAACAAGGAAAGACTTGATACTTGGTTTAAGTAAGGAATATTTACCATATGGCTTTATAATGGAAAATCTGGTCAGCAAGAAGTCTCACCTTCCAATAATAATTATCAATAATAATAAAAAGGGTAATAAAAAGGGGAACTACCATTGTTGATATCTCTCCATCTTCCCCTGTCCTGATTAATAATATACAATAGCTGCTGGTTATAGCCCAGATTGTCCAGAAGGAAAAGAAAGATCAGGTTATGCTTAGCACAGAAGTTTCTACATGAAGAAGTGCTAGGGTTCAGATGGGAAATGCAGGACAGCCCACCTCAAACCACTCCCCTTTCTCATGATGCAGAACAGTTTGTATCATGAGTCCAACATATAATGCAAATTCTCATGAGGTGAACCAGGATACTTCTCAGTCACTGGAATCCTGGATTCCAGAATTCATAGTTCAGGACATCCTGTGATTTTGTTGTGGCCTGGGAGGTGGATTGTAACCCATTTCACTGAGAACCAAGACAACTGCAGAGTTAACACGGGGGCTGCACAGGGAGGTTGAGGGATCAGGAGCTGTCATCACTTAGGCTAAGGCTTGCACAGTGGGAAGCCTTAGGTTCCAGAGTGGTTTCCACTTTTTGAAAAAAAGCAGAGATTTTCCATAGCTGGCTTAAAGCACTAGTTCTGCAATTGCCTTTGCAAGGGAGGAGGCAGGGAAAAGTACCTTTGCTTACTTCTCTGCACCCCTGCAGCTGGCTGGAACCAGCAATTGCTGGGAGAGTGGCCAAATAAGTGGGTTGTAACTATTTTAGTAGATGGCTTTAATTAGTCTTGCTGCAAGGAAAAAAACACATCAGAGTCTCAGATGACATTATTTTAATTTATTAAAGCTATATGTATTTATTAGGGCTGTGCAAAGCTTCAGTCCCTGATTCGATTTGGTAGAGATTTGGCCTGATTCGGTAGCTGAACCTCCGAATCTGAAAAAAAATTAGGAGACCCTTTAATCTCTCCAAATCAAATTGGAGAGATTCGGAAAGATTCAGCAACTTGGACATGGACACAGCTTTAAATGTTTTTTCTACCTACCTCAATGTACCAGGGGGCTTGTGAATGCTGCGATGCTGGGGTGTATGGAGTGTCCCACAAAAGCGTGGGGAGCTCCCCAGCACAGTTGGCAGCAGACCCGGAAGCGAACCAGAAGCACTTCTGGTCCACTTCCAGGTGTGATGGGGAGCACCTGCGGGGTCCCCCCACACCCTCCAGCTCAGTGACTGGTGTCTCCTGGGTCGGGGGGGGGGAACCACCTGGGATCCCCCCACAGCTGATCACTGAGCCGGGGTGGGGGAGCCATGCTCCTGTAGGACACTCCATGCGCCCCAGCATCGCAGCAATCATGAGCCGCGCCTGCTACCTCAAGGTATATAGAAAAAACATTTAAAGCTGTGTCTGTGGCCAAATAGCTGATTCTCTGAATCAGCATCAAATCTTCAGATTTGGATTCGGCCAAATTGAATCAGGGACAGTGATCCAAATCAACTAATTGAATCGCTGTCCCTGATTCAGGCCGAATCTAAATCAAATAGGGCCCATTTTGCACACCCCTAGTATTTATCTTTTTCCTCCCATTTTTCCATGGCCAGACTAATTGTCATATAATTTATGGTGACAAACCATGAAATTCACTTGTTGCACAGGGAGATAGGTGAGCTAGTTCA
>NW_005842348.1:1353164-1362691 GCF_000455745.1 Alligator sinensis | reverse complement strand
TCTTATCTTTCCTTTCAATGCTGCCTAGGCTTATCCCCTCCCTCCCCCTCTCCCCACACCACAGTGCTTTGTTGTGCTCATGATCAAGTGAATTTTTGGTGCAATATATGGCATTTGACAAGCCACTTGCAACCAAGAGAGTTACAACCGAGATTTTGTCCCAAGTTTTAGTCAGTCTCTCGAGGGATTCATGGCACAATTGCTGCAGTAGTAACTTTAGGGGGTAGATACAGAAGGAGACACAGCCATCAACCTGAGATGTTCTGGGTCTCTCTGCTTGAGTTCAGCTTCCCTTCTACAGTTTATTAACTTCTCTCCCTTCTCCTCCCCTCATCATGATGCTATTTAATAAGATCCAAAGACAAGGGTTCCAATCCTGCAGGGTCTGCAAGATTTTTTGGTATGATTTTGGTCCTAACAGCTGACACAAGGTCACGAGTTTCTTTGCATTCCTGGAGACATGTTCTTCAGAAGATGGGAGCTGCTGCAGTGAGTGGGAATGATCCCCAGGGATCTCTGGGAGGAGGAAGTGTGTGGAATGAGGGTTTCATATTGCTAGAGTTGGAGGTTTCACTTTCTAAAAATACACATTCCTGTCATCTTTCTTTCACCCTATGTCACAGACAGGCCCATCTACCTACCACCTCTGAAAATTGTGCTGAGGGACCTGGTTATAACACAATTCAGGATGCAGAACATCTGGAACATGGCTCTGTCCTGATTTGTAGATGTACCCGTAGCTGTGTGTTCAGTGTGTTTGGGAGCACTGAGGCAGAGCTGTTCCTGGCTGTGGGAAGATTCAGGGACATGCTTGAAACGTTCTTGAGGTCTCACCTGCACATCAAGATGAAACTTACTCAACTATGTTGGGTAACAACTGTGTTGTGATTGGATCCCCTAATACAGTTGTTTTAAAAGTGTAAATGAAATCCAGTTCAAGTTGGAATTCCAGTAGGAAAAATCTTCACAGTGTGGTTTTTGGTCTGCTCTGTGGTGATGCATGAGTGGCACCCATAAGCACTCCATCACAAAAAAGGGTAACAAAGGTCATAATCAAGAACATAGATCAGTAAATTAAAGTAAAATTTGCATGAGCACAGACATCCATTGCTCCAGGGATGAAAATCAGATGTAAAAAGGTCAAGGGAATATATTGAGCCTGCTTTTTCATCTCCACCTTCAGGGTCAGCATTAATGGACTATAGCTTGTGAGACTGCTAATGTCAAGAGGCATTTCACCACTGACTGCCTCTTTAAAAGTAATTTCTACCATGCCCCTGAAAGCGAAACTTTAACAGTCTTCATCAGGAATTGGCCTATTTCCAGCCCATAAGATCATGGTAGTTGAGAGGAGATGGGGTCCTATTTAACAGAGTTTAAACATGTCATCCCTCTTCACTGAGTAAAATCCCATTCTTGAAGATACCTTTATTCACTAATGTGGTCTTTCACTGCCTTACCAGGTAACATTTTTAATTCTAAAATGCATATAGAAGATGAAAAAGCTCTGAGTTCAGAAGTGATTCCTTACAAAGGCAATGTTAAGATTATTCCATCTTCATCATCCAGCCAGCCCTTTTAACCACACTTCTATTTGCTCATCTTGCAAAATCTTCTTTAAGAAACCTGATCCAAAAATTACGAGTCTTTTATCTGCAGTAAATTAAGTACTTAAAAATACTTCCTGCCTTTTTGTTTTAATTTTTCACTGAGGAGGGTATTAGTTGCTTCCAGGAGAGTCATGAGGAAATGAGAGCCTGAATGCATCTTTCACTCCTTTGCTCTGGCAGGTCTAGAACATAAAGATCATATGACGAACACTAGAAAAAGAACTCACTGTGATCTTCTAGACTCTAGACCAAACTCCAGTATGTGACACAGGCCAAAGGACTTAGCTGAGTTAGTTCCTCTTTGAACTAGAGCAAATTCTTTTGAATCATGTACAGTCTTGATTTTAAAAAAATGCCAATGATGGAGAATCCACCAGAACCCTTGGTAAATGAGTGTTGTGGCTTGTTACCCTTACTAAATTAAAACCAAATCTTCTAGCCAGTGAATATTCTTATACCGTTGTCTGTTAGATTAAGGAGCCCTGTATTATTGAATTCACATTCCCCACATAGGTATTTATGGGCTGTGATCAAGTCCCCCCTTAAGCTTCTCTTTATTCAAATAAGCAAATGGAGCTCCTTGTGTTTTTTAGCTAAAAATACATTTTCCAATCTTCTCATAATTCTCATTGTCAGCTTCAAATCCCCTCCAGTTTTTCAACTTCTTTTTGAACTATTGCTACCAGAATTGGACACAGTATTCCAGAAGTGGTCCAGAACATCAAATACAGAAATATAATAAACTCTTTACTTCCTTGGTTATACATGTGAGGATTATATTAGGTCTTTTGGTCATTGCAGTGCACTGGGAGTTCATGATCAAGTGAATGGCCATCAGATCCCTGGGCCTTGATCAGTCTGCTTCCAGAGATAGTGCCCCCCATTCTGTATGTACTGCCTGCTTCGTTGTTCCTATGTACATGATATTTCCTTTGGCTGTGTCAAAACGTGTATTGTGGTTTGCACCTAGCCTCCCAAGCAGTCCAGATCATTCAATATCAGTGACTGACCTGCCAGCCTTTTGTCGTCTGCATGTGTTAGCAGTGTTGGTTTTATATTTTCTTCAGGGTCACTAATTCAAATGTTAAATAGCACTGAGCCAAGTGCCAGTCCCACTGAACAAGCATTGCCGGACTGGATTGCACCCATGGTCTGTCTGGTCCAGTTGTCTGTCTCAGACAGTGGCCAACATCAGACGTTTCCTAGAAAGGAAACCCCCAGAAGCGAACATGAAATAATCTGACCCTCAGTTTGATTTCATTTGGTCCTTGATAGTTGAATTAGGAGGTTTTGTATTTCTTCCAATGGATCAGTATTCTTATCCATATAAATATCCAGTTCATCTGGCTGCTTGGCCTCTTGCAAACCTGTGGTAATGAGTTCCACAGTACAAACCTCTTTTCAGCAGATGTCCCAGAGGAGGTATGTGATCTTCTCTACATCCACCATGTCTTAGTGCCACAAATTAGCCCCGAGCCCTCCCTGAGTGCCACTCTGATCCCCTTCCACTGCCTCATCTGCTGTGTTGTTTTCTGTTCCCTGCTATGTGCTCCCTGCCTGATCTGCCCTGCTTCCTGCCCTATCTGTTGCTATGCAGCCACCTATCCCCTTGCCATCCTGCCACATGCCACACACACAGGCTGCCCATGATACTTGTGGCATGCATGCCTCAGATTGGCCACCCCTGTATTAGATTTGACCTTCAAAGGTAATTTACATTTTGATAGTCCAAGACTAGCCTGAAGCTTTTGCCACAAACGTCCAGCATCCCCAAGGACTGTAGAACAAATAGGATTTTGATCCAGTCTGGTTTTTATCTCATCTGCTGGGATTTTGCATGTCCCAGCCACTCTCAGATGGGGCCCTGTCCCTTGTCTGGCTGAATCTGAAGCAGCATCCCTATTTGGCTTTAAAGAAAGAAGGGTTTTAAAGTAAGCTCCACCAGTTCTGTGCATCCTCAAGAGATGTCAGATTAGACCACATTTTCACTGTTGTCAGTGCAGGGAAAGAGAAATTATCTTTGAAAGTGGTAGTATTGTGGAGAGTTCACTGCTTAGCTTCACAAAGAGAGCAATCTCTAGACTACAAAAGGTCTGAGAGGGGCCTGCATGTTCCTGACACTGAATGGTTGGCTGGTTTCCATTGCTCTTGGTTGGAGGAGGTTGGGAACAAATCAACATTTGACAGGAACCGCACCTGAAGGAAACATGGTGACACATAGGAAACCATCATAACGGACTTAACATTTGCTGACAGTGAAGCGACACCTGAAGAGGGATTATCTGTGGGACTGAAATTAAGCCTGGAAAGCAAAAACAAGCCTTTCACCTACTCAGATGGCTGGAGGTCAAGCAGAGCACAAGTTTCTGAACCTAAGCTATGAGAGAACCTCCTGTAAATTCCTCTGCAGACGCTCAATACCTTTTAAGAAAAATGCCACTAGATCTGTGTAGACAAAAACTGTTTTTGAGGTGTCTGCGTGTAGGTGCTTTGAACGATACACATCCCTGTCGAAAGTGGGCAGGCATAAGTCTGAAGGGCAGCTACATATGGGTCCATATCATCTTCCAGTTTAGGATTTTGCAAATGAGCACAGAGCCCAGGGCCTCAATCAAGGCAGTGATTCAGACGTATTTTCTCCTTGCTGATTTCAGATGGCTTTGTTTTTGCAGTGACAGCATGCAAGAATTCCTTATTCAAGGTAACTGCTCCTGATTTAATAAGATCACAATAAGATTTACAAAGCAGTTGTTGGGGTCAGCCCTGAGTCTGTGGGCAGCACATAGTGTCCCCTTTTGCCCTTGGGGTGGAGAAATCTATAATAGCAAGCTCCAGTTGTGGGGCTGGGTGAGATCCTTGATTCCTTACATTCCTGTCTGGCCACTGGTGTTCGGCTTCAAGAATACATACCCAAATCTCAGCTGAAAAGAATTGTTGAGAAGTTAGAGAGATTGTTGGGTTATGCTTGCCTTTTGATACATTCTTTAAAAAAAGTCTTGGGTCTGAGCAAGCACTGCTCTGTCCAGAAATGTTCACATGTGTTCTGGCACCGAGAATTCCTGGTGATACTTCCTACTCACTGCAGACACCAAAGAATCTCCCTTAAAATCAAGTGATGCTCTGAGAACATATCCACAGTGATACACAACATTCATGCATCTCACTAGCTTTTTTGACCTGAGATGGCATCCAAAGGCCTCACCTGACTCATGGGATGGTAACTGAGCCTCCCGTTCCTCAATACCATCATCCATTATTCTTTTCAGTCAGACAGATTAGACGGAAAAGAATGATAGATGTGAGTTGGTGAAATTAGTGACCAAGCTCTAGGAAGTACATAAGGCTCATGAAGCAGTGTGATCTCCCTCAGATAAAGTGCTCAAGGAAGCAGATTTAAAATTCACTCTCTGTGTTCAGAGACTGTTAAAAATGTAGCGGGGAAACCTCAAGGTTCCTGTTCAAACAAATGGAGCTTCTGGATGTACTGGGTATGCCCTGCAGATTTGGTGGAGGAGTAGTAGGATTCCTGGCCTGCTTGGGTTGGTCAAGGAGCAGTTAAAGGTGTAAGTGAAACTGATAAGTTTGAGGAGCCTGTCCCTTTGGGTGAGTGGGGAAATCCTTCATGTTGTATGGGATTCAGTGGATCCACAAGTGCTGCAGGTCCCCTTGTAAGGGAGTTGTGAGCATGACTATTAGAAAGCAATCCTTCCAGAATGCACAGATTCTGGGAGCTGACTGACTGTCCAGGCACTAGTTCTGAGTGTTCATATCCAGAGTTCTCTCGATCTCCACTCTTCGTGGCAGTGAAGACACAGGCGAGCCAATCCGGCAAAAAAACACCGGCTTCAATAATCCGATGTTCCACCCTCCTGCACCGCACCCCCTCCGGTGTCCCACCGGCATCCCCATCCCAGATGTTCCGCGCTCCAAATTCTGGATCCCCAGGAAGCAAGGCCACCACAGGTACCAATTGCCTTTATACCATCAACTTTCTTAACTGCTTAGCGCCCACTCCTGCCTTGGGTTGGCTTTTGTCCCTCCTTGGACTCAAAGTCTATTCCCATCCATGGCTGTCCCAGAGAAGCCATCACCAGAAGGACTTGAAGGGATTAACTCCTTGGCACTGTGCAAAGGATAATTAAAGTCAGCACTAGGCCTGTGTCTCCTTTCCCTAATTGTAACTCATTTGCCATTGAAATTAAACCTTTTTTTAAAAAACATTGTACTAACTGCAAGGCACTAAAGAGACCCTGGTTCAGATCCTGGTGTCACAAACCAAGGAGAGCTTCTTGACCAAGATTTGCTTAGTGGCTTGTAAGAGTTTCCTCCCCACCCCACCCCACCCCACCACAAGATGTTGCTTTCAGGGCTTGGCTGGGTGGGAAGAAAAGCAAGGCTGTGTAGAGTGCATGAGTTCAAATGGTGCTTCAGGCATCAGGAGAACTGAGTAGGGATAAGCTGGGCTCCAGCAGCAAGATTCTCAGTGCAAATTTATTAGGATTGAGTCAGAAGAATCAAGTATGAATCACTGTCCCCTTCTCCCCTGATCCCTGTTCCAAATAATATTGGAAATAAGCATAGAGATGGAACAACAGTGCTATATAAGTGAGATATATGGTTCACATTTCCATAGGATAGTGATTAATTCTCCTATATATTTTGGATTGGCAGATATCAGATAATCTTAGTACAGGAAAATAGCTGGTTAACCAGCCTTTTAAATTTGGGACAGGCAGATGTCTGTTTAAAGCTTCCCTGAAATGTCTGGTAAATGCCCAAGATGTGCAGGTGGTTGTGGTAAAAGGCCACTTCTTTCCAGCATTCCAAGCAGGGACAGAGCTATGGGTATTTTTATTAGGTGACATACACATCTGCAGCTACCACAGAATTGCACTTGGTGAGTGACCTGTCTTTTTATAGCAAGAGTCGCTTGTGGGTCTGGAAATCCCTCCTTATTTGTACTGCAGCACCTAATCATTCTTCTAATTTTGTTACTATTTGAGGTCTGTCCATTTCAATGAACTTAGGAATCTGAGCTGAGGAGGCTTTGAATTGTTTATCTAAACTTCTTCCAGCTCCACATCTCTTATAAAAGCAGAAAGAGCCTAACTAGGAGCCTTACTGGATCAGAGGCCAGATTCATCAGAGCAATAACTGGGAGATGTTTTTTGAACAGGAACTTTTCCCCATCTTTTTTGTTTTTTAAGCATGTGAATGAATTAAGTAAAAAGGACAAGTCCTTCTCCCCCATTTTGGGAGAAGAATTACATAAAACTTGATCCTTGCAGTTTGAGCTCAGAGAAGATCATTTGAAACCCAGGGTCCTACCTCACCCATAGGGTGGCTTCAGCAGAATGCTCCATGCTGTATTTATAGACATTGTCGTGTGTGAATAGAATTGTATTGACTTCTTAACTTCTAGTACAACTACCTTTGCCAAAAGTGCTCTCCCGCCAGACAAATCTGAGTAAATATCTCTCTGACACCTCAGTTAGTCCCACATGGGTCTAGGTAGGACCCAAAGCATGACAGGATGCCACCATGATGCTTGCATATCCTTCAAACAAGTGGGATGGTTTATTTTCCTAGTGTAGTTCCCTGATATTGTCCAAAGGTTTCAAGATGGTTATGTTCTGGATGGAAAAGCTTCAATTATAAAGAAGCAGATCTGACGTGGAAAAAATTCCCATTTGTTAACAAGTGGTGAGAGTCCAAAAAGGAATATTGAATCAACTTGTCTCTCTGGATACCAATCTGCCCCTCTTCCCTCCCCCCCCCCCCCAAAAAAAAAAAACAAACAAAAAAACCCAAAACCAGTGGTGCATTTTTTGCACACATCTTCAGAGGCCTCCAACTCACTTTCACTTGTGACCTAAGCCAGGATTTGAACCCGGGTCTCTTGAGGGGGAAAAAAAGGTTAGTTTAACCCACTTTGCCATGCAGTCCTACTTCCTAGTGTGCCACCTGAACTACCAAGAATCAGACCCCTGTATTTCTATTTATTATTTAGCATTTAACAACTAGTCCTAGTGATAATTACGTAACTGCTGAATTGATTAGAAAGCAACAGTTCTTGCTCTTGCTTACTTTAAACAAAAAAAATAAGAGCAGAGCAGATTTGAGAGTTTGACAAGCTTAATAGCAGTATCAGTATTTTAAGGACATGGCTAGTAAACATGTAAATATTGCCAGTCAGGACTAATTGGCCCATGCTTGTGAACGAGCAGAGGCATGCAATTTAGGTTTCTTGTGGCCAGAATCGAGCGCTTTTGTCCCAGCCATACATCAGTAAAAGAAAGCAGTGAGGCTTCTGATAGCCAGTCTGTTTATGGAAATTCCACGGGTTAGCTGATGCCTTAGCTTTCTGCACAGACATTTACTAAAGTAAGGATCTGGAATCAGTAAGTGGAATGTTCTGTCCAAATCACCCCTAAATTTCAGATGTCTTCTCCAAAACTTCTAACCTATAAAATTCACACACACCTGAAGAAAAACACAGCAGTTTCAGTGAAAAGAGACCTGCTGAAAGCTGGTGAATTCTGGGAATGTGCGTGTTGGCGCACATAATAAAAAACAAGAACGCTATATCCAGGTCTGGAGCCATATATGCTTTGACTTGACAAGCGGAGCATAGCTTTAAGTACGCATAGTCAATCTTTCATTTTGCAGCAGTAAATATACTGCTTGAAATTACTATAAAAGCAAAAAAGTTTGAACAACGTAAGACCTTGCTATAGCTTGCACTGTTCAGACTGTTCTGAGGGGTGGCAGTTTGCTGAGTGTGAAAGTTAGCATGGTTCTACTGTACATTAAAGGTGTTTATACACTCCCTCCCAGAGTGGGGAGGTGAGAGGGCACTTTAATTGGAGCAGCTCCAGAGCTGCTCTAATTAAAGTACCTAAAGCATCTTAGGTATCGGCATCCCTGCACTGAGCTTAATCATCGAATGAGTTTCAGATAAAGCGCCCCTGCCACCATTTTTAAGTGTGGGGACGCTGATACACAAGATGCTGGAGTCTGGTGGAGCGTAGTAATTACCACACTCCAGCAGACTCGCTGAATTGAGTCGGCTCTGATTACAGCACATCAGAGCAGCCTCGCTGCTCGTGTATAGGTGCCCTTTGGCTCCAGAATGCTGCAGTTACTGCAGGGCTCAGGGCTGTCGCTGTCAGATATAATCGCTCTTCCATATAATATGTGATGGATTTTTGGGGCCTTATCACTAGGGCTGTTGCTTAAATGTCTGGAGTATACGAATGGCTAGGAATGTCACACAGATTGGTAACACTGTTGAGGTGGCATGCTCACTTTATGGACACAGATAGGAGGATCACCTTGCATTTGTTTCTGTTTACCCCTCAAGATGGTCTCTTGAATCCTTGTTTGTAAGTTCCCAAATAATCATTTGATCCTCCCCTGGACAGAAATTGTTTTGAAGATTTGGAATAGGGGTGGGGAAGCAGTGTCTAAAGAGGGAAATGCCAGTGATTTACTGGAATACACAAAGGGAGAAGACATTGTGGTACTGTGGTAGAGTCTTAAGATTACCTTGGTAAGGACCCGAGTTCAATCCACAGGCCTGGTCACTTGTGCCAGAGGCTGCAAGAACTGCTCATTGCCTTGGTAGGAGCAAGATAAAGAAATGGGGGAGGGAATGCCTTTTATCACTCAGCCTCTGGCCTCCTGGGCCAGTCAGGACTGGTGTTCACAGGCTCCAAAGGAGTCCCAAAAGACAATGTGAAAAATATCTGCTTGTTATCCCTTCAATGAATCTGGCCTCAGAGATGAGGCATTAGACCTTTCTGCTGTATCCAGGGTGTGTTGATTATGTGGTGCAGGAGTATGTCATCTGCCTCCCCTCTGTGCAGCCCCAGATCCAATAATGACCAGTCACCATCCCGCCTTTGTTCTCCACCC
>NW_005842348.1:1343919-1353154 GCF_000455745.1 Alligator sinensis | reverse complement strand
GTGAAAGGCAAAGTGCAAAACAACTTTGAAGAAACAAACAGCAGCTCCCAAAACTCTAGCGGTAAGTATGCTTGCTCCCTCCCGCTGTTATTTACAATGTGCATTTCTAGGGCAGGGAAGAAGTTGGATTAAGCTGTGATCAAAGTGGTTATTTATTTAATGACTGTATTTGTAAAGCTTTTAGGTACCCAGTGTTTCACCAAGTTATCACCTGCCTCCCCAAGGCTCCTGACATTCTGTGGCCTGTTTTGAATTGTACTAATTAGGAGAAAACTCTCAATCTTCCAAAACTCGGGTGTCTTAGACTGGCCTTTAAAACGAGAGAAAGAAACCCAGAGGGTGTATCACCTGATTAATATAGAGGAGGATTAGTGTTATTTATCTGTATCGGTGAATTTACCTCGTAAAGCTAAGCCATTTTTCACAGGGCAATTGAAATGTAAGGGGATTACAAATAGAAAAGCAGTTTACATATTACATTGATCTTGAATATGGCAATTTTGTGGCACTTCACTATAATTGGAATCTGATTTATCAAAGTTAATTATGAGGAGGACAGACTGTATTTGATGTACTCTATCAGCTGACATATGAATGTGTGAGCAGGCGACTAGCTTGCTTGGCTCTAAACAGAGTTTACATTCAAAGGAACTCAAATTTTTCCCTTTCCTGGGGTTTTCTTTTATTGTTACCTTAAACTAATATCTCCAAAGTATAATCCTCATCTTAGACACAGTCACTTAGTTTGGGTAGTCCGAGAGCAGTGGTTCCCAAACTGTGAGTCACAACCCCAAATGGGGTCACAACATCACCGGATGGGGTCATGGGGGTGGGGGTTCTGTGGGTTGGGAGTGAGGGGCCATGCTGAGGAAATGTTTTGGAGGCACTGTCCTACAGGTTTCCTTGTAGGGTCTTTGTTGCATCCCACTCTGTAGTTCCCTGTGCTTGAGAGCAGGATATCAACCACTCTTATATTCCCAGACTGGAGCTAAGTGGATGTACCTGATATAATTTCATCTGAGCATTTCTATGCGAGATTCAGTGACCCAACAAAATCACAGGTCAGAAGAAGAGCACTGCATGCCTCGCTGGGTTCAGGCAACCCTTGTGCTTCAGGGTTGAACCAAGCACTACCTGAGAAGGGTTAGGAAGAAATGTCCCGTTGAGCCATGTTGCAAAATATTCTGTTGGTGAGGGGTTATATGCATGTAGAAAGCAACTGTTATGGCCCTCGGGGTTGAAATTTACTACGGAAGACTGTAGTGAATTGAAAAGAGAGCTATGTGTTAATAAAATACCAGGTATTGTGCTATGGGGATCAAGCCTGTACTAATCCAAGTTCACCACAATTGCAGCAATTCATTCTGGGACAGAAAAACCAAAAGAAAAGAGATGTAAGCAGAACCCATCAGGTGAGCTTATCCATGTTTCAGGCCCTTGTGCTATCTAGTCATCCTTTTCTGCCTCTTATCCCAGGGGTGATAAAAAACATTCCTTGTCTTCCTTGATCACAACACTGGGCAATTAAAAATTACAGTAAATTCTTTAGTTTGTGTAAAATGCCAGGATAATTGATTAGAGATCCAGTACATTTCTGAAAATGGCCGTTCCATACTCAACAGACCTTTTCTCTAAATCAGAACTCCTGCTTTTAGTGGTTGGCATTTTCCAAAGTATTTTTCTCACAAAGTATGTGGGGTTTTCAACGCAAACTGCTTAAGGTGTTTTGTATGCCCCATTGAAAGCCAAAGGCAGTTGGGTGCCTAACTCCTATAGGCCCCTTTGCAAACTTCAGCCAGTTTATGTTCCTTATCCACTCCTCTGAGCCCTGCAGAGCCAATACAGCTATGGGAGAAGGGTATACATATCTTCATTCCTGTACATCATCAACAGAATAGTTTGAGTTCAACTGCAGATCAGTGATTTAAACCTGCACAGGTATATTGAAGGCCTGTAGGGTTTGCCTGAGTAGCACTGACAGCCTAATCTGAAGATTGTCTTAACTGTAACATGATGCAACTAGAAAGATCTTTACATGCTGGCTAATGCACAAAAAGGACCAGGTAGGTAGAACTGCAGACCTGGCAATTAGACAAATGTATATTTTTTATCTGTAAAATGAACAGAGCTGATTTGCAGTCATAATAGATAAATAATGCACAATCCCACCGTTCCATTTTTACATTCCAAACACCTAGTCCACCACTCAGGGAGAGAGTCACTGCAGTAATCTGTTAGGCTACAAACTTTCTCTTTTTGTTTTAGTTTTTGTCACGAGAGAAAATTAACCCAGTGAATGGAAAGAAGTTGAGGAGACAGTGCAAAAGAAAAAGAGGGGGGGGGTGGAATATTTTGGATAGCTTGGCAAGTCAGGATCATTTAAACTACTTTTCAGTTTTACCCCGTTATTACTCATTTTCAGGCACATCACAAACTCTCTCCCCTATCTCCCTGTACTGAATCAAGTTGTATGCATGGTTCTGTTGAGTCAGCTTGTATGGCAGCTGACTCAACAGAACCATGCATCAAGTAAGAAGACCCTTTCCAAAAATATTTTTCCTCGAGTATTCTGTGGTTTGTTCATCTTCTTTCATAATGGCAAGTGCTGCCATGTATATTGGATGTGTTTGTGTTTTATTTTAATATCTTTTGTGGGGGAGCTGGCAAGTTTTTGCGACAAGGTAGCCTAAAGTGGTGCTTGGCCTGTGAGAACTGAGTGATACCAATGAACTCTCCAGGGTTGCTTGTGAGATGTGGGTGCCCTGCCTGAGCAAAGTTAAATGTGTTTCTTCTGGGTCAGGACATGAGAAAATCCCAATGTTATGGTATTTGAAATGGCAGCTTCTACACAGTGAATGCCTCCTCTAATCCAGCTCAAAAATAGCCTGACTTGTAGGGAATTAAACAAAATAAGCACTAATATATCACCTTAAGGATGTTCCCTTTCTTGCATTTTCCTTCACTGTCCCTTTCTGCATCCCTCTTTTTTGTCTATTCCCGTACAGCTTCATTTTTTTCTTTCATCCCCACTCTTTGCCTTCTTTTGTGCTGCTTTCTACATGACATTTGCTGTCCTCCTTGGCTCGCTGCCCAGCCATCTTTTATTTACTTTCTTCATAGCCTCAGGAACAAGTTCAAAACAGTATTCTCATTAATGGCAATATAAGCATCCTGAGAGCAGTGTGATAGACTGCCAGCGCATATCACATAGTGACTGATTTTGTGCCCTGGACCAGTGGGGTGCCAGTGGCGTGCCGGGATGTGACCTGTATCATTAACTATAGTGTGCACTGTCCTGTCTTTTTCTTCCCCCATTTCTTCTTTACATAAATGTGTTCAGTGTTTTGCACATCTTATATGAGCTTTAGATATCCAGCTCTCTGGAAGTGGTTCTGGTATTCACCCACTGCACAATGTTGCTTTTTCTTTCCATCATACAGCTTTCACATAGGTAGAGTGGAACAGCTGGTAACAGTGCAGTTAAGTGTATAATAGCATAGCACCACTCTCTCTCAATCATCCCCACCTTGGTAGCTGTAATATCACCTCAGCTAAGCTCCATATTCTTCCTCCTCTGAAGAACATGACCCACCCCTGGAGGATTGTGCACTCTGATTCTGCACAGCAGTGTGAGAGCAGTGCTCTCCTTGTTACCCAGCCCCAGGAGGTTTTGGGGTAGGAATTGCTAAGGATATGTTTGACTGCTGCTTAACTTTATGGTGAGGATTTGAAGTGTTTGTGTCTAATTTCTGAGCCCCTAAAAGAATCTATTGTCTAAATCTGTGTCTGGGGAGAAAGGAGCAGCTGAATGAGTTTTCAGAGAATTCCCTTGCTAGGCTTGAGATGCATAGAGCAAGTGCTGCTCTTATAACTGGCTCCATCAGTATGGTAGGCTGGTCATACTGAAATGCCAGTGAAGATGAAGCAACCGCTAAGAGACCAAAGTGGTGATAAGACGGTTGAAATTTCCTAGGCAAAAGCCTCTTGGGTGGAAACATAATGTTTCACTCCTGGAAATGGGCTCCTTGTTAGTTTGAACTCAGACTGCCAAATCTCATGAGCTGCAAGTCCTACACCTTGCCTGTGCCATGACTTCTCAGTCATACAAATGAAACACGCACAGAGAAAAGTGATAAAATAGGACATGTCCTCATTACACAATGTAGCACCGCTTAGTAGCTGTGTCTGAGTCCATCTGTGAGAGCACAATCTCACCCCAGTTCTGTGGGAAGTGCAATAGTGTCCATGGATAGTTGTCGCTTGGTTTGTGTTGCATTGCGTTTGCTAGAGAAAGCCCATTAGTCAGTTATTCTAGCAACCCCCCAAAATGTACCATCTGAGGCTGTCAAGTAAGTGCTTGGGGGAGAGCGTCTTCAAGCCAGGCTGGAACACAGAGCTCAAGTGTTAATGAGGCTGAACTATCTGAAAGAACCTTGTGGTCTCTAGCAGATGGCACATGGAGCAAATTGCCAAAATCCCTATACTTATCTCATGAGGCTTGCATCTTCTTAACATCTTATTTTCCTTAAGAAAGCAAAATCAGAAGCTAGGTAGTATCTTGTGCGCACGTTTTCCAAGTGACAGCAACAAGTAAAAACGACACACAACCTTCCAAAGGTTGTGGGTGAAAGGGACCTCAGAAATGTGCCATTAAAGCTGAGGAGAGGTCATGATGTGACATGGTAAGGCCAACAAGAGCTGGGGAATATCATACTGATAACTGGCAGACAAGGTTCTTTGGGTAACTCTGATATCTAGATCGGATATCTAAAACCTTGTCTGCCTATGTCCTTAGACCAGCATGGCTACAACTTACATCCCTGATACTGATAACTGGGCTTTAGACATTAAGGCAGCAGGATATTCTCTATATCATTTAAGGAGAACATGAGACTGTGTTTAAAATTGTCTCAGCAGATGGATTTTTGTTGGAAGTGGTTAATCTACCCTAAGAGTGGCCGAAATGCTTGTGTGGTGCCTTAAAAATACCATCCAAAGGAAACGATAAAACTTCCTTCTGCACTGTGTGCAGCACAGACAACCTGCATAGAGATTCTGGAAATGATGTGCGTCTTGCTGAAGTTCATTGTCTCAGCTGAGTGAGGTGCAGATGGTTTAATTGAGAGTGGTGTTGGTGTGTTGGGATTCATTCACTGTTAATCATCTAAGGGGAAGTTAAGAGCAAGGGCTCAGTTAGGAGAAAAATGCCTTCCTGGTGTGTTTTACCATTCATTTAATAGTTTTAAGATCCTTAGATCCTCAGAGTTTTCCTTTTTCAATTTCTCAGAGACCCAAAAATTGTTTGCCAACCAACTAATGTAATTCTTTTACTAGAAGAGGGATCAGTGTTAGATAATTTGGGGCCTGTAGGAAGATGCAAGTGATAAGGAAAGCAACACAAAGGCAAAAGCACATAGACAAGGGGCTGCAGCAGGGGCAGGCAATTATTTTGGGCAGAAGGCCACTTACCAAGTTTTGGGGAGCTGTCAAGGACTGCATGGGGAGCCTCGCCCCTTGACAGTTGCTCCGCCCCGGTCACCATATTGGGACCGGAAGTGGGGGGCCCCCCCCAACCCCTAGCCTTTGCCACTAGAAGTCTCTCCCCTTGCCCTGGAAATACTCCTTTTGCAAGGAAGGGTGCTGGAAACTGGAATAGAGAGAGAGACACAAACACACACACAACATCTACTATAACTTATTTTAATTCTATTTAAAAATATTTTTGTACTGATTTCTGTGTTTAAAAAAAGTGTATCTAGAGGTGACTGCATAATAGCTCAAAATACAGTCCTATTGTGTGTTTATGTGGGCAGTAAGGGGGTGTAAATGGCAGGGTGTGGTTGGGGAGTGTGTGCGTGTGTGTGTGTGCGCACGCGCGTGGTGGGGTGTGGGTATGGTGGCGGGGTGTGGGGTATGTGGCTGGGATGGGGGCTGTAGAAGGGTGTGGGTTTATGGTGGGTGGGGTGAGACTCTGGCGCCTGCTGGGGTCTGCTGCGGCCCCACTGCCTGCTGGGACCTGCTCTCGCACCAGGGCCTGCCACGGCCCCGCCACCCACCATGGCTCCACCACCTGCCAGGGCCCCCCACGGCTGTGCAGCCTGCCAGATCCCTCCAAATCCAGCCACAGGCTCCCACTGGGTCCTGCTGCTGCTGGCCGCCTGTCATCTTTGACAGGCAGCCATGGGCAGATAAAAATTAATTTTCTAAAATTTTTAGAGGCCCCGCAGGCTGGATAGAATGGGCTGCCGGGCCAGATCTGGGCTGTGGGCCGTATTTTGCCCACTTCTGGGCTATAGCTTTGGACTGAAACCCAGGAAACCCATCTTATGTTCCCAGCTCTGCCATTGAATGTATATGCTGTATAATCACAGACAAGTGTCTTCCCCCTTTGCATCTGTTTCTGTTCCCCCATCTCTTATCTGCGTTGTCTAGTGGGACAACCTCTTTGGATCAGTGATTCTCATATGTGCAATACCCAATATAATGCAGCTATCATCTTGTTTGAAGCCTATAGATCCTTCTGTATTACATAATAGCACCAGTAATATCACTCTTGGGCTGTCTGTGTGGATTAAAATCAATGATTATATAAATATTAGAGGTACACTGATACATTGGTCCAATATTGGATCAGCACCAATATAAAGAAAATTGGCAGTATCAGAAATCAGCCTGATGTGGCCAATATACGGCCATTGCATGTGCGTAGCCACAGCGCAGCACATAGGCAGCGAAGAGCACAGCCCAGCAGCTTGAAGAGCTGTGTGCAGCTGGTAAGTCTGTTGTAATGGACAGGGAAGGGGGAGGGAAGGGGTGTGGGGAGGCAGATCAAGTCTCTATGGTGAGGAAGGGAGTGGGGCTAGAGAAGGGGCTGCCCAGCTGGGGTGGGGCACAGGATGGGGCTGCAGCTCATTTGGGGGGCGGGGGCGGCTCCCACCACTGCACGCACCCAAGAGGACACGGGGGGAGAGGGGGTATGCCCCTAGATCTGTGCAGGGCAGGGCAGGGCAGGCTTCAGCTGCGGACTGGGGTTGGGGCCAGGGCCAGGACTGTGCCAGGCTCTTCCCAGTGGGGGGACTGGACCAGGCTGCACTCAGGGTGGGTGGCAGCGCTGCTGGGAGGGGAGGTTGGGGGGGCTATGGTGAATTTTGGGGTGGCTGCAACCCCCTCAACCCTCCCTCCCAGCGCTGCCCACCCCAAGCGCAGCTCTGGCCCCAGCCCACAGCTCCAGCCCACCGCACTGCGCACAGATCCGGGGCACACACCCTCTTTCCCCAGGCCCTTCTGGGGTGTGCACAGTGGCAGGAGCCACCTCCACCCCCCCGCGTCGCCCAGACAAGCCTCAGCTCTGCCCCATGCACCGCCCCACCCCAGCTGGGCAGTACCTGCCCCAGCCCCACTCCCTCCCTCACCATGGGGGCCTTGATCTGCCCCGCAACACTCCTTCCCTCCCCCTCCCCTTCTACCACAACAGACTTATCAGCTAGACGCTGCTCTCCATGCTGTATCAGAAATCGGCTATTGGTATCAGGCCCAAAAATCCCTATCAGTGGACCCCTAATAAATATTAGACTATTAAAACAGATTCTTTTTTATTTAAAAAAAAATCTTTTAAAAATAAACCTGTTTAAATTTTAAATTGAAAATCAAACTAAGGATTCTGTTTACTATAATACATTAAAATCATTTACATGAGATTTTAAAGCAATTCTGCATAACTGTAGGTGTTTTACATATAAAGTGAAGGGGAAACATTTTTAACTTCAGTGAACTTGCATTTTAAAAATAGTACATGTGCTTCAGTCAGTATCTTTATTATTGTAGAGTTTTAAAGGGGAGAAAATTTAGCATTTACATGTTTGTCAGATGTTAGTGGATTGAGTTCTGTTGTGCAGGAAACTTGATTTTGGTCACATTTTGTTTTTAGTTCTGGTAGCAAGGGATAGAAACAATATCATCATCATTTAAACTAATTAATTAAAAGTAAAGAAACCAACTTCAAAATGAAAAAGCAGGAAAGTTTGTTTTCTACTGATCAGTGAATAAAAGCCATCTAAATGCAGCCTAAAATAAACATGATCAAAAATGCTTCTTTCAGCATTTGCTAACATAATAAACTGTATAGTTTAACATACATTTATTCAGATACTTAATCTCTATTATTCTTTGCATAAATGTGCATAGAATCATAGAAAATTAGGGTTGGCAGGGACTTCAGGAGGTCATCTAGTCCAACCTCCTGCTCCAAGCAGGACCTTCTCCAGTTAGATCATCCCAGCCAGGGCTTTGTTGAGCCGGACCTTAAAAACCTCTAAGGATGGAGATTTCCCCACCTCTGTTAACCTATTCCAGTTCTTCACCACCCTCCTAGTGAGAGAGTTTTTCCTAATATCCAGCCTAAACCTCCCATGATAGATATAGTGCATGCTCCTGCTTAGCAAAAAGGAGGACCAAATTGAGCGTAGTGCCTATGTTTTGTTGTAATTTAGTGCATTTTAAAGATTATCCAAACCAGTGAAAATAAAACTCTCTTCAGGGAATGTAGCAAAAATGTAAAACCAAGATTAAAATTAGTGATTTTTCAAACAACAAAATGGTTACTGAGTCTCCCCTGATGCTCCTTAGAACCTCTGCTTAACCGTGTTTCTTCAGGAGAGGTGACTTGTGACACTCTCCAACACCTTTGACGTATGGTTGTTTCCTCCAATATCATCAAAGGAATGCACCCTCATATCTCAAGCAGTCTGTCAGGAAGGATGTGGCCTCATCAAAACATCCCTCCATCTGCAAGGAGTAGTGCAGACGCACTCTGGTGCTGCACCCTGTCAGCTGGTTTCGGATGGGCTCAGAAAGATGTCAAAAAAAAGGTTCCACTTCTTGTAAATGAGTCAAAATGGCTTCTCCTAATCACAATGGTTCAGCCATTTGGAGAATCAGACTTACATCATGTGACTTGTAACTGATCACAGTCAACTAACCAACCTGAAATTCAAAGAAGAATCTCTGGAAAAAATGCAGCAAAGCTTGCAGCTAACTTAAGCACATAAATATGCAATACAATATTTGCTGAAAGTCTTGGAAATGTTGCCAAGTAGCTCCACCTCCCCAAAAGCTTTTCAGTCTCAAAAACAGGTCAGTGTTGATGTAAAATCATTTAGTTTTGAATATTTGGCCTATGTCTGTTAGTAACCCACAATCAGAAATAAATTCAGCCATCTTTTCCTTTTTTTGGTTG
>NW_005842348.1:1341123-1343909 GCF_000455745.1 Alligator sinensis | reverse complement strand
GGAAAGAGATTTCTGTTTTTTATTCACAAACCCAGTTCACCTCATGGATGGCTGTCTGATTATATGATTATGCTGCAAGGGAAATTGCACTTCAGACATGACAGCACCAGAAAGGCTTGATCAGAGCTCAAGGCCCCAGCCTAGAAGGAATCATTCTGTGTTCCTTTTCAGAAATGACTCCAGTAGACACATACACTTAGAGCTGTGACTCCAGAGACAACTTCTTCCCGTTCACTGCTTTACCTGCATTTGGGTTGTCTCCGACTTAGTCAAATATTGATACATTGAGCCAGTTATTAACAGACAGGGAGAAGGAAACAGTGACCTTGAGCCTGAACCAAATCCTGCCAGTTTTTCTGCAGCCAGAGGGCATCAGTTCATTGGGAAAAGCAGTAAAACAATTAACCTGCGAAATGTTGTAGCAGTGCTATAAGAAGTCATAACAACACTGGGACCAAATAGCCACACATATAGCTAGTTTTGGTTTGCAGTCTTCAGACTGACGCACAAAAGTGATGGGCTTGAGGAAAATGCCACTAAGACAACATGGCATAGTCACAAGCAAAAACCCTTCATGTTTATGGAGAATATACAGAATAAGAGATTATCAGAACCTCAGAATGTAACTGTGGATTACTGAAGATCTTCTAATCGCTTGACCTTTGAATAGGTTCTTCTCAGAATAGCTGAGGCAGGGCAGGTATAACATTACATTTGTGTGATGCTGACACACAGGAGCAGTGTCCAAATTACAAGGCATGAGTACCTTAATGAGGAGAAAATAACAGGTACTAAAGGGTTCATTCATCTAGCACTTAATGGCTATACAAGTACTAGTGGCTGGAAGCTGAAGCCTGACAATTTCAAATTAGAAATTGAACACTTTTTTACACAATGAAGGTGAGTAACAGTTTGAACATACTCCCAAGGGAGGTGGTAGATTCTCCATCTCTTGATATCTTCAAATCAAGACTATCTGCCTTAGTTGGACACAAATTATCAGTCTCAATACAGGCAGTCCTCAGACTTACAACACAATTGGTTCTTGAAGACCGCATCTTAAGTCTAAACATTGTAACTCAGAACTGATTTTCCCATAGGAAACAACATTATAAATGGGGGACTGTTCCTGAACCAAGGCCCAATACCCTATTTTCACTAAAAAATAACCCAGAATTTTGTACTCAATCTATTATAGATGAGTCACATAGCTACATTAATATATTTATGTTGTAAATAGCAATCGTATTGAGTTGGAAGGACTTCTTTGAGGTGACTTTGCTGGACTTGTTGAAGGGCTCTTGGTTGGACTTTTTGAAGGGTTCTTAGCCAGAGTCTTCTCAAGAGTCTTGGCTGCAGGTTTTTCTGGAGTCTTGTCTGCTTTCTTAAAGAAAGTGTCCAAGTAAGTTTGGACAGATGTTCTCCAGGGAGTTAGGCGATGCAGCAAACTTATTCGCTGGCGTGGCGTTGTGTCGGATCACTTGTTGTAAAGTCGAAACTGGCGTCAGAAAGTTGAAACAGGTTGTCAGTTTATAAATGTTGTAAGTGTGAAATGTTGTAACTTGAAACATTGTAAGTCGAGGACTGCCTGTACAGGGGAAACTTGACAAAATGCAGTAATTTCTGCATTTTGTCAGATGTGCAGAAAACAAGATGAGAGGATTTGATGCTCCTTTCTGGCTTTAAATTCTATGATGTATTGAAAAGAAAGAGGTGTATAACTCCTGAACTCTTGCCGTTGGCCAAGACATCCAGGAGAGTTCTCTCTCCGCAGCAGAGTAACAAACAGAGACAATACCTTAATAATAAGGATTGGGAGGGTATTTTGGATAAAAAGTGCCACTTGTCCATGCAGTGCGTTATTTGCGTTTCGCCTGGAAAGATGAAGGGATGATACCACACAGAGCGTATTGATTTTTATTGAGAATTGGAAGGTTTTGTTATCCTCCCAGCTCAAAAGGGAGACATGGACAGTGTTGATTGTGACTGACACAAACCTTAGCTACCTTTAGGGTGGGCTGATAGAGCTCTCTAACTGAAGCTGTAAGATGGATCATCAAGCATGCTTGTATTTTATTAAATAAAAATGTCACACTGGAGGGGGGAGGGAGACAGAGTAAAATCGAAAAGAGCTGCAGTAAGTAGAATTCTGTATATGCGGTGTAGGACCTTCTTAGAAACAAGTAGCAATGAAGAGCAGTTCCAAGAGGCATCCTTTGCTCATCATCAACTAGTAGAAATGATTTAAGAGTTGTCAGTGTTCTGTGCCTAGTAGTGCACGGCATACGACTTAGTGCCATCCATTCATGCAGTTCCCATAGTGCTGTCCATCCATGCCTTTTCCCTACCACCACCAGTCCATCCATTCATGCATTGTCAGCTGGCCCCCTGCTGATTAAAGTCCTCTTTAGCATTACTGGGCTTTTTCACATTGAAATACTTAGCAGGAAGCCTCTGTGCCTTCTTGATATCCAAGCCTCCCCAAGACAGTGCTAGTCAGGATTTTATCACAGAATGAGGCTCTTAAATTCATCAGAAATTTAAAACTTGGACCAGTCTCCGTTATTGTTGTTCTCCCCCCTCCACAAAGGTTCAACATGCAGGGTTCCTCATCAGTGACCATACTAGCAAGCCTGCACATGTCCGAAACTGCCCTGGGCAGCTTTACAGGCTAGCATGATGCTTCCTGCTCATGCTCCAGTCTTCTGCGGTGCTGGCTTCTGTTGACTGAAAGCTACTGAGCATTTCAGGATTTCCATTCCTTTTTACCGTGGCTGTCATGAAAA
>NW_005842348.1:1333748-1341092 GCF_000455745.1 Alligator sinensis | reverse complement strand
GTCATAGTCCCATAATCCAGCTCTGAACACAGGCACCAGTTCTAGATACAGGACCAGTTACCTTATCACCTATGCTATCACTCATCCCCAGAGTGGGATTTGACCATCGTCTTCTCCGCAGTCTGCCAGGCATAGTAGTTGGGAGAAGGTTGCACATTGAGTCTGAAGGTTTCCAGTCAAGGTTCACAGCCAAAGGTTTTGTGAGGAGGCCTGGAGTTTCTTGTATTGGCCTTGATTTTTGTGGTTCAGTCCTAGTCCTGTATATTTAGCATTAGGGTATAACTTGGGAAAAAAAATGTCTGTGGACATTTCAAGGTAGAAATGCTACCAACGTTAAAAGAAGCCACTCATGGGAAGCTTACTGAGGCACTGAGAGAAAGTATGTTCCTGGAGATGTAGTCATTTGCTATAAATGGAGAGCCATGCCCTGCAACAGCTAATTTTGGAGGTTTGGCATAGGCAGAAGGATGAGCAAGGGTCCAGACCTGTGTAGGATGCAGCAAGGTCTCTCCCAGTCTCAATGTTTAAATCTCTTTCTTTTTTACAGAAACCGCAAGTCCCCTGATTTCAAATCCTTTCCCGCTTTTACAAAGTAAGTGCCATGGATGTCTTGTGGTGCACCTTGGTGGGTGTTTCCACCTAGCCGCCTTGGTTGTCCTGCCCTGTTAGTACTTTTTTCATGAATAAATGTTTTTATTACTGGGCCAGTAATAATTAAAAAAATGAAATGCCTCACTTCTGTGGCTATTGTTTAGGGTTTAAATGAGATAGAAATGAATGCAGGGTTCTTAGTCGAGTTGTGGTGCTGTGCATGGCTGCTGTGTCTTTCTGAATCACTTTCAACCTTTGAGGAGGCAGATGACAAATTTATGGAGAACACTTGTTTTAATACACCCGTGTTTGAAGACTAAAAATGAACCCAGTTTTGAGTTTCACACCTTCACAAGGAAGCGTGTTGTAATGGCTTGACTTATTATAATCACTTTCCAGAAACAGCTGAGACCCCCCTTACTCCCCCTGCATGACAAGGTGCATAGGAAGATAATGAGGGATTGAAAATGATGGAGTGGGGAATGGATTGTTCCAGGTAGACTTTGAGGTTCGATTGCTGTCACTCATTCTTTAAGAGAAGGGAAAGCTAACGAGCGTCCCACACTTTTAATAGACAGGGTAACTGTGTTGTGTTATCCTGTAATTTTTATCCTTGTTGTTGTTGTTGCTTGGTTTATTGCTTCATCTGACGAGGTATCACCCCAGCAGGATTCGCAGTCTAGGGTCTTAGTCCTTAACCATGAGATGCCCCAAGAGTCCTGCTTGTTGATTTTATTTTTATCCTTGAGGGATGGCAGTGGCGAAAGAATCTTTCTTGTGCTCTTTCTCCCTCTCTTTCTCTTTTTCTTTCTCTCCTTTAAAGATTTCAAAAACAAGTGGGATTTCTCTGTTGCTAATTGTAGTGATATCTGAAAAACCCAATTGGTTACCAAGCAGATTAGCTATAATGCACTCTGCCCTGCATCCTAAGATTATTTAGAAACTTAAGCAGGTGCAAAATCCACTGCCTGAAAATGAGACCATTCACCATGTGAGAGCATATTATACTGGAGCTTCAGGGTCTGCCACTTTGTTTCTGACTGTTTGCTGGCTGGATTTTAAGGTATCGATTTTATCCTACAAAGGCCTTAGCAACCCTTGAGAGCATGTTGCCTAGCCTGCCATTTGGCCCAGGTTTTCAAAGGGTAGGGGCCAGCAGGAGCTACTGTTTCAGGAGTTACTGTTCATGAGAAATGCCAAGGGTTGGTTAGGCATCCTATCATCTTGCTCTGTTGTGGGTGACATTTTTCAGGGTGATTTGCTTCTGGTTGGACTTGCAGAAGGATAGCAGGGAGCCCTTATAAATCAAGGAGTACATTGTTTAGGGCTAGAGCTAGTAGAGGAATTGGAAAATAACTTATGAGAAAAACTTCCTGGGAATTTTCTGGCATTATTTTTCATCAGAATTTTGACCGACAGGATTAAATGTGTATCCTCTCCATTAAGGAACTGGGAGGATGAAGGAGCCGCCTCTTTCCCATATGATTTTACCACCATCACAAGCAATGGGCATGGTTGAGTGTGGGGTTCAAAATGGAGGAGATTGGCATTTTCTATTAAATGCCTTCCACTTCATGAGCTTCACCAACCCCAAACTAAGCTCAGCTGTTTTCTCCAACTTAGCCATGGAGGGCAGGTGCTTGGCATAGGAATGTTGTTGGTTTAATTGACCTCAGTGCAAATGCTGTTCTTGCCAGAGCTGACTTCTGTGGTCAGTTTGTTTCCTGGTTTTAGATTTGTAATTCTTGGTCTTGTATAATACTGGTAAAAGTACATAGAGCTATTGGGGAAAGGCACATTAGATAAATGCATATAAACTAGGCTTGCATATTATGTTAGAGCTATTAGCAAGATGCACAAGGCTTTGCTGCTAGTGATTCCTATGGAGGTTTCACTTTTACGTTTAAAAGAGAACTTGGCCATCTAGTCAAGGTTACCCAGGCCTGCTGGGCTTGTAGAAAGGAAAGAGAGATGGATCATAAAAGGAGATAGAAATGGGAGTATGACTGAGTACGAAGCACTTCCAGGGAGTCAGGGGGAAGAATTCATGTTGTGCTAGGCAGCCAGAGCCTTTGATGCTATCAAAGGTTCAAGATGGGTTTATTATTTTCATAAGAGCGGGGAGACTACAGTGCTGGGAGAGAAGGGGCTCCACAGGGCTGGTGCAGTATTTGGTTGAATTTGGGGAAACTTTTTAAAAATTGCCCCAGAAAGATGATCACAGGGCCTTTTTCTATGTTGCTTGTCTGTGCTGTCCTGTCATTACCTCCTTATGTCCACATGAGTTCAAAAAGGAAATTGCATATTTCCAGGTTAGACCCTTTAGTCTTCATGTCCCAGTGTGCCTAAACCAATAAGGGCCTCAGAGCTCTTAGCCCTGTTGGAAGATGGGAAATGATCTGTCAGTAGTTTTCCAAACTTTCAGTAGTTTAGAATATTTTGCCACAAGACAAGTGAAATCTCCTGGGCATGGGAGAGCAGTCAGACTCTGGCATGTGTGAATTAAGTCTTTCTGCTGCTACATGGAGAGTAACTCTGCACAGTACTTGCTTTTCCAGACTCAGTGGACTAAGAGCTGTTGGCTGGCACCCCAGCTGCTCAAAGTTTCCTGGCCATCATCGGATGGGGAGGAGGCTGGAGAATTTTGGAGATTTCCAGTAGTGTGAAGCCTTTGTTCTAAAATTTCACCTCTCTTGTGTGCTGTCCATATCCCTCGCTGTCTTTGCTAAGCTGTACTCCATACTCTTGCCAGACATACCCAGGCTTTAAGTCCTAATTTCCTTTTCCCCAGAATCCAAGGAGACTGCTCTGGTTTTGTGCCAGAGATGATTGCTTTCAGAGCTTACCCCTGGCTACAGGGGGGCTAAGGTGACAGGGGATCCCTCCTTTCCTTGCCAGCACACCAGTCCAGAGCTCTCTGCTATCAGCTTCTCTTCTAATAAAGGAGTAGAGAAACTGGTGAGGCCCTAAAAAGAACAAGTGAGCAGTTGTCAGGGAAAGGAGGAAGGAGAAGCATTGTAACAGCTGCTCCTCAAGAAAGGAGTGCAAGTGTTTGAGGTGAAGTCAAAAGGAGTTGATGAGAGATGCTAGAACTGATGGGTGAGAGGGAGTGGCCTATAGGGGAAGGGTTGTGTTGTGTCATACAGCCCAGATGTAGAATGATATGCAGGTATAACATATATTCTTCTGGACTTTTGTCCTATGCTATGTAGGCGGGTCTGGCCCATATGACATTTGTTGTTTAGGCATCAGACATGCTTTCTTGAAGAAGACGTATGGAATCTATAGCGCGAAGTAAAGTTGTTGGTAGCAGTGGTGTTAGCATCAAAGCCAAGCCCAGTCTGTCCATCCAATTTACTTTCTGCTCAGTAAGAGTCAGGGCCCATCTCCACTTCTGCAATTGCACAAGCTCCTGAGCAAGGCTGAGTTACACAAAGAGACAAGGGCATGATTTAGGAGTGAGACACGTGGGGCTGAGCATATCACCCATCCCTACTCTGTAGGGGCTTCCCTACAGCACTATATAATGAGGAAAAGTTGAATCAGGCATAGCTACAAATCTGCTGTTGCACAGCATCTCTGGCCATCCTTATCCCTTGGTGTCAGGAATGTAGTGGTATGCTACCTCAGCCACTATGTTGACTTGGTCTCAAAGGGCTGGGTCCATAGTCTTGCAGAGAATATTCTTTCACACACCCCTTTACATCTAATCAGTTTCTTGTCTAGCTGTGCAGGTTTATCCCTTACACTTTTTTTTTGCATACAAAGTTTACTTTACAAAGATGAGTGAGTAATACCTGCCCACAGTTATAGTATTTAAAGTCAGTGGTGTTGGGTGCGAATGAGACTGCACAATTGCTTAACACTTTGGTAATGGGGGCAGTATTTAATATGGGTGGTTTAATTTTATTTTTTTTAACCTTAAGAGTTTGCAGAATTCAACTTTTTTAGGAGTACTGAGGTCATAAAAAGAACGGTAGATAGTAGTATTTTATCCACAGTTACATTTAAGGTGTGTTCAGTAAGGGTACACCCCAACTCCACTCCAGTCCATACACTGGATTTCATTGTTTCCCAGTCCATGCATGTTAGAATGTCAAGGAGTTGGTTGAAAAGAAGGGTCGGCCTCCCCTGGCGCTCTGCGCGTTTGGAACATTCTGGTTCTGTAGTGGGTAAGTAAAAAGAAAGATCTGGTACATGGCCAGAATCTAAACCTACAGTCCTTCCAACCCAAATGACCTTATTTTATCAAATGGGTCTTTCCGTTTGTCCTGGTCTCTGCCAGGAGAGGAACAACTAAAGAGAAAATAGACTTGACTAGACAGAACACTGACAAGTAAATGTCATCTATCTGTGGCCATTGAGAACCCCATGTGTTGGAACTTATCTGGTGAACAGTTGAGGCTTCCAGTTTCATAGTGAACAGATCTGCCAGTGTTGAGCTGAATGAGTCTCTGGATTCTGCAAAGTCTCTCCCATTTTGGGGAGCCCATAGTAAGGGTGTGCGAAACAGGCCATATTTGATTCGGATTTGGATTTGTCCCGAATCGGGGACAGTGATTTTATTCGTTGATTCAGATCACTGTCCTGATTTGATTTGGCCGAATCCACATTTGAAGATTCAATCCTGATTCGGAGAATCAGCGATTCGGCCATAGACACAGCTTTAAATGTTTTTTCTACATACCTCGAGGTACCAGGCGCGGCTTGTGAACGCTGCGATGCTGGGGCAGATGGAGCATCCCAGGGGAGCACGGGGGAGCACCATGCTTCTGGTCCACTTCCGGGTCTGCTGCAGAGTATTCTGGGGAGCCCCCTGCGCTCCTGTGGGACACTTCATCCGCCCCAGCATCTCAGCATTCACGAGCCGCCTGGTACCTTGAAGTATGTAGAAAAAACATTTAAAGCTGTGTCTGTGGCCAAATTGTTGAATCTTTCCAAATTGATTTGATTCGGAGAGATTTAAAGGGTCTCCTGATTCAGTTTGAATTCGGAGATTCGTCCACCAAATCAGGCCAAATCTCTGCCAAATTGAATCAGCGACCAAAGCTTCACACAGCCCTAGCCCATAGGTATGTAATGCTGCTAAGATATAGATGAATATGTAACTAGATTGCAGATTGAATGTTTCTTGTTCCTTAAAGACTGCATGAAATTCTTTTTATCTGTCTGTCTTTCATATACACACATTCTCACATGCTCGTGCACACACACATATGTACACACATTAACAACTATTTGCAACCAGGTAAAAGGAGTGCTGGAGATCACGTCAGGCCTAAAACAGGCTCCCTCTCAGCCATCAGTTCACTGTCATCAGCTGAGGTAGCTCCTGTAATGAGTGGTCACTGTGAACTGTGACTACCAAACAGAAGCAAAATGTCTGCACTTTTAGAAGACCATGGTACAGATTTGAGAAGAAATCACTGTCTCATCCTTAGTCCTTTTCTTTTTAAACTACAAGTGGTACAGGTGTGGAGAAAATGTGGCTTAAAAGAGAAGATGTTTGAGGGGCATTCCAGGCCTCAGCTCAGCAATGAAGACAGTAACTAAAGGACTCAAAAGGATCAGTAAGATGAATGAAGTTGGCAGAACAAATGGCACCAATGTGAGATGATGGACGAGTTATAAGCTGGACAGAGCTAAGCCTGTGAGGGGTGCAATGCTCATATTGTAGGTGTAAGGATGATTATAGCCAGTGCCAGGATTCTTTCAGGGCAAAGCAGTGATATAGTGCGTCTCATTCTCTATGGATCACAGACACTTAATTGTTGCCACTTTAATTGGGAGAGAGGGGTAGCAGTACCTACTTCATCACCTCAGAGAAAACCTGTAATTTAAATTGTGTCCCCTGTGGATCAGCTCCATTTTGTAATCCCCTCACTAGGAGGAAGATAGGAAATAGCAGCCTACAGCCAAATGGACAGGAACTAGGAACAGGTAAAGCTGCCATGTTCTTTGAGCTAGATTGGATTTCAGGGGCTTAGGAAAGTCTGAGGGCTTCAAAAGACTAAAGGAAGGAGCTATATGAAAGTCATCTCAGCAAATAAGGCAGAGGCTCGTGACTTAACCCTTGGCCTGTGTTGTGGCTGTGGGTGAGTTGGAATGGGTTTAGGATTTGTGTGACTTTAAAAGGTGGTTGGCAGATGACAGAGTCCTTGTTCCTGAAGAGGTTGTAGACAGCAGGTCTGGGTCCAAGAAGGAACACAAGGGAAATGGGTCACGCAAGGGACCCAAGAAGGGATGTGTCCAAATTAGGATGTAGTAAACCCACCCAGGGAAAAGGATTTTCGCCACAGCAGAACAGGCCATCTCAGATGGACTGCAGGGAAAATAGGAACCATATTGTCTAGTCCATCTAGAAGACCATGGTCAGGGTGTGTTATCAGCAGGGATCTTGGTTTTCCTTTTCCTACAGAAAAACAGAAAAAAAACCACAGCCTTTTCTTTTTAACAGAGAAAAATGTGGATTTTTCATTTTAACGGAGAAACCCACAGATTTTCCACTTTGGCAAAGAGCTGTCTGCAGGCTGGCAGAGTTGCACCCTGCAAGAGCTTCTTGCAAAAAGGACAGCAAACCCTAGGCCATGTCCCAAGTGGGAGGGAGAGGGAAAAGTGGTGGGGCCTGAGCTGTCAGCCAGGGGTTGGCTCAGGTTCACTTTTCCTCCTGGAGCGTTTGAGGTAAGTGAGGTTTGCAGGTGGCTGGGGACCCCTCTGGCAGGGCTGAGGGGCTGTGAGATGGGGGCACCGACA